>NC_082662.1:69441434-69779434 GCF_025265405.1 Mesoplodon densirostris | reverse complement strand
AACTCCCAAACTGGGGCATGTGGTCCACTTTTTAGCACACACTTCTGAGACCCAGGACAGGACCTACAGCCTTGGCACCAGCCCCCAGCCCACACCTGAATTCTACTGGTTTTAGGACAGTAAATTGTGGGTAATTTATTACATAGCAACAGATAACTAATTTAACAGTGGAAATAATACTAAGAGCAAAAGGAAGACACACAGATTTCCAAACACTGGAAAGCAAATGGAAGTGTGTGGACAGATGAAAGAGATGAGGAAGCCATAGTCCAGAGTAAGTTCAAGAGGGGATACAGTCAAAGAGGAGACATTTGCTAAGCAGAGCCTCAAAGAGAACCAGGCTCACAGTGAGCAGTCCTGAGGGCAGGACTGAAGAAGAGGGATTGAAAATAGTAGTTTAAATGACAGTCTGTCCAAACAACTGTAGTTGTCCTATATCTTATTCTACTCTCTGCCCCAGAAAAAAATAATTTGCAACCAGAGAACATTTCTCTTTAAAAATTACTTGAACGGGGGCCTCCCTGGTGGCGCAGTGGTTAAGAACCTGCCTGCCAACGCAGGGGACACAGGTTCGAGCTCTGGTCTGGGAAGATGCCGCAGAGCAACTAAGCCCATGCGCAACAATTTCTGAGCCTGTGCTCTAGTGCCCGCGAGCTACAAGTATTGAGCCCAAGTGCCACAACTACTGAAGCCCACATGCCTAGAGCCCGTGCTCCGCAACAAGAGAAGCTACCGCAATGAGAAGCCCGCGCACCGCAACGAAGATTAGCTCCCGCTCACTGCAACTAGAGAAAGCCCTCGCGTAGCAACGAAGACCCAATGCAGCCAAAAATAAATAAATAAAATAAACTTATTAAAAAAAAAATTACTTGAACGGAAACTCCCTGGCAGTCCAGTGGTTAGGACTCCATGCTTTCACTGCCAAGGGCCTGGGTTCAATCCCTGGTCAGGGAACTAAGATCTCACAAGCTGCGTGGTGCAGCCAAAAAACAAACAAACAAAAATTACTTGAACTACCTGGGGGAAGTAAGTCTGCTAGGGTGAGTGATGGGTCCCCCAGAGTAAGGCCCTCTTCATTCTGCACCCAGGTGTGCCCTGACTATTAGGCTCTTTACAGACCATTCATCCTAAAGAAAAGCCTGCCAATCAGCAACCTCAAAGAAGTCAACTGAGCCCAGTTATCCTTCCTGTTCACCTATTCAAGGAAGAAACAAACAGAAAACAATGCTCTAAACCTCCACAATCTACCTAAGGAAATCAGTTCAGTCACCAGCTAAGCTTTCAAATTTAAAAGGAAAACCACTGGCACAAGAATGAAAGCCCAAGATAAAAGAGACAAATTGACCCCAGAGGAAGTAAGATAATTCTGGATTGCTAAAAACAAGTGCTATCAAATCAGAGAGGTACAGCAAAAGCTTTCCAAGCTTCCTTTTAGACTATGAGTATAGGTATCTGAATTATAAGAAATAAAATTTTTTCTCTTTAAAGAGCACCCTAAAATTTATATATTAAACATGCACACAGTGCAGAGTGGTAATTCTAAGAAAAACTAAATTTACAGCTAAAAACGCTCTCTCTGCAATATTAGTTTCTACCTATCAAATGACAATCTCTTTAACAGATGGGAGAGTTAGGAGAGTACTCAATGCAGTTGTACCCTAACATTAAAAAGACTTTTCAGAACTTGAAAATTAAGCTAAGTGAAAGAACATCAAACACAAAAGATCATATATTGTGTGATTCTATTTGTATGAAATGTCCAGGATAGGCAAATTCATAGAAACAGAAGGTATAGGAGTAAGTGCCAATGGCGATTAGGCAGAGAAAAGGGAGCGATGACCAATAGGGAGGAGTTTCTTTTGGGGGTGATAAAAATGTTCTAGAATTACAAAGTTTGCACACCTCTGAATATACTAAAAAACACTGAATTGTATACTTTAAAACAGTGAATTGTATAGTATGTGAATTATATCTCAATAAAGCTATTATTTAAAAAAAAAGACTTTTCAGAGAAAAAGGGCTCTGGTTCCAAACCAACGTTTGGCAAAGCTTATACAGGAAAATTTTGTTAATCACTTTCACAAATGATGACCAACCTTAGAGAAAAGCCTATGCCAGGACTTGTTCTAATCTAAATAGGTGAAAACTCTTTCTGATAATTCTGAATAAAGCTTTCAAATGATCACACTGTTTAACTTCATAAGGAGTTCTGGTCTTATTTTCTTAATAACTTTCTGCATTAAGCAGTTTTTCTTAAGTGCTTGGCATACAGTAAATGCTATTAAAAACAATTTAACAAACATTTCTTAGTACGCAATTTATCTTGGAACATTCACATTCTGAGATCATACATTTATACCCTAGAAGCATTCCTAGGGTTTCTCAGATAGTGAGCCCTTCTTGTGGTATTCATGCATTTTGTTTTCCATAAGATTTTTTTTAGTTTATCAAAGTTTTGTTAACTTAAACCACAAATTTAAAGTGACTACAATGAATACTTGGCAAAATATTTTTTAAGGTTGCATATTATAAAGAAACTTTAGAGCAATTTGCTCTAAAGGTATATTGTTCTTCACAGTGGGAAAAATGCAAAGTCACTTGCAATTCTCTTTACAAACCATTTAGGACATAAGTGTCTACAGCAAGAAAGATAAAAAGCATTTGACAAAATAAAACATCCTTTTATGATAAAAATTCTCAACAAATTGGCATAGAAGGAATGCACCTCAACATAATAAAGGCCACATATGACAAGCCCACAGCTAACGTCATATTCAACAGTGAAAGGTCGAAAACTCTTTCTCTAAGATCAGGAACAAGACAAGGGTGCCCACTCTCACCAATCCTATTTAACATAGCACTGTTAAGTTCTAGCCAGAGCAATTAGGCAAGAGACACAAAGAAAAGACATTCAAATCAGAAAGAAGTAAAATTGCCTCTGTTTTTACATGATATGATCTTATACACAGAAAGATCCTAAAGACTTCACCAAAAAACTATTAGAATAAACAAATTCAGTAAAGTTGCAGGATACAAAAATCAATATACAAAAATCAGTTCCATTTCTATGCCCTAAAACAAACTATCAAAAAGAGAAAATAAGAAAAGCCCATTTACAATAGCATTAAAAAAGTAAAACACTTAGGAATAAATTTAACCGAGGAAATGAAAAATCTGTAGAGTGAAAACTATAATATTTTGATGAAGAAACTGAAGAAGACACGAATAAATGAAAAGATACTCATGTTCATGGATCAGAAGAATATTGTTAAAATGTCCATACTACCTAGAGCCATTAGAGATTCATTGCAATCCCTACCAAAATTCCAATCGAATTTTCCACAGAAACAGAAAAAAAAAATCCTAAAATTTGTGTGGAACCACAAAAGACCCCAACTAGCCAGAGCAATCCTAAGAAAGAACAAAACTGGAGGTATTTTACTTCCTGATTTCATACAATAATACAAAGCTGAAGTAATCACACAGTATCATACTAGTACAAAAATAGACATAGACCAATGGAACAGAACCAAGAGCCCAGAAATAACCCTTGCATATAAAGTCAACCAATATTTGACAAAGGGGCCAAGAATATTCAGTGGGGAAAGGACTCTTCAATAAATGGTAGCGGGAAAACTGAATAACCACATGCAGAAAGACACTGGAATCCTATTTTACACCACTCACAAAAATTAACTCAAAATGAATTAAAGACATAAACATAAGACCTGAAACCATAAAACTCCTAAAAAAAAAAATAGGGAGAAAAAGCTCCTTGACATTTGTCTTGACAACAATTTTTTGGATATGACACCCAAAGCACAAGCAACAAGGCAAAAATAAACAAGTGGGATTGAATTAAACTAAAACGCTTCTGTACAGAAAAAGAAACAATCAACAAAATGAAAAGGCAACCTACAGAATGGGAAAAAATATTTGCAAACCATCTATCTGATAAGGGGTTAATATTCAGAGGGCCTGAATAGACATTTTTCCAAAGAAGACACAAATGGCCAACAGGTACATTAAAAGGTGTTAAACATCACTAATCATTAGGGAAATGCAAATCAAAACTATAATGAAACATCACCTCAAACAGAATAGCTATCAGCAAAAAGACAAGAGATAACAAATGCTGGCGAGGATGTGGAGAAAAGGAAACCCTGGTGCATGGTTGGTAGAAATGTAAACTGGTACAGCTACTATGGAAAACAATATGGATGTTCCTGAAAAAATTAAAAATATAATTCAGCAATCCTACTTCTTTTCTGGGTATATACCAAAAAATATAATTCAGGGCTTCCCTGGTGGTGTAGTGGTTAAGAATCCGCCTGCCAATGCAGGTGACATGGGTTTGAGCCCTGGTCCGGGAAGATCCCACATGCTGCAGAGCAACTAAGCCTGTGCACCACAACTACTGAGCCTGTGCTCTAGAGCCCACGAGCCACAACTACTGAGCCTGCATGCCACAACTACTAAAGCCCGTGCGCCTAGAGCCTGTGCTCCGCAACAAGAGAAGCCACTGCAATGAGAAGCCCAAGCACCTCAACAAAGAGTAGCCCCCACTCGCCGCAACCACAGAAAAGCCCGCATGCAGCAATGAAGACCCAATGCAGCCAAAAATAAAATTAAATAAATAAAATAAAATAAAATAATTTAAAAAATATATATGTATATAATTCAGCAATCCTACTGCTTTTTGGGTATATATCAAAAAAAAATGAAATCACTATCTTGAGATATCTACATTCCCATGTTCACTGCAGCACTATTCACAATAGCTAAGAAATGGAAACAAGTCAAGCGTCCATCAATGGATGAATGGATAGAGAAGATGTGGTATACATATATTTATATATATTCAATGGAATATTATTCATCCATGAGAAAGAAAGAAATCCTGCCATTTGCAACAATATGTATGGGGCAGGGCCTTGAAGGCATTATGTTACGTGAAGTCAGACAGAGAAAGACAAATACAGTTCACCCTTCAACAATGTGGTGGTTAGGGGCGCTGACCCCCCATGTGGTTGAAAATAGTCATCCCTTGGTTTCCTCAAAGGACTGGTTCCAGGACCTGCCTCAGACACCAAAATCCTCAGATGCTCAAGTCCTATTGTTGGCCCTTAGTATTCGCAGTTTCACATCCTCGGATTCAACCAACTGCAGATAACGCAGTATGTATTTATTGAAAAAAACCCACGTATAAATGCACCTACACAGTTCAAACCTATGCAGTTCCAGGATCAACTGTACTGTATGGTATCACGTACATGTGGGATCTAAAAAAGCCAAACTCATAGAAACAGAGATTTAGAATGGTGAGTGCCAGGAACTGGGGGTGGGAAAAATGGGGAGATGCTGGTCGAAGGGTACAAACATCCAGTCAGAAGATGAATAAGTTCTGGGGATCTAATGTACAGCACGGTGACCCCAGTTAACAATACTACATTATATGCTTGAAAGTTACTAAGAGAGTAGATCTTAAACGTTCCCACCACAAAGAAAAAAAGGTAATCATGTGAGGTGCTGGAGGTGTTAACTAACCTCACTGTGTTCATTATTCCACAATATATGTGTATCAAATCATCACTTTGTACAGCTTAAACTTACACAAAGTTATATGTCAACTATATCTCAATAAAGCTAGAAAAAACAGAAAGATAACCCTGTCTATATAGAATAGTAAAAAGAAGAGGAAATAGCTTCTTCACAAAACAAGTAGATATGTTCTGTGTGTTGCAAACTTACAAGTATAAAAATGTAAGGAAAAAGATGAACAATTCAGGAGATGATACTGTAAGCAATAGCTAAAATATACATATACAGAAAAATCTTGAGACGATGAAAGATTATGGTCAGTACAGCTTTAAAAAAGGCAGAATCAAGGTTTAGAGTACAGGGTGTTGGAACACCTAAAGTTTTCCACACTAGAGCTTGAATTCACACATCAATTACAGCTGTGTGATACTATCGATATGAAAAAGGACAGCATTAGTATCCAAAATCTACCATAAAAATGAAATAATTCTAAGACAAAATTGGCCATATGTGATTTTTTAAAGCTGTTTCAAGTAGAAAAAGATGACCACTTTGCAATCTTCTCTTTGGATAAAAAATTTAAATCTCAGTGGAAAACAAATTACCCATAAATCTGTAATTCAGTGATCACCACTCCTTACACATTAGTGTATTTATATCTAGTCTTCTTTTCCTCAGCCTAAATACTTACATAATATACCACATACATGCTTTTCTTTGTTACAAAATTATAAGCATACTCTCTCTATAAAACCTACATACTACTGTTTTCGCTTAACATATGTTCCCATGTCATTAAAAATTATTGGAAACATGTTTATGGCAATATAATACTTTAAATTATGGATGTTCCATAATTTGGCATTAGACTGTTTTCAGGTTTTCATTATTATTAAAAATGCTACAGTGAATATTTTTATATATAAATCTTTGAATCCGATCATTTCCTTGGAAAAAATATCTAGAGGTATGATCTCTCAGCTAAAGAATCTGAATATGTTTAAGACACTTGATATAAGGTTAATTGCTTTCCATTGAGACACTTATATGCCTCACCCATAATCCGCAGTGTATGAAAGTGCTTATCTAAAGTTTGTGTTTACATGTCTACCTCTCTAAAGAGACTCTAAGCTCCTGTGGGAACTTATATTCATGGTATATTCATCTGTGTATCCCAGTATCTTATCATCTTTGTATCTCTGTATCTATCTACTGAGTTGATACTAAATAAATGGCTACTGAACTGAATTACAGCACAATGGCAAAACTGTATTCTCCACCTAAAAAGAATAAGAAATCCTCATTAGGAACATACATGTCCTACCTCTGCTGCTGAAGCAAAAGAATCGGTTGATGTGACACTCAAGGTGTCTCTCAGGCCAAAGTCATCCATATTCCCCTTCATGGTGATATCTGTATCTTTATCTTAAAAGAAAAGGTGAAAAGTTCAGAAATTGACATTCCTTGTCATTGCCATATTTCATATTCTATGGTTGTTCTTTTTCTTTTTTTGTTTAAACATCAGTCTTTATGTAGAATTCTGGAATCTAAAAGGAAAACAATACAGATCAATGGGATATAATCTGACAAGACTCTCCAAGTGCTTCAAACTGATTCTGAACACTGTCAAGAAGAGGAGAAAGTACTATAAAGGAGACATGTTTATTTTTCAAAGATATTAAACTATTTCAGATTTTAAAAGCTTTTGAGTAAATAATAACTTAAACTGGTATATAATAACTGGAGTTGGATTATCTACCAGCTATCAGCATATACCACAGATAGTTTGAAACAGAGCAATTTAAGTTGCCCAAATCGGGATAACTGGTAGGTTCATTCAAATTAAATGAATTATGCGCATAAAATGTTGTCTGGCCAGTCACTTGTGATAAACTGACCAATTAAAATGATTCAGGGGGCTTCCCTGGTGGCGCGGTGGTTGGGAGTCCGCCTGCCGATGCAGGGGGCGTGGGTTCGTGCCCCGGTCTGGGAGGATCCCGCGTGCTGCGGAGTGGCTGGGCCCGTGAGCCATGGCCGCTGGGCCTGCGCGTCCGGAGCCTGTGCTCCGCGGCGGGAGAGGCCACAACAGTGAGAGGCCCGCGTACCGCCAAAAAAAAAAAAAAAAAAAAAGTAAAATAATTCAGGAAGATATCTTCAGTCTCTAAGGTCTACTTTAAAACACTGAAAGGCCCAAAATGATCTGGTTTAGGTCCCTGATGTTTATTCTGCTTACTTGATGATCAAATATAACTGCCCCAATTATTTTATTTTTATTTATTTATTTTTTGGCCACACTGTGGCGGCTTGTGGGTCTTAGTTCCCCAACCAGGGATTGAAACTGGACCCCTGGCAGTGAGGGCACAGCGTCTAACCACTGGACAGCCAGGGAATTCCTCCCCAATGATTTAAAGTGTTGAAAAATTTTAAAGGCATTTGTAAACGGCTAATATGACCATACCAAGACAGGCTACCTATTACCAATACAAAGCATTCTGAACGTCCATGTCAGTATCTTCACACGCTATCATCAGGAATCTAACTGTTTTTTTTTTTTTTTTCTTTTTGCGGTATGTGGGCCTCTCACTGTTGTGGCCTCTCCCGTTGCGGAGCACAGGCTCCGGATGCGCAGGCCCAGCGGCCATGGCTCACGGGCCCAGCCGCTCCGCGGCATATGGGATCCTCCCAGACCGGGGCACGAACCCGTATCCCCTGCATCGGCAGGCGGACTCTTAACCACTGCGCCACCAGGGAGGCCCAGGAATCTAACTGTTAACATTACATTTTCATTGGTACAGCTACTATGGAGAACAGTACGGAGGTTCCTTAAAAAACTAAAAATAGAGCTACCATATGATCTTGCAATCCATTCCTGGGCATATATATGGAGAAAAACATGGTCCGAAAGGATACATGCACCCCAATGTTCATTGTAACACTGTTTACAATAGCCAAGACATGGAAGCAACGTAAATATCCATCAACAGAGGAACGGATAAAGAAGATGTGGTACATATATACAACGGAATCTTATTCAGCCATAAAAAAGAACGAAATAATGCCATTTGCAGCAACATGGATGGACCTAGAGGCTGTCATACTAAGTGAAGTAACTCAGAGAAAGATAAATATCTTAATGATATGGCTTATATGTGGAATCTAAAAAGAAATGATACAAATGAACTTGTTTACAAAACAGAAACAGACTCACAGACTTAGAGAAGGAACTTATGGGTACCAGGGAGGAAGGGTGGAGGGAAGGGATAGTTAGGGAGTTTGGGATTGACATGTACACACTGCTGTAGTTAAAATGGATAACCAACAAGGACCTACTGATTGGCACAGGGAACTCTGCTCAATATTATGTAACAACCTAAATGGGAAAAGAATTTGAAAAAGAATAGATACATACATATATATATATAAATAACTGAATCACTTTACTGTTTATAGTTTTTTAACTATCACAATATTGTTAATCAACTATACTCCAATATAAAATAAAAAGTTTAAACAAATTACATTTTCAAACAAATTCAGTACTCGCTTATAGATGTGACTACATTGTAGCAAGCAACTGATACTCTTCAAATTCTATCACAAGTACGAAAAAAGCAAAGAACAAAATATATACGGATTTTTATTTTGATTTTCAATCTGCTTAATTTGTCAGATACTTAATCTTGTTTGAAAAGAAATCGTAAATCTCTTTGGCTTTCATTAATCCAAGTTTCTATTCCATCATTTTTTTCCAAAATAAAGGTCATTACCTTTACCATAAATGTTCCAAATCCTGTTTACAACCCCCAAGTACCAGAAAAGAGACCTTTTGTGATGCTCTACAGGAAGTGTAAAGTTTTAAAAAATCCAAACCATTAATTTAGTTGAAACTCAAAAGTTTTGCCATTTGTATTCCAATCTCTAAGCCAAGCAGAAGAGCAAATTGGGACAAGGTTTATTCCTATTAAGTATCAAAAATAACCATACGCATAGCATATTTTTTTCTACTTTATATTTGGTGGGACCATAGTTGACATTTTAACCACTTATCTTCCAAATTTAAGTTATAATTGTTTTCAAATGAAGCTTACATCAATCCTTTTAAAATACCTAACTTGTCAGTTCAAAATCCTACTACTAAATGACTATTAACTGAACAAAATCTGAGGTTAAATTATCCTATTTTCAAAAATAAAAGTTCTTTTAGGAATTTAAAATTTTTTCATCAAACTTGAGAACAAAACAACATAATCGTTTTATACTTATAAACAGCTATAAAACTGGTATTTTGGGGCACTCATGTATCCAGAAAAATTCCCAGTATTCTCTTTTCAGTGCACATATGACCTTTGAAAATACATACACAAACTCTGAGGAATCAATTATTTACAAAATTAAATCAGCATTCATAACTTTCAAACCTTTATCTTCTTAATTATTTTCCATCATTGGTATTAATTCTGCAAAAAAAAAAAAATCACAGTACAACCTTCATTATGCCAAAGCACGTTTAAAGTGGGATTAAGTTACAAGTCAACTAAGTTAAATCTTGGTTCCATATGCCTTTTGCTATTTTCGGAGTAGAACACAGACGTTTATCTTATGTCACTTTACCTTTCAGGCATTACCCAGGAGCTGTTAAAAGTCTGTTTTACTTCACTCAACAGTAACCAGCCATTCAATGTCATCCAGATCAGCTACCATGGTTGTATTTTATTTTTTTTTAATCTAACAAAGAAAAGTGGCTCAGAGGAACTGGAAAGTCTTACTCATTAAACCCAACTTCATAAACCACAGACCATATCTCTCATTTCAGTAATTGTTATGATTCCTGGAATGACAACTTAATAATTTTGAAGAGAAATAATACATCTATTTTTTAGATAAGCCAATAAAAAGTATAAAGAAAGAATATTGGGCAATATTTAACTGCTTTTGTGCAGTTTTAAAATTTACATACTTAAACTTTTAATTTTTCTTTTTTTTTTTTTAAGTTTTGCCTGCGTTGGGTCTTCGTTTCTGCACACGGGTTTTCCCTAGTTGCAGTGAGCGGGGGCTACTCATTGTTGCGGTGTGTGGGCTTCTCATTGCGGTGGCTTCTGTTGCGGAGCACAGGCTCTAGGCACGCGGGCTTTAGTAGCTGTGGCACGTGGGCTCAGTAGGTGTGCCTTGCGGGCTCTAGAGCGCAGGCTCAGTAGTTGTGGCGCATGGGCTTAGTTGCTCTGAGGCATGTGGGATCTTCCAGGACCAGGGCTCAAACCCGTGTCCCCTGCATTGGCAGGTGGATTCCTAACTATTGTGCCACCAGGGAAGCCCTGCCAAATGTATTCTTTACTCAAGTTTTCGGTTTCTCTTGAATCTTCTCCAACATATAAATTTCTCTCCTTCTGTTCCCTTGCCCCATGCTACCCAGGAACACATACTGTTTTATAATATGCTGCTCAAGTACTATCTAACCCCTGCATTCATTCTCCTCCAAAAACTACCTAATTTGTTGCTTCTATGTAACGCAGTACAAAAAAGATGTTAAAACCATGGGTTTTGGAGCCAGACAGCTTAGATTCAAAGTCTGACTCTGCTACTTTTTAGCTGTGTAACCTTGGGTAAGTCTCTTATCTTCTCCATTCCTCAGTGTTCTCAACTGTAAAATCAGAATAAAATCTACCACACAGGGTTGTGTGAGAATTAAACAAGTTAATACAGTCGGCCCTCTGTAACTACAGGTTCCACATCAGAGGAGCCAACCAACCACAGATGGGGGGGAAAAATCCAGAATATTCCAAAAAGCAAAGCTTGAATGTGTTGTGTGCCAGGAACTATTACATAGCACTAACATTGTATTTGCAACTATTTACGTAATATTTACATTGTGCTAGGTATTATAAGTAATCTAGAGATGATTTAAAGTATATGGGAGGATGTGCATAGGTTATATGCAAATACTACAACATTTTATATAAGGGACTTGAGCATCCACGGATTTTGGTATCCATGGGGAGTAGGGATGACTGTATATGTAAAGTAAGCACTGGATAAATGTTAGCTATTCATATTATTATGCAAAAGATAAGGACATACCATTTAATACACTCTCTGAATCTTTATTTAATTACTGCCTGAATATGCAACCTGTCTGTCCAGCTGGACTGAAACAACTTGAGTGGATGAACTTTCTCTTTTTTTTCTCTTTCCTTTTTCTTTCATTTTTTTCTTTTTTCTGATGGTTCCTAAAGTTCTCAGTACAGCATTGAACACAATGTAAACTTAATTATTTGTTCACATAAATTAAATAAAACTTGTTATTATAGACTGACCATTCTCAACACATGAAAAATCCCTATTTTAAAACCTCTCATGTATTTCCCCTGGGTTATTTTGCCTGTTCTATGACTTTAACTTGTTTTAAGAGCACTGTTAAAATTCTTATGTTTCTAAAACCCAACCCTAAATTAATTAAACTTATGATACTATAAACGTGAAATATGCAGCTTAAGCCCCTTAAGGACTCATCATTAACCTTAGAAGTGCCTAAAAGAAAGCTTTCCACATAATTGGACGATTAAATATAAAAAAAATGCTCCATGCGTTGCCTCATTGGCTCTCAGTGGGGCAGCTTTTTTTTTTTTCCTAACCTTCTTAAATAGTAAATCTAACATTTTTAAGAACATTTTTTTACATGTCTCAATCATCCAGAGCTTTTAAAACATTCATGCATAGACATAAACTATGTTCTTTGGAAGAACACTGAAAGTATACTGCTTACTTTTAACTAAACAGTCATATATTTTAGGCCGAAAATCTGACTGGGTTCAAGTCTTCCTCCTTCTTTAACAGTCTCATAATTCACATATTACTTAAGTTTTTTCCAAAGCAGAATTTGCTTGAAAGTTATACAAAGAAAAAGAAAAAACTAGAGGACACTTCAGCTCTGGAACTTGGAACCTCAAGCCTGGATCATTTCTTTAAACCAAACCAAGTGGGTTTTCTGCATGTCTCATTTTGCCATGCCCAGGCATATTCTATTTTCTGTCACTTAGAAGGCATCAGGTCTATTTTAACTTCAGCAGATTCTAGTGGAGATTCCAAAGATGCCACTCTTCTTTGCAAATCCAGGCTGTCCACTGTGGATTTTATAACACCAACAAGAAGAGGAAGCCTGCCAAATGTCTCAATGTCATCTGACTTCTATGTCACCAGCTATTCTCCAGATGATTTTTAGCAGTTTAAATATGACATGGAACCTTATCTTTTTTATGGTTTTATTAAAAATGGAAAAGGTCCTGCTGCTGACAAGTTATTTTCCAGAATCTGCTATAATCTGTTAAAATAATTAAGAAATCTAGAAAATTACTGCTGTTCTTTGTTTATCCTGTATGACTATGTGCTCCTTCCACACTGTGGATAATTTTTTACTCTCATTTATTTTAATACTACAGAAAAGTTTGAGAGAAAAAACCAAACTGGAATACAAAAACCAAAAACAACATAGGGGAGGGGGAATTGGGTGAAGGTAGTCAAAGGTACAAACTTCCAGGTATGTAATGTAAAACATGATAAATGTAATTTGCACTACTGGAAGTTACATATGAAAGTTGTTAGGAGAGTGAATCCTGGGACCTCCCTGGTGGTCCAGTGGTGAAGAATCCGCTTTACAATGCCGGGCACATGGTTTCGATCCCTGGTCAGGGAACTAAGATCCCACATACCGCAGGGCAACTAAGCCTGTGCCACAACTACTGAGTTTGCACGCCTCAACTAGACAGCCTGCGTGCTGCACACCACAGAGCTAAGGCGTTCTCAACTCCACATGCCACAGCTACAGACCCCATGTGCTCTGGACCCCGCACACCACAACTAGAGACAGAAAAACCCGCACACCACAACAAGAGAGAAGCCCGTGCACTGCAACGAAAGATCCTGCATGCCTCAACGAAGATCCTGCGTGCTGCAACTGAGACGCGATGCAGACAAAAAATAAATAAATAATAAGTCTAAAAAAGAGAGAGTAAATCCTAAGAGTTCACATCACAATAAAAAAATTTTTTTCCCTATTTCTTTTTTTGTATTGCCTATTTCACCATTTTATTTTTTTACGTATTTTTTATATATCAGGTTCTTATTAGTTATCTATTTTATACATATTAGTGTATATATGTCAATCCCAATCTCCCAATTCATCCCACAACAACCACCCCGATCCCCACTTCCCCTCTTGGTGTCCATATGTTTGTTCTCTACATCTGTGTCTCTATTTCTGCCTTGCAAACTGGTTCATCTGTACCATTTTTTTAGATTCAACATATATATGTTAATATACGATATTTGTTTTTCTCTTTCTGACTTACTACACTCCGTATGACAGACTGTAGGTCCATTCACGTCTCTACAAACAACCCAATTTTGTTCCTTTTTATGGCTGAGTAATATTCCATTATATATATGTACCACATCTTCTTTAAACATTTGTCTATCCAATGGCATTTAGGTTGCTCCCATGATCTAGTTATTGTAAATAGTGCTGCAATGAACATTGGGGTGCATGTGTCCTTTTGAATTATGGTTTTCTCTGGGTATATGCCCCGTAGTGGGGTTGCTGGGTCACATGGTAGTTCTATTTTTAGTTTTTTAATGAACCTCCATACTGTTCTCCAGAGTATCAATTTACATTCCCACCAACCCTGCAAGAGGGTTCCCTTTTCTCCACACCCTCTCCAGCATTTGTTGTTTGTAGATTTTCTGATGATGCCCATTCTAACAGGTGTGAGGTGATACCTCATTGTAGTTTTGATTTGCATTCTCTAATAATTAGTGATGTTCAGGAGCTTTTCACATGCCTCTCGGCCATCTGTATGTCTTCTTTGAAGAAATGTCTATTTAGGTCTTCAGCCCATTTTCTGACTGGCTTGTTTTTTTAATATTGAGCTGCATGAGCTGTTTATATATTTTGAAGATTAATCCTTTGTCTGTTGATTCGTTTGCAAATATTTTCTCCCATTCTGAGGGTTGTCTTCTTGTCTTGTTTATGGTTTCCTTTGCTGTGCAAACGCTTTTAAGTTTCATTAGGTCCCATTTGTTTTTATTTCCATTACTCGAGGAGGTGGGTCAAAAAAGATCTTGCTGTGGTTTATGTCAAAGAGTGTTCTTCCTATGTTTTCCTCTAAGAGTTTGTCTGCTCTTACATTTGGGTCTTTAATCCATTTTGAGTTTAGTGTATGGTGTTAGGAAGTGTTCTAGTTTCATTCTTCTACATGTAGCTGTCCAGTTTTCCCAACACCACTTATTGAAGAGATTGTCTTTTCTCCATTGTATATCCTTGCCTCCTTTGTCATAGATTAGTTGACCATAGGTGCGTGGGTTTATCTCTGGGCTTTCTATCCTGTTTCACTGATCTATATTTCTGTTTTTGTGCCAGTACCATATTGTCTTGATTACTGTAGTTTTGTAGTACAGTATTAAGTCAGGGAGTCTGATTCCTCCAGCTCCGTTTTTTTCCCTCAAGATTGCTTTGGCTATTCAGGGTCTTTTGTGTCTCCATACAAATTTTAAGATTTCTTTGTTCTAGTTTTGTAAAAAAATGCCACTGGTAATTTGATAGGGATTACATTGAATCTGTAGATTTCTTTGGGTAGAACAGTCATTTTCACAATATCGATTCTTCCAATCCAAGAACATGGTATATCTCTCCATCTGTTTGTGTCATCTTTGATTTCTTTCAACAGTGTCTTATAGTTTTCTGAGTACAGGTCTTTTACCTCCTTAGGTAGGTTTATTCCTAGGTATTTTATTCTTTTCTTTGTAACGGTGAATGGGATTGTTTCCTTAATTTCTCTTTGGATCTTTTGTTGTTACTGTATAGGAATGCAAGAGATTTCTGTGCATTAATTTTGTATCCTGCAACTTTACCAAATTCATTGATTAGCTGTAGTAGTTTTCTCGTGGCATCTTTAGGATTATCCATGTATAGTATCATGTCATCTCCAAACAGTGATAGTTTTACTTCTTCTTTTCCAATTTGTATTCCTTTTATTTCTTTTTCTTCTCTGATTGCCATGGCTAGGACCTCCAAAACTACGTTGAATAACAGTGGACAGAGTGGACATTCTTCTCTTGTTCTTGATCTTAGAGGAAATGCTTCCAGTTTTTCACCATTGAGAATGATGTTTGTTGTGGGTTTGTCATATATGGCCTTTATTATGTGGAGGTAGGTTCCCTCTATGCCCACTTTCTGGAGAGTTTTTATCATAAATGGGTGTTGAATTTTGTCAAAAGCTTTTTCTGCATCTATTGAGATGATCATATGGTTTTGATTCTTTGTCAGTATGGTGTATCACATTGATTGATTTGTGTATATTGAAGAATCCTTGCATCCCTGGGATAAATCCCACTTGATCATGGTATATGATCTTTTTAATTTGTTGGATTCCGTTTGCTAGTATTTTGTTGAGGATTTTTGCATCTATATTCATCAGTGGCATTGGTCTGTAATTTTCTTTTTTTGTAGTATTTTTGTCTGGTTTTGGTATCAGGGTGATGGTAGCCTCATAGAATGAGTTTGGGAGTGTTTCTTCCTCTGCAATTTTTTGGAAGAGTTTGAGAAGGATGGGTGTTAGCTCTTCTCTAGGATAGAGTTCACCTGTGAAGCCATGTGGTTCTCGACTTTTGTTTGTTAGAAGATTTTTTTTTCCCAGTACGTGGGCCACTCACTGTTGTGGCCTCTCCCGTTGCGGAGCACAGGCTCCGGACGCGCAGGCTCAGCAGCCATGGCTCACGGGCCCA
Source organism: Mesoplodon densirostris (assembly GCF_025265405.1). NCBI lineage: Eukaryota > Metazoa > Chordata > Mammalia > Artiodactyla > Ziphiidae > Mesoplodon > Mesoplodon densirostris. The sequence continues at coordinate 69,763,120 of NC_082662.1, read as the reverse complement.
GCCGCTCCGCGGCATGCGGGATCTTCCCGGACAGGGGCACGAACCCGTGTCCGCTGCATCAGCAGGTGGACTCTCAACCACTGCGCCACCAGGGAAGCCCCGTTAGAAGATTTTTAATCACAGTTTCAATCTCATTACTTTTGACTGCTCTGTTCATATTTTCTGTTTCTTCCTAGTTCAGTCTTGGAAGGTTATGCCTTTCTAAAAATTTGTCCATTTCTTCCAGGTTGTCCATTTTATTGGCATAGAGTTGCTTTTAGTAGTCTCTCATGATGCACTGTATTTCTGTGGTGTCCAATTTTAACTTCTCCTTTTTCATTTCTAATTTTATTGATTTGAGCCCTCTCCCTCTTTTTCTTCATGAGGCTGGCTAAAGGATTATCAATTTTGTTCACCTTCTCAGAGAACCAGCTTTTAGTTTCATTGATCTTTCCTGTTTTCTTTGTTTCTATTTCATTTATTTCTGCTCTAATTTTTATCATTTCTTTCCTTCTACTAACTTTAGGTTTTGTTTGTTCTTCTTTCTTAGTTCCTTTAGGTGTAAGTTTAGATTGTTTATTTGAGATTTTTCTTGTTTCTTGAGGTAGGACTGTATTGCTATAAACTTCCCTCTTAAAACTGCTTTTGCAGGATCCCATAGGTTTTGGATCATCGTGTTTTGTCATTTGTCTCTAGGTGTTTTTTGATTTCCTCCTTGATTTCTTCAGTGATCTCTTGGTTATCTAGTAATATATTGTTTAGCCTCCATGTGTTTGTGTTTTTTGTTTATTTTCCTGTAATTATTTCTAATCTCATAGCGTTGTGGTTAGAAAAAATGCTTGATATGATTTCAATTTTCTTTTCTTTACCGAGGCTTGTATTGTGACCCAAGATGTGATCTATCCTGGAAAATGTTCCGTGTGCACTTGAGAAGAAAGTGTATTCTGTTGTTTTTGGATGGAATGCCCTATAAATATCAATTAAGTCCATCTGGTTTAATGTATCATTTAAAGCTTGTGTTTCCTTATTTATTTTCATTTTGGATGATCTGTCCATTGGTGAAAGTGGGGTGTTAAAGTCCCCTACTATGACTGTGTTACTGTCGATTTCCCCTTTTATGGCTGTTAGAATTTGCCTTATGTATTGAGGTTATCTAAGAGGCTTGTGCAAGCTTCCTGATGGGAGGGACTGGTGGTGGGTTGAGCTGACTGTTGCTCTGGTGGGCAGAGCTCAGTAAAACTTTAATCTGCTTGTCTGCTGATGGGTGGGGCTGGGTTCCCTCCCTGTTGGGTGTTTGGCCTGAGGCGACCCAGCACTGGAGCCTACAGGCCCTTTGGTGGGGCTTATGGCAGACTCTGGGAGGGCTCACAGCAAGGAGTACTTCCCAGAACTTCTGCTGCCAGTGTCCTTGTCCCCACAGTGAGCCACCGCCACCCTATCTCTGCAGGAGACCCTCCAACACTAGCAGGTAGGTCTGGCTCAGTCTCCTATGGGGTCACTCCTCCTTCTCCTGGGTCCCGATGTGCACACTACTTTGTGTGTGCCCTCCAAGAGTGGAGTCTCTGTTTCCCCCAGACCTGTCGAAGCCCTGCAACCTAATCCCGTTAGCCTTCAAAGTCTGATTCTCTGGGAATTCCTCCTCCTGTTGCTAGATCCCCAGGTTCAGAAGCCCGACATGGGGCTCAGAACCTTCATTCCAGTGGGTGGACTTCTGTGGTATAAGTGTTCTCCAGTTTGTGAGTCACCCAACCAGCAGTTATGGGATTTGATTTTATTGTGATTGTGCCCCTCCTTCCATCTCATTGTGGTTTCTCCTTTGTCTGTGGATGTGGGGTGTCTTTTTTGCTAAGTTCCAGTGTGCTCCTGTTGATGACTGTTCAGCAGTTAGCTGTGATTCCAGCCCTCTTGCAAGAGGGAGTGAGTGCACGTCCTTCTACTTGCCATCTTAAACCAATCTCCTTTTCCTATTTCTTTAATTTTGTATCTATATGAGACGATGGATGTTCACTAAACTTATTGCGGTAATCATTTCATGACGTATGTAAGTCAAATCATTATGCTGTACACCGTAAACTTACACAGTGCTACATGTCAATTAAAATAAAACTGGAATCAAGAAACCCATAATTTCAGAAAGTGAAAGAACTGAGTGAGCTAACAGATGATATTTTCTTGATTTTTCCCTCAATGTACCTTAATATTGAAAAGGGCAGCAATGAAATCCACTGGAGCAAAAGAAAGGCTATCTGATCAATTCTTGATGTGTTATAACTTACACAGTTTTGCCTATGTGAAACAGTACATGCACAAAACAGCCTGATACTATGTCCCTACTCAAAATAATAGTTCCACAACAGTTGTCGGTGGCTTTCCCTGTTTATAAAAAGTTCTTATATGCCATGATTGGCCAACATAACAACTGTGATTCCTAACTGGGAAATACAGCTGCCAATGCAAAACAAGTAATAGAAGGAAAGAGAAAGGAGTAACAGCACTTTATACCTTTTTTAGGAGAAGAAAGAAGTAACTGGATAACCCAAAGGGCAATAAGTAATTAAGGGTAGGTCTGCAGTTATGGAGACTTTAATGGGGACACTAGAACCACTGGTCACTCTGTACATTACACAAAGGCCCCTGGCTGATGGGACAAGTGGGGGCAGAACTCCAGCCCACATCTTAGGCCTACATCTTCCTGGAAGAAGTTGAACCTTTTTCTTATCACAAATGTGCCCTTCCCAAGAGGCTACATGGCCTTTATCTAAATAAAACAAAGGCCTTGGATGGGCTAGTGCAGGTCCTGTACTTAGAAATCCAAGTGGATAAGATATAACTTGAATACAAAAAAGGCAAAGGCAAGAAGCAGGAATTTCCCTTGTGTGTGCCACCCCAGCAATTTTCATTATACTGCTTTCATCTCTGAACTGATTTTGACTTGCATATATAACACCACTTACACTTCATTTTGTAGTTTTGTTTAACACTTTGAAATTAAGATTATGAGCCTTAATGCGTAAGAGAAAATTACAGGGCAAATTTCTCACATGTTCTGCAATTTGCAGTCTGTATATTTAGAGGTCTGAGTATACAAGTTAGGCCTGTAATTCACGTCATTCCCTAAAAATAAACCCTCAGGGAGTTTATCCTCTGACCACAGTGATTCTGCAGGAAAGAAAAAGGACAAGGTCGTAGAGTGTCAACTCTGGGCTGTCTGACATTTGACATAAGATGATAGGGTGAGGTTATTTCCTCTTGCTGCTGAGCTCTTTCAATATCGCTAAATGTTCTATCTGGCTCCTTACCAAAAGAGAAGAAAATCGTCTCTCTAGTGGTCGGGAGGTCCCACTTTACAGCTTTTCCTGTTCTCTGCCAGAGAATTTGTGCAGTCAGTACTAGGCTGGAAAAATCTCTAATTTCCCCTGAAATCCTAGGCATAAGTAAGCAGAAAGAAAGATGGATAAAATATTTAAACTGTACCAGTCAGTTTCCACAATCTCCTGCAAACAAGTAAATTTGATTATAACCTCTTATAATTCTCAGTGGCTCCCTGTTGCCTAAAGGTATAAAACAAAGAACTTCAAGATTTATCTCCTGCCCACCTTTTTAGATTCATTTCCCACCACTCTCCTATATACATTGTGTTCCCAAGACATATCAAACAACTTATAGTTCCCTGAACAGGCTCCACTCTACACCTTGATCCGTGTTATTCCCTCCACTGGGAATGCTCTTTTCTCACGCTCCTGGTGGACTGTCTTTCTTCAAGTGTCACACTTTTCTTTGTGTGACACCTCCACAGCACATTCTAAATACATTATTACAGCACTTACTTCACTGTACTATAAAATTTTTTAATGCCTATCTCCAAAACTAGATTCTGGGTTGCCTAAAAGCAAGAGTGAAATCTTATTCATTCTTGTCTCTCCAGTGCCTTATACCGTGTTTGACATATACCAGGAAAGCAAATGTTTGCTAAATAAATATTCCAGACCTAAGATTCTGAGTTCATTCTGTTCAAAAAATAGATTATAAAGAGGCCTAAACACATATCTGAAATATGCAAAGCGATGCTGGTAAGCTACAAAAATTCCTGGTTTGTTTTTAAGGGCTAAATTTGTTCCTACACATCATTATAAAAGAATTTCAAAGTCCTTTGCTTCAGCCAAAAAAACAACATTTATCAAACTTATGGCTTCAGAGTTGCCTGCTAACATGGTTATTGCAAACACATACTATTCTTTACAGAATATGTAAGCATACAACAACATGGATACAACTAGAGGTTATCACACTAAGTGAAGCAAGTCAGAAAGAGAAAGACAAATATCATACGATATCACTTATATGTGGAATCTAAAATATGACACAAATGAACCTATCTATGAAACAGAAAGAGAATCACAGATACAGAGAAGAGACTGGTGGTTGCCAAGGGGGCAGAGGGTGGGAGAGGGATGGATTGGGAGTTTGGGATTAGCAGATGCAAACTGGTATATATAGAATGGATAAACTACTGTATAGCACAGGGAACTATATTCAATATCCTATGATAAACCATAATGGAAAAGAATATGAAAAAGAATCTATCTATATATATATATATGTATAACTGAGTCACTTTGCTGTACAGAAGTAATTAACACAACACTGTAAATCAACTATACTTCTATTTTAAAAAAGAGAGAAAATATAAGCATACAAACTACAAAGCCCAGTTAATTTTAAAAGAAATCTGAAGTATAGATTAAACTTTATCTGTTGTAAACCATATCAACTAAATAATATGCCCAAGAAATTGTAAGCAAGCTTCATTTGTCATTAATGAGGTTTATTTTTACACTGGTATTAAATTCAGCAATCTGGTCCTGCCCTAATAATCTAACCAAAGTGAGTAAAAAATAATCTTAATTCCTGAATGCACTGTTACAGAAATAAACTACCAAACTATGTAATGATGTATACTCTGCATGATATGATGATAAGAAAAGTCTCCTAAAATATAACACCATTCCTTGGTGTTAGTTGTTGTGACCAACTAAAGTCTAATTTTTTTCAAAATAATTCAAATAACATAAATTTGTTTAATATGAAAAATATATATACTTCTATTGTGTAATATTTGATATGTACAAAAACTATATATAGGGGCTTCCCTGGTGGCGCAGTGGTTGAGAGTCCGCCTGCCGATGCAGGGGACACGCGTTTGTGCTGCGGTCCGGGAAGATCCCACATGCCACGGAGCGGCTGGACCCATGAGCCATGGCCGCTGAGCCTGCATGTCCGGAGCCTGTGCTCCACAACGGGAGAGGCCACAACAGTGAGAGGCCCGCGTACCACAAAAAAAAACCCAAAAAACTATATATAACATAGGTGCATATTTTGAATCAAAATACTAAAACAAACATTTGTGAATCTACTACTCATTTACAGCCACTTTTCTTTTCTTTTTCTTTTTCTTTTTTTGGCTGCACCATGTGCCTTGCTTCCCGATCAGGTATCAAACCCAGGGCCCCAGCAGTGGAAGCACAGAGTCCTAATCACTGGACCGCCAGGGAATTCCCTACAGCCACTTTTCAACATTTACAAAATTATTTACTTATTAAGGAAAAAATAATATAATCATGCAGAAGACACTACTGTAAATATCATCTCCTTACCTGATACTCATGAATCTACAAATGAATTTCATAGATATTCAGCAAAAACAGCAGCAGATAACCAAAGATAACCACATGTCCCAAACCCTTATCTTAGGCTCTTAAACAGACTGAGGGCACTTCAGTTGGGAAGTATGGGAAAGAATGGAGGTGGGAACGAAAAGTTAGAAGAAGGATCTTCTGCTTTGTAGAGGGAGCTTAAGCTCTGAGTTTTACAAAATAACTCAGTATTGAGGTTTATACTAATCTACATGGTATTCTAACTGCTTCCTAAAAGTCTTAATCGGCCAATCAGACTATAAGTAACCTGAAAACAGGCATTTTAGTTCTTATTTCATCTGCACGTCATCACACATAAGGCATACAATAAACAGTTAAATAAATATTTGCAAGGTGACTTTTAAGCTTTAATTCGCTTTAGCAGTATTCACGAGTCCCTACATCAACACTCTTGTACCTACCTGGGAGCCTACAGCAATAGGGGCACAGTCTTTGATTCTGTGTAGTTGGCCAGCTAACTCATGGTCCTCCTTTCTACACAGCTCTCTTCAGAGGCAAAAAGACTCTAAGAATTTATCCAGAGCAGTAAGATGGGGGAAAAAACGAAGGAAAGAAAAGAACGCATAAAGGTCGGAAAAAAGCATAAGGGTTGGAAAGAAAGAAAGAAAAATAAACAGGTTATCATTCATAGATACATGGTCTAGATAAAAATTCCAAAAGAACCTATGACAGGGACTTCCCTGGTGGTCCAGTGGGTAAGACTCCATGCTCCCAATGCAGGGACCCCGGGTTCAATCCCTGGTTGGGGACTAGATCCTGTATGCATGCCGCAACTGAGAGTCCGCATGCTGCAACTAAGAAGTCCACATGCTGCAACTAAGAAGTCTGCATGCCGCAACTAACAGTCTGCATGCCGCAACTAAGAAGTCCGCAGGCCACAACTAAAGATCCCATGTGCAGCAACGAAGATCCCACGTGCCGCAACTAAGACCCAGAGCAACCAAATCAGTCAATCAATCAATCAATATTATTTAAAAAAAAGAACCTATGACAAATTACTGGTGGTAGAACTAAAAGTTAATAAGGTTGTTGATAATATTCAAATGTAAATATCAACAACATTTTAGACACCAGCAATAAAAAATGAGAAAATAAATTTAGAAAAGATACCGTGTACAATGACAACAAAACTATACGGGACCTAGGAATGAAGATATATAAGACCTCTAAGGAGAAAACTATAAAAAACTATGAAAGACATAAAAGACTTAAGTAAATGAAGAACCACATCATCTTTGTAGATGGAAACATTAATATTATGAAGACATAAATTCTCCCAAAAGCTGACCTAAATATGCAAAGCAATAATCAAAATCCCAAGAGGGGCTTTCATGAAACTTGACAAGTTGTCCTAAACATCACATGGAAAAGCAAAGGGCTAAAAATAGCCAAAGCAATCACAGTGGGGACTTCCCCCGTGGTGCAGTGGTTAAGAATCCGCCTGCCAATGCAGGAAACTCGGGTTCAATCCCTGGTCCGGGAAGATCCCACATGTGGCGGAGCAACTAAGCCCATGCACCACAACTATAGAGCCTGCACTCTAGAGCCCACGGGCCACAACTACTGAGCCTGTATGCTGCAACTACTGAAGCCCGTGCGCCTAGAACCCATGCTCCGCAATAAGAGAAGCCACCTCAATGAGAAGCCTACATAATGCAACAGACCCAATGCAGCCAAAAATAAATTAATTAAAATTAGAGAACTTAAAAAAAAAAGAACACAGTGAATGGACTCACCCCGTCAGGTGTCAAGACTCATTATAAAATTTTATAAAGCTACAGTAATTAAGACACTAGAAACCAACGCAGAAACAGACAAACAAAACAAAACAGAGAGTCCAGAAAAGACACACATATAAAACAACTTGACATATGACAGGGGGCATTTCAAATTAGTAAGAACAGGATACATCATTCAGTGAATGGTACTGAGGCAACTAGTTATCCAAATGTGTTTTTTTTGGTTAAAAAAAAGAGTAATAATATACATTTAAAAAATCAGCTCCTGACTGCTTCCACAACAGGCAGAAGCAAATGATTCAAAGCATGTTGAATTATACAAAGGAAGAGCATCAGCAAAAAAATGGCAAAAGAAAAACACTGAAAATTTACTAAAAACCTGGAGTTGATTATAAAACTAAAATCTTAGAGAAAAATTTCAGTTTTGGAAGAGAGCTAGTCTGGCTGGAATATACGCGAAACAGTAAAACAAATAGGTCAGAAAAGTGGTCTGAGAAGCTGGGAGTGACAAGATGAGAGCTCTGCATCACGAAGATAACTACAGAAACAAGGTACAGATTTACCAGTGGGGAGAGAGACTGGAGGTAGGAACCTTATTAGGGGATTATTAAATCCCAGCAAAATACAATGAGGGTGCAGAGGAAGGGGAACGAACGACAGCTATATTATGGAGGCAGAATTGACAGAACTTACTAGATTACTGGATGTGCTGGCAAGGAGTATATCCACTATCATTTTTTGTTTTCCTCCTATGCATATGGTAAGACCAAGGATCAAGTAAAGTAAAAAATCTTAGCTATATCTGAAGTAAATACTTCCACAAAGTATTTGTCCTTCAGATGGCAGTTTTCTTTTCTAATGCAGAGAAAAAGTAGATTTATAAAGAGCATCTTTTTTTACTTTCCCAAATAACTTTGAACATGGCTTAAATACCTTATTTCAGGAAATGAAACCTGTTACTACTAAAATATGAGAAAAATAAATTTCCAGAAACAAATAAATGCTGTCTGGAGCATAACTGAACAATATCACTGTAAAACAAGTTATGAACATGTGGTAGCATCTACCTGTAACCACGTGTTTTTTTTTTAAATAAGAGCCTATTCAAAAAAATTTATTCAGAGAACTAATTACAATGAAATAAAATTTCCAACAGTATCAGAAAGAACACACACTTTGAAAAGATACCACATGTAACATAAAAGTCCAGAGTATTGGAAATGAGTTCATTTCTGCCACAACCAACAATATGATTGAACCGAAAGTGCAATAATTAAAAGAACAACCAGGACACAAAATTCGTATTTTAAGATTAATCTTCTAACAGGTTAAGAAAGAGTCAAATGTGGGCTTCCCTGGTGGCGCAGTGGTTGGGAGTCCACCTGCCAATGCGGGGGACACGGGTTCGAGCCCTGGTCTGGGAAGATCCCACATGCCACGGAGCAACAAACCCCTGTGCCACAACTACTGACCCTGCACTCTAGAGCCCGCGAGCCACAACTACTGAGGCCGTGTGCCACAGCTACTGAAGCCTGCACGCCTAGAGCCAAAAATAAATAAATAAATTATAAACAGACGCCCTCTGGCGACCTACACGCAGAGGCGGGGCCAAATCCAAAGCTGAGACCCGGGAGCTGTGAGAACAAAGAAGAGAAAGGGAAATCTTTCCCAGCAGCCTCAGAAGCAGCGGATTAAAGCTCCACAATCAACCTGATGTACCCTGCATCTGTGGAATACATGAATAGACAACGAATCATCCCAAATTGAGGAGGTGGGCTTTGAGAGCAAGATTTATGATTTTTTCCCCTTTTCCTCTTTTTGTGTGTATGTGTATGCTTCTGTGTGAGGTTTTGTCTGTACAGCTTTGCTTCCACCATTTGTCCTAGGATTCTGTCTGTCCTTTTTTTAAAAAAATTTTTTTTCTTAATAATTATTTTTTATTTTAATAACTTTATTTTATTCTATCTTACTTTATTTTACTTTATCTTCTTTCTTTCTTTCTTTCTTTCCTTCCTTCCCTCCTTTAGACAACGAATCATAAATAAATTAATTTAAAAAAAGAAAGAGTCAAATGTATAAATTGGGCAGGAATACATACAGGGATGATAAGTCAATGGCATATCATCTTATTGCCTGTTTCATAGGGCAAATATGATCAAATACTGGAAATTACATAGGAGTCAAACTAAAAGAAGAACTTCAAAGAAAATGATAAGTACACAATTCAGGAGAGTGTCTGCCACTTGAGTGGACAGAGTGATATGAGTGGGAGATCGGTTAGGTGGATTCTATGGTGATAAACCATGTATTTTTAAAACAATCTTAGAACAGGCCTCATAAAAATGCCAGAATATATATGAATGGATAACAAGTGTTACCATATACCTATGCTAAAATACGATATACATGTTATCTCATTTCATCTTCACAATTCTATGAAGCTGATCCTAATACAGTCCTCCAGCTTACAGATGAAGAATATGAGTCTAAGAAAGGTCAAGGCTTGCTTAGGTTTCATAGCTAGTAAAAGTGGTAGAGCCAGTATTTGAACCCATGTTTGTTTAACTCCAAAGCCCATGTTCTTAACCACTAAGCTATACTGTTTACAACTGAAAACGTATTGCAGTCTTTTGGTTGAGTCTTCAAAAATTATCAGTACGATAACAAAATTATCATTTAACAATTATAATTTAACAACTATCTGAAAAACAAACTACAAATAAATGTAACACTTCTACATGCTGTTAGCTAGAAGAAATTGCACACAAATGGAAATGTACAGTAATATTATTTCAAGTCTCTGTGCATACCCTCCTAATTCTGTCTCACTCTGAGTTACAGTAGCAGGTGTATACGAAACACGCCAGAAAAAAAGTGGTGACCTAAACTTAACTCCCAGTGCTACGAACAGCACAGAAGGGTAGTTATGAGTCACAGGCGTCCCACATGCAGATAAAATGTGCTGCCCTCTAGTGACTTCAACACCTTGAATTTAACAGTAAGTGGTCTCTTGTAAGTGAAGGGAAATGATTTTTTTTTTAATTAGAGAACTAAAATCTTTATTTTATTTAATAATCAGAAGAATATAGAACAAATAACTTTTGTTTAAGCTAGAAGTAAACTTTGTGGTGTGTAAGAGCAAATACAGAACTATACCCAATAATGATTCATTAATTCATAATGATTAAGGAAATATCAGTACAGAACATGACAAAGGTGAATTAGAGAACACAGGGTGGTTACATTTTATACAAGGAATTCATGCCTTAAAACGTAATTCAAACCCTGCCTAATTCAAAGCTACTTTGCTATAGGAATAAATGTAAAGAAATGCTGACATACAACTACTGTACTATATTTCTTTTCTCAAGCAGAGTTTCAAAGCACAATAAAGACTATAATACAGTCTGTTTTTAAGAATGTTTTAAAAACACTAAGTATTTGTAGTAAAGTTTTTTGTATCACTATCACTTCCTTCCCAGATATCAAAAATATTTCCTATTTCAACACAGATGATAACTTGGCTTAGGGGTGCATTAGAGTTGTGATTTTAGAGCCAGGTTGCCAGAGGTTTTTTTCATTTTTTAAATAAAAGGGCTCCTGCTTCAATTCCGCTCTTTTATTTTCTTAGCATTAGTTCCAATATTTCCAGGATGCTCTGTACTAAATTAACAGCAGGAGTGTCAGCAGTTATTTGAGCTTCTTTATCACATTTAATTTAATGACCACTTGGGTGATTATATTATAGAATATAAAAAACACTCTAAAGTTAACAATAAAAGTAAAATTAACAGCACAATAATCATCAAAACCATTTGTAGAAGTTCCCATGCATGTAACCAATAGTATGGTTCACTGGATATTGACATAGGATACTCAGTATTTCTGGTTACCAGCTAAAGTGGCACCACCTTGGGTAAACACAATTTGTAATTCACCATGTCCATGAGCTTTGAAACTAAGAGATTCTTAATGAATTAAAAAAATTTTTTTGACATTTGCATTATTTATAATTTTTAGTATGAAGTGTTATTTTGCACTTTTTCAAATCACAAAAAATTACTTACTTAAAATTAGCTTAACAGAATCACACTGTATTTTTAACAGCTTTATTGAAGTATAATTTACAAACCATAAAACTTCCCCATTTTAAGTGTACAATTCAATGAATTTTAGTAAATGTATAGAGTTGTGCAACTATCACCACAATCCAGTGTTAGAATCATACATTTTTAAAACTGTTATCAACTTCACCTACCTAAACTAACCAAATAACTCACAACACTGACAAGTCAAAAGTATTTTTGGATCTGCTAAAGAGGATCGATATAATTTACTTTCAACAAATACACTGCTTTCAAAAAAGAAAAACTCTAAGACAATTTTAAACATACTAAAAGAATCATGCTGAGGAGGATTTAAACTGTCCTCCTATAATCCACAATGTTAACTTGGCAAACTACTTACTACTTACTATAAACAGTACAAATGAATGTAAAATTAAGTAGAGCCCCCGTTTATATTTTGAATTCCAAAATTAGAGAAATAAGTTTTGCTGAGGCTCTTATACTCAATAAAACCTGACACATGTGCCTTTCAAAACTAAAATGATTTATTTATTTGCGAGTGTAAAACCAGCCATGAATACTTGATGGCAAATACCTATCTGCAAAACAGCTCAGCAATGACAATATTTCCAAATAATGTGAATTGATATTAAATCTTTTTCAAAAAAATTTCATAGAATATTTTCTTAAATTAACTAGTTAAGTACATAAATACAAACATACTTTGGCATGATATATAATAAAGTATCCCATGATCTCTTTATGATCAAGATGAAAAAAATATGAAAGTAGAAACAGTTGAATTTATAGCTTATTGCACAAGTTGCTAAGGCTACTTGGAAGTCATGCCTCAGATCTTTGACTCTGGCCCTGTCCACTTTAAAATATGGTATTGTGATATAATAAGTAATATATATTTATCATGGTTCCTGGCACAGAGCTTCTAAAATTCTTGAAATTTCCTGAGTGATAGGGGTGAGAGGAGTATCTTTTGCTATTCATAATAAGCCCCTTTCAACTATACCTGAGTTTATGTTGATAAGGTGACTCTTGGAGGATGGGGGATGGTTGCCAAAGGAACAAAACCTCTGATTAGAAAGTTGGAACTTTCAACTCCAACCCTGACCCCTGAAGGGAGAGAGGCTGGGGATTAAGTTAATCACCAATAGCCAATGATTTAATCAATCATGTCTACATAATGGAATCTCCATAAGAACACTAAACTGTAGGGTTTAGAGAGCTCCACGTTGGTGAACACAACCCGGTGCCGGGAGAATGTTGTGTCTGGAGGGGGTATGAAAGTTCTACACCCATTCCCCATACCATGCCCTATGCACCTCTTCCATTTGACTGTTGCTAAGTTATATCTTTCATAATTAACCAGTAATAGTAAGAAAAGTGTTTCCTGGAATTCTGTGAGCCATTCTAGTAAATTATGAAGCCCAAGGAGGGAGTGGTGGGAACCTCTGATTTACAGACAGTTGGTCAGAAGCATGGGAGGCCTGGATTTACGATTGGCATATGAGGGGGGGCAGCCTTGTGAGATGAGCCCTTTACCTGTGGAGTCAGTTAACGCTGGGTAATTAGTATTTGAAGTGAATTAAATTGCAGGATACCCAGTTGGTGTCCAAAGAGAACCGGAGAATTGCTTGGTGTGGAAAATCCACTCATTTGGTGTCAGAAATTGTTAAGTAGAGGGAAATAAGTTTTCCTTTAAGCATTTTTTGTTAATGGTTTCAATGAGAGCATTGATGACGAAATAGACCAAACTGAACAAATTAGAAAGTGACAGAAAGCTAAAAGGGATGTCAAATCAAAATCTAAAACTATTTTAATTCAGAATGATGACTGAGAAATGACAATTTAGTAGGAATAATAAACATAACATCTAAACCTTGGGTCCAAAAACACAACTGTACAGGAACAAATCTAGGAAGATGTGGCTTAATAATAACATCTAACAGTAACAACAAAGAACTTAAAAGTTTTAGTTAACCATTAGCTCTACATTAGCAATGTTACAAGTTAATGTAGTCCTTAGGCTCTGTAATTATAATGTCCAGAATTTCTAGTTCAAGATGACAGAGCACAAGCATCTACTTCTCCAGACTTCCCTGGTGGTCCAGTGGTTAAGACTCCACGTTCTTAACTCAATGCAGGGGGCCCAGGTTCGGCCCCTAGTTGGGGAACTAAGATCCCACATACCACAACTAAGCCCATGCGCCACAACTAATGAGCCCGCACGCTGCAACTAGAGAAATCCTCGCACTGCAATTAGAGAAGCCTGTGTGCCGCAATGAAGACCCAACACAGCCAAAATAAATAAATAAAATTTAAAAAAAAAGCATCTACTTCTCCTTCCTAAAGCCCCATTAAAAATGACAGGAAGAGGGAATTCCCTGGCGGTTCAGTGGTTAGGACTCCGCACTTTCACTGCCGAGGGCATGGGTTCAATCAAGCCACGTGTAGTGGCCAAAAAAAAAAAAAAAAAAAAAAAGACAGGAAGAAAATAACTGCCTCACTGGAAAACACGGAAAAGGTATCACCGGACCAGAAATTTTAAAGAATACCTTGAAATTGGTCAATGTAGGATAAGGTAGGTCCTATCAAACCACAGCCTAATATCCTAGAGGTAAAAATGATGGTCTTCCTCAGAGAGTTCCAGAGAAGTTCCAAACTCCAACCTAATAAATATTGTTACCCTGTTCCCTAGACTTTTTATTTGTTAATATAATTCTCATAATTACTTTGTTAAATAGGTACTACATGCCCATTTTTCAGATGAAGAAGCTGAGGCTTAGACAAGTTACATAATCACACAGCTAATAAATGGTGAAGACAGAATTTGAACCCAGTTGGTTTGAATCTTGAGTTTGTATTTTTAGCTATTATGCAAATATAGGCCAAAAGGTAATCCACCAGAGTAACTCATTAAAGTGCTACACTAAATTCAGCTGGCACAGTTGGGCCCTCTCCCCCCATTCCCTCAGGTAAATACAGCAGTTCACATCTTCAGTTCCTGGATTAAATCTTGATAACTCCCTTCTATAAAACGCGTGAGGGACTTCCCTGGTGGTCCAGTGGTTAAGAATCTGCCTTCCAGTGCAGGGAATGCAGGTTCAATCCCTGGTTGGGGAACTAAGATCACACATGCTATGGGGTAACTAAGCCTGTGCACTCTAGAGCCTGCACGCCACAACTAGAGAGCCCATGTGCCACAGATACTGATCCCGCGCTCTGAAGGCCACGCGCCGCAACAAAAGATCCCACATGCTGCAACGAAGATCCCGCGTGCTGCAACTAAGACCCGACGCAGCCAAATAAATAAATAAATATTTTAAAAAAATAAAATGCGCGAAGTCTGTCTAGACTGCCTAGAGGGCCTGAGAGAGGAGGAAAGATGCATGAGTTCATTGCAGATCCCCAGATAGATATGGAGGAAGAAAAAATTTAAAGGAAAGGAAGATCCACACTAAATAAATGATACCATCACCAGAAATAAGGTTCCTTACTTCCACAGCTGTGGGGATTCCAGACTACCTGCTCCAAGACATTTCTTGCAGGGAACTTTGCTACAAAGAGTTCACAGTCAATCCTACCATTCAAAGAACATGTCTGTCTTCTAAGTGGTGAGGCAATACAGCATGGTGGTTTATGGACTCCAAAGCCAGCCGCCTGGGCCCAAATCTAAGTTCTGTCACTTAATAGCTATGTAACTCTGGGGAAGTGATTTAATACCTCTGTACCTCTCTCCCCGTCTGAAAAATAAGGATAACTATACTTACCTCATAAAATTTGTAAGGATTAAGTGACATAATTTTTACTTAGAATTGTGCCTGACTCAGAGAAGAAACTATGGGCCTTAGCAAAGGTCCTGGAACATGGTGACATGCAAACAATGGTACCTGTCAAATATTAAGTCCAGGGGGAAAGGAGATAAATTAGATGACTGCTAAAAAATCTTCCAACCTTGAAAACCTATCAAATTCTTAGGAGAAAAAAAAATTGATTTTATCAAATAAGACAAAGCAAATTCCAAACACAATAAAGTATTCACTGAAGTCAGTTCAATACTTGGTTTAAATTCACCCCTGAGCCTCTGAAGGTATTTGTTAACCTCTCTTTACTTATGACAACTAATTATAAGTTGCCTCTCATTAATATACATTAAATGTGTAAAATGAATTTGGATTTAGAGAATGAGGAGAGTTAACTGACTTCTAAGCAATTTTGATTAATATCAAATAACAGATATAACAGAACTACTTCCCTACTAGACTCCTGGCCATAGATTCAGCTCTTTGAATCCAGAAGTTCCAAAATGGAAACTTGCGATATAGAAGAACATCCAAATAATTCCCAAGAAGGAACAAAATATAACAGCTTCATGTCAACTGGAATCTCCAGGGCAATAACAGGCCAAGGCACTGCTAGGCTGCGGGGAAAAGCCAGCCAGCCTAGTAGCCACTGACAGCTCAGGTTAAGACAGGAACTTATTACAAACCTAAGCTAACCAAATGGATAGACTGATTATGAGTCCTACTCTAGAAATCCTACCCATTTAGAGTTCCAAATTAACAACAATTTCCTCAGAAACAACTTGAAGGCCCCAGAAATTAAGCCATTTGCCCAGGGGTCTTCTTGTCCAGATGCAATGTAAACCCAAAGCAGACCCTCTGGGCAATACCCAAAAAACCTTTATTACCTAATAAACTGAAGAAATCAGAGATGGATTCCACCAACCTCTACGGACAGTGTAGAAAAAAGAAACTTTGAGTATGCCAAACAGAACAAAATCTGAGATGCATATTAGAAGACTAACAAGTACAAGAACTACACATCTACATGATCTTTATCATGAGGCTAAACAAAAACTGCAAGCAGAAGATTACAACAGTGAGGGCAAAGCCTCCATTCCTAGAATAAAAGGATAAAAGTCTCAGGTCCTCTTCCTCTTCCTTCCTTATATTTATAATTTTTTCCTACTTCTTTTTCTCTGTGGCTTTCCTTGCTACTTAACCACTTTGCTATCTCTTCTAGTTGTTCCATTCCCATTTTTACATTTGACTTCTTTTAAAAATGCTTCTGCAGGGGGAGGAATTAGGAGATTGGGATTGACACATATACACTATTGATACTAAGTATAAAATAGATAACTAATGAGAACATACTGTACAGCACAGGGAACTCTACTTAATGCACTGGGATGACCTAAAGAGGAAGGAAATCCAAAACAGAGGGGATATATGTATAGCTGATTCATTTTTGCTGTACAGTAGAAACTAACACAACATTGTAAAGCAACTATACTCCAGTAAAAATTCATTTACAAAAATGCTTCTCTCTGTTCTTTTTCCTACCTACTATCATAAATGCCATTCTAATAAGTTACAAAAGAAATTGTGTAAAAAAATATATAAATAGAAACCTTTGACAAATTCTATTTGTTGACATGAATACTGTCTACTTTTCTTCTGGCCTGAATCTCCATGTCAAAATATTATACCTATGCCAAAAGCAGAGAAACTTTTAAAAAACTATTCATTCAAGTCTAATGAATAATTTTTGGTGACAGTAACAGTTTGAAAAAGCAAAGACCGAAATTAATGCAGAGGTTTCACATAACCCTCACTGTAACATATAGACAGAAATTCATAATTCTAATACAAGTGAAATCTTTTACCTAAATTCAAAATATATAAATATGTAAACATCTCAAAATGCAGCCACTTTCAGTACTTCATGTTCAGAAATAAATGTGGAAAAACTTAACAAGCCTTAACAATTTTTTCTTTATTAGAAAACAAAAATCCTCCTCAAATAAAAAATTTAAATTACTTTTAACAAAAAAAAAATATAATGTAATTTTATTTTATTTCATTCTTTGGATGACTTACTGAAGTCAAGGAAGCTTTTTTTTGACCGCGCTGGGCAGCTTCCAGGATCTCAGTTCACCAACCAGCCCAGGCCATCACAGCGAAAGCCCAGAATCCTAACCACTAAGCCACCAGGGAACTCCTGGAAGCAATTTTAATCATTCTTTCCTTGGAAGACTTCACTTAAGAAGTCTCTTCAAAGTTCTATTTTCTTTAAAGTAGGAAACAAAGATAATGGTATATATTAACATATGTATTGACTACTTACATCAAAATGTAGCCTGCAACTGAAATTGGGTCAAGAAATGGAATCACTTAAAATACTTTAAATGTAAGTCATGAGCTACATGCCTGTTTCTGAGGTAGTGTGTCTCTCTCCCATTTTTATATTATTATTTTTTTCCTCCCTCTAACACTTTAACTGGGATTCTTTCACTTAGAATGTAATTTTAAAATAATGTTACAATCCTATCTATGGTAAGTACTTGAATTTATGTCAATAAGTTCACTTGAAAAGTTAAACTGAAAGAAAAAAACAATAAATATGATAGTACTCTTTTTCTCTTGGCTATTTTCTAAAAAGTATGTAACCATATGAATATATTTAAGCCAATGATTCCAAGAATAGAAAAGAAAAAAATCACACATTTCATAAAAACCATATAAAATAACCACCTTACCCATATCATTAGCAAGGGAATTAGGATCAGATGCCCCTAGAGTAGCTTCAAACTCCTCCTGGAGACGATATGCTCTTTGCAACAGAGCTTCAAGTTTATGGATAAATTCAGTACTAATAATATCCTGTAAGGAGAGAAAAAGTACACACAGCAAATATTAGATTCTAATGTTAAAATTCTAAGAACTTTCCATTTTTAAATGAAAGGCAGAAAAGTGAGGGATATAAAAAAATACTGTTGGGGTGGTGAGAATACTGTGATAGAAGTCAGGAGGCCTGAGTTCTAGCTGTGCCTCAGATAAAATCATTTCCATTTCGTAATCTGTAAAATTAAGGAGTTGGACTAGATCTCAAAGTAAAGTTCTCAAAATAAGGTCCCTGAACCAACATCATCAGTATTACCTGGGAACTTGTTAGAATTGCAAATTAGAAATGAATTAGAAACCCTAAAGGTGGGACCCCCGAATCTATTTTTCAGCAAGCCTTTCAGAGGCTTCTGATGCATGCTCAAATTTGAGAATCACTAACCTAGATGAGTCTAGCTCTAACTCTGTGTGATTTTTATGTATATAATGGCACTTAATTAAACCCAAAGCACAAAACAGACTTTTAAAAATTCCTTTAGACATCATATCTGCTTAATTTTTTATTTTCTTGAACACTCAGGAAACAATGATGAATTGCCAATTTGGGGTTTAACAACTGACCGAACAGGAAACGCCCAGTAAGAAATATCCCCACACAATCCCAAGGAAGAAAAAAAAAAGTTCTATTAAATGCCACAGAAATCAAGTACACTGAATCAACATTAAAAATAGTTCAACTCTTCCAATATTATGAAGACCACTCCCAAATAAATCATCCTTACATCTACACTTTCTTCTGCAATGGCATCTCCCGCACCCAGTTTAATGGAACTACAGGCTTCGTCTTCAGCCTGTCTATTTCGAAAGGTTAGAGCTTGTTCCCATCGACGCAATGCCTCTTCAAACAATTCCATACCTAAAAATTGAGAACAGAACAATTTTATTTTATTTTTTTTCTGGCCGTGCCACATGGCTTCCAGGATCTTAGTTCCCCAACCAGGGACTGAACCCAGGCCCCTGCAGTGAAAGTGCTGAGTCCTAACCACTGGACTGCCTGCGATTTCCCAAGAACAGAGCAATTTTATTTATTTATTTTATTATTTTTTTTTTCTGGTGAAACCACCTGATCTTTTTTTTTTTTTTTTTTTTTACAAATTTAATCAGTTATACATATACATATGTTCCCATATCCCCTCCCTTTTGCGTCTCCCTCCCACCCTCCCTATCCCACCCCTCCAGGCGGTCACAAAGAACCGAGCTGATCTCCCTGTGCTATGCGGCTGCTTCCCACTAGCTATCTACCTTACGTTTGGTAGTGTATATATGTCCATGCCGCTCTTTCACTTTGTCACAGCTTACCCTTCCCCCTCCCCATATCCTCAAGTCCATGCTCTAGTAGGTCTGTGTCTTTATTCCTGTCTTACCCCTATGTTCTTGATGACATTTTTTTCTTAAATTCCATATATATGTGTCAGCATACAGTATTTGTCTTTCTCTTTCTGACTTACTTCACTCTGTATGACAGACTCTAGGTCCATCCACCTCATTACAAATAGCTCAATTTCATTTCTTTTTATGGCTGAGTAATATTCCATTGTATATATGTGCCACATCTTCTTTATCCATTCATCCGATGATGGACACTTAGGTAGTTTCCATCTCCAGGCTATTGTAAATAGGGCTGCTATGAACATTTTGGTACATGTCTCTTTTTGAATTATGGTTTTCTCAGGGTATATGCCCAGTAGTGGGATTGCTGGGTCATATGGTAGTTCTATTTGTAGTTTTTTAAGGAACCTCCATACCGTTCTCCATAGTGGCTGTACCAATTCACATTCCCACCAGCAGTGCAAGAGTGTTCCCTTTTTTCCACACCCTCTCCAGCATTTATTGTTTCTAGATTTTTTGATGATGGCCATTCTGACTGGTGTGAGATGATATCTCATTGTAGTTTTGATTTGCATTTCTCTAATGAGTAAAGATGTTGAGCATCCTTTCATGTGTTTGTTGGCTGTCTGTATATCTTCTGTGGAGAAATGTCTATTTAGGTCTTCTGCCCATTTTTGGATTGGGTTGTTTGTTTTTTTGCTATTGAGCTGCATGAGCTGCTTATAAATTTTGGAGATTAATCCTTTGTCAGTTGCTTCATTTGCAAATATTTTCTCCCATTCTGAGGGTTGTCTTTTCGTCTTGTTTATGGTTTCCTTTGCTGTGCAAAAGCTTTGAAGTTTCATTAGGTCCCATGTGTTTATTTTTGTCTTTATTTCCATTTCTCTAGGAGGTGGGTCAAAAAGGATCTTGCTGTGATTTATGTCATAGAGTGTTCTGCCTATGTTTTCCTCTAGGAGTTTGATAGTGCCTGGCCTTACATTTAGGTCTTTAATCCATTTTGAGCTAATTTTTGTGTATGGTGTTAGGGAGTGATCTAATCTCATACTTTTACATGTCCCTGTCCAGTTTTCCCAGCACCACTTATTGAAGAGACTGTCCTTTCTCCACTGTACATTCCTGCCTCCTTTATCAAAGATAAGGTGACCATATGTCCGTGGGTTTATCTCTGGGCTTTCTATCCTGTTCCATTGATCTATCTTTCTGTTTTTGTGCCAGTACCATACTGTCTTGATTACTGTAGCTTTGTAGTATAGTCTGAAGTCAGGGAGCCTGATTCCACCAGCTCCGTTTTTCGTTCTCAAGATTGCTTTGGCTATTCGGGGTCTTTTGTGTTTCCATACAAATTGTGAAATTTTTTGTTCTAGTTCTGTGAAAAATGCCATTGGTAGTTTGATAGGGATTGCATTGAATCTGTAGATTGCTTTGGGTAGTAGAGTCATTTTCACAATGTTGATTCTTCCAATCCAAGAACATGGTACATCTCTCCATCTATTTGTATCATCTTTAATTTCTTTCATCAGTGTCTTATAATTTTCTGCATACAGGTCTTTTGTCTCCTTAGGTAGGTTTATTCCTAGATATTTTATTCTTTTTGTTGCAATGGTAAATGGGAGTGTTTCCTTGATTTCACTTTCAGATTTTTCATCATTAGTATATAGGAATGCCAGAGATTTCTGTGCATTAATTTTGTATCCTGCAACTTTTCCAAATTCATTGATTAGCTCTAGTAGTTTTCTGGTAGCATCTTTAGGATTCTCTATGTATAGTATCATGTCATCTGCAAACAGTGACAGCTTTACTTCTTCTTTTCCCATTTGGATTCCTTTTATTTCCTTTTCTTCTCTGATTGCTGTGGCTAAAACTTCCAAAACTATGTTGAATAAGAGTGGTGAGAGTGGGCAACCTTGTCTTGTTCCTGATCTTAGTGGAAATGGTTTCAGTTTTTCACCATTGAGGACGATGCTGGCTGTGGGTTTGTCATATATGGCCTTTATTATGTTGAGGAAAGTTCCCTCTATGCCTACTTTCTGCAGGGTTTTTATCATAAATGGGTGTTGAATTTTGTCAAAATCTTTCTCTGCATCTATTGAGATGATCATATGGTTTTTCTCCTTTAGTTTGTTAATATGGTGTATCACATTGATTGATTTGCGTATATTGAAGAATCCTTGCATTCCTGGAATAAACCCCACTTGATCATGGTGTATGATCCTTTTAATGTGCTGTTGGATTCTGTTTGCTAGTATTTTGTTGAGGATTTTTGCATCTATGTTCATCAGTGATATTGGCCTGTAGTTTTCTTTCTTTGTGACATCCTTGTCTGGTTTTGGTATCAAGGTGATGGTGGCCTCGTAGAATGAGTTTGGGAGTGTTCCTCCCTCTGCTATATTTTGGAAGAGTTTGAGAAGGATAGGTGTTAGCTCTTCTCTAAATGCTTGATAGAATTCGCCTGTGAAGCCATCTGGTCCTGGGCTTTTGTTTGTTGGAAGATTTTTAATCACAGTTTCAATTTCAGTGCTTGTGATTGGTCTGTTCATATTTTCTATTTCTTCCTGATTCAGTCTTGGCAGGTTGTGCATTTCTAAGAATTTGTCCATTTCTTCCAGGTTGTCCATTTTATTGGCATAGAGTTGCTTATAGTAATCTCTCATGATCTTTTGTATTTCTGCAGTGTCAGTTGTTACTTCTCCTTTTTCATTTCTAATTCTATTGATTAGAGTCTTCTCCCTTTTTTTCTTGATGAGTCTGGCTAATGGTTTATCAATTTTGTTTATCTTCTCAAAGAACCAGCTTTTAGTTTTATTGATCTTTGCTATAGTTTCCTTCATTTCTTTTTCATTTATTTTTGATCTGATTTTTATGATTTCTTTCCTTCTGCTAACTTTGGGATGTTTTTGTTCTTCTTTCTCTAATTGCTTTAGGTGCAAGGTTAGGTTGTTTATTCGAGATATTTCCTGTTTCTTAAGGTGGGATTGTATTGCCATAAACTTCCCTCTTAGAACTGCTTTTGCTGCACCCCATAGGTTTTGGGTCGTCGTGTCTCCATTGTCATTTGTTTCTAGGTATTTTTTAATTTCCTCTTTGATTTCTTCAGTGATCACTTCGTTATTAAGTAGTGTATTGTTTAGCCTCCATGTGTTTGTATGTTTTACAGCTCTTTTCCTGTGATTGATATCTAGTCTCATAGCATTGTGGTCGGAAAAGATACTTGATACAATTTCAATTTTCTTAAATATACCAAGGCTTGATTTGTGACCCAAGATATGATCTATCCTGGAGAATGTTCCATGAGCACTTGAGAAAAATGTGTATTCTGTTGTTTTTGGATGGAATGTCCTATAAATATCAATTAAGTCCATCTTGTTTAATGTATCATTTAAAGCTTGTGTTTCCTTATTTATTTTCATTTTGGATGACCTGTCCATTGGTGAAAGTGGGGTGTTAAAGTCCCCTACTATGATTGTGTTACTGTCGATTTCTCCTTTTATGGCTGTTAATATTTCCCTTATGTATTGAGGTGCTCCTATGTTTGGTGCATAAATATTTTCAATTGTTATATCTTCTTCTTGGATTGATCCCTTGATCATTATGTAGTGTCCTTCTTTGTCTCTTCTAGTAGTCTTTATTTTAAAGTCTATTTTGTCTGATATGAGAATTGCTACTCCAGCTTTCTTTTGGTTTCCATTTGCATGGAATATCTTTTTCCATCCCCTTACTTTCAGTCTGTATGTGTCTCTAGGTCTGAAGTGGGTCTCTTGTAGACAGCATATATATGGGTCTTGTTTTTGTATCCATTCAGCCAGTCTGTGTCTTTTGGTGGGAGCATTTAGTCCATTTACATTTAAGGTAATTATTGATATGTATGTTCCTATTCCCATTTTCTTAATTGTTTTGGGTTCGTTATTGTAGTTCTTTTCCTTCTGTTGTGTTTCTTGCCTAGAGAAGTTCCTTTAGCATTTGTTGTAAAGCTGGTTTGGTGGTGCTGAACTCTCTCAGCTTTTGCTTGTCTGTAAAGGTTTTAATTTCTCCATCAAATCTGAATGAGATCCTTGCTGGGTAGAGTAATCTTGGTTGCAGGTTTTTCTCCTTCATCACTTTAAGTATGTCCTGCCACTCCCTTCTGGCTTGTAGAGTTTCTGCTGAGAGATCAGCTGTTATCCTGATGGGGATTCCCTTGTGTGTTATTTGTTGTTTTTCCCTTGCTGTTTTTAATATGATTTCTTTGTGTTTAATTTTTGACAGTTTGATTAATATGTGTCTTGGTGTATTTCTCCTTGGATTTATTCTGTATGGGACTCTCTGTGCCTCCTGGACTTGATTAACTATTTCCTTTCCCATATTAGGGAAGTTTTCAACTATAATCTCTTCAAATATTTTCTCAGTCCCTTTCTTTTTCTCTTCTTCTTCTGGAAACCCTATAATTCGAATGTTGGTGCGTTTAATGTTGTCCCAGAGGTCTCTGAGACTGTCCTCTGTTCTTTTCATTCTTTTTTCTTTATTTTGCTCTGCAGCAGTTATTTCCACTATTTTATCTTCCACCTCACTTATCCGTTCTTCTGCCTCAGTTATTCTGCTATTGATCCCATCTAGAGTAGTTTTTATTTCATTTATTGTGTTTTTAATCGATGCTTGATTCGTCTTTAGTTCTTCAAGGTCCTTGTTAACTGTTTCTTGCATTTTGTCTATTCTATTTCCAAGATTTTGGATCATCTTTACCATCATTATTCTGAATTCTTTTTCAGATAGACTGCCTATTACCTCTTCATTTGTTAGGTCTGATGGGTTTTTATCTTGCTCCTTCTCCTGCTGTGTGTTTTTCTGTCTTCTCATTTTGCTTATGTTACTGTGTTTGGGGTCTCCTTTTTGCAGGCTGCAGGTTCGTAGTTCCCGTTGTTTTTGGTGTCTGTCCCCAGTGGCTAAGCTTGGTTTAGTGGGTTGTGTAGGCTTCTTGGTGGAGGGGACTACTGCCTGTGTTCTGGTGGATGAGGCTGGATCTTGTCTTTCTGGTGGGCAGGTCCATGTCTGATGGTGTGTTTTGGGGTGTTTGCGGACTTTTTATGATTTTAGGCCACCTCTCTGCTAATGGGTGGCGTTGTGTTCCTGTCTTGCTAGTTGTTTGGTATAGGGTGTCCAGCACTGTAGCTTGCTGGTCGTTGAGTGAAGCTGGGTGCTGGTGTTGAGATGGAGATCTCTGGAAGATTTTCGCCGTTTGATATTATGTGGAGCTGGGAGGTCTCTTGTGGACCAGTGTCCTGAAGTTCGCTCTCCCACCTCAGAGGCACAGCACTGACTCCTGGCTCCTCAATTTGGGATGATTTGTTGTCTATTCATGTATTCCACAGATGTAGGGTACATGAAGTTGATTGTGGAGCTTTAATCCGCTGCTTCTGAGGCTGCTGGGAGAGGTTTCCCTTTCTCTTCTTTGTTCTCACAGCTCCTGGGTCTCAGCTTTGGATTTGTCCCCGCCTCTGCGTGTAGGTCGCCGGAGGGCGTCTGTTCTTCGCTCAGACAGGACAGGGTTAAAGGAGCAGCCTCTTCGGGGACTCTGGCTCACTCAGGCTGGGCGGGAGGGAGGGGCACGGAGTGCGGGGCGAGCCTGCAGCGGCAGAGGTCGGCGTGACGTTGCACCAGCCCGAGGCGCGCCGTGCGTTCTCCCAGGGAAGCCGCTCCTGGATCCTGGGACCCCGGCAGTGGCAGGCTGCACAGGCTCCCGGAAGGCCGGTGTGGACAGTGACCTGCGCTCGCTCACAGGCTTCTTGGCGGCGGCAGCAGCAGCCCCAGCGTCCCACGCCCGTCTATGGGCTCCGCGCTTTCAGCCGCGACTCGCGCCCGTCTCTGTAGCTCCTTTACGCAGCGCTCTTAATCCCCTCTCCTCGCGCACCAGGAAACGAAGAGGGAAGAAAAAGTCTCCTGCCTCTTCGGCAGCTCCAGAGTTTTCCCGGACTCCCTCCCAGCCAGCTGTGGCACATTAGCCCCCTTCAGGCTGAGTTCTCGCCGCCAGCCCCAGTCCTCTCCCTGCGCTCTGACCGAAGCCCGAGTCTCAGCTCCAGCGCCGCCCGCCCCGGCGGGGTAGCAGACAAGCCTCTCGGGCTGGTGAGTGCCGCTCGGCACCGCTCCTCTGTGCGGGAATCTCTCTGCTTTGCCCTACCCAGGTATGTGGGGAGTTTCTTGCCTTTTGGGAGGTCTGGGGTCTTCTGCCAGCGTTCAGTAGGTGTTCTGTAGGAGTTGTTCCACGTGTAGCTGTATTTCTGGTGTATCTGTGGGGAGGAAGGTGATCTCCGCGTCTTACTCTTCCGCCATCTTTCCCGGAAGTCCCAGAGCAATTTTATTAATTTTTAAAAGTTTTTAAATTTATTTGGTTGCATTGGGTCTTCGCTGCTGCACACGGGCTTTCTCTAGTTGCATCAAGTGGGGACTACTCTTTGTTGCGGTGCGCAGGCTTCTCATTGCAGTGGTTTCTCTTGCTGCAGAGCTCGGGCTTTAGGCGCGCTGGCTTCAGTAGTTGTGGCTTGTGGGCCCTAGAGCGCAGGCTCAGTAGTTGTGGTGCATGGGCTTAGTTGCTCCGCAGCATGTGGGATCTTCCCAGACCAGGGATCGAACCCACATCCCCTGTATTGGCAGGCAGATTCTTAACCACTGCGCCACCAGGGAAGTCCCAAGAACAGAACAATTTTAAATAAGTGAAATCAATACCAAAATCATTTTCAGTCTAAAGTGTTTTTTATACAGTTAGCACCAATGGCACAGTGTGACTGTGATTTTGGCACTAAAGAATAAAATTTATGCTCACATCATTTCTTAGCAGAATTTTAACATCCCAATACATTCCAGGTCTACAGATGTAGTCAACCAACAATAAGAGAGAAATGACTGATATGTTTTCCCTTTTTAAAATATGTAACTCAAAGGTATACGGTGCTTGGAATTTTTCTAAAAAATATATCATGAATTCATCACAAGTCCTAACAATAATGGCTAATTTCTATAGTCACATAACTATCTTTCAAAATATCCCAATAAATGAAAAAGAAAACTGATGGGCAAACAGAAGAAACTAGTTGATAAGAAACTATCAGGGGCTTCCCTGGTGGCGCAGTGGTTGAGAGTCCACCTGCCGATGCAGGGGACACGGGTTCGTGCCCTGGTCCGGGAAGATCCCCCATGCCGCAGAGCGGCTAGGCCCGTGAGCCATGGCCACTGAGCCTGCGCGTCTGGAGCCTGTGCTCTGCAACGGCAGAGGCCACAACAGTGAGAGGCCCGCGTACAGCAAAAAAAAAAAAAAAAAAAAAAGAAACTATCAGGTTTACAAAAGGTTCTCAGAAGGAGAGAGTAAAGCTAAGAAGAAAGATAACAGCACAGAGGTCCAGAATAAAGTCTTTTCTATCTTTTTTTCCACCAAAAGGTGTCTTAGACCACCCTGACACCAACTTGCTGATTTGGATGGATAAAGTGCTGGGCCAGAGTTAAAATATACAAGAAGAACCAATAAAGGGTTACAATCTGAGTAGGAATTTCATATCCCTCCTTATAGAAAGCTTTTGTGGGAAAATAGGTGAATATGTACCTCTTTTTCTCCAAATTAAAAAAAAAAGGCTTACCAAAATAATTATGCACTTCAAACAAACCCAAAATATTTCAAAACCTCAATTTTTCTAGACATATAAAAGTAAAAGATCTTTAAAAGCTGCTTAAGAATCTGACCAAGTCATTCTGAAGATGTTTTTAAAATATGGTAGCTAGAGAATACCTGTCCTCTAAAATCATTTCTTCAGTTATATGGAGAACCTACAACTCTAAACAAATAAGATGTTCTTTAAATGAAATGTAAGCCTTAAATTGTTTAATTTTCTGTAGCAAAGAATCATTGTCTGGATCTTCCTTCTAAAAAATTTATTCACTTAAAAGACTTCCTTTTTCCAAGCTATACAATTCTAATTCCTTCATCCTCCTCTCACTCCATCCACTCTCTATCCTTCTGATTATTTTGGCTAAATATAAGGAAGAATTATCTAACAGCAAAGTTGTCCAAAGATAAAAGTTACCTCTCAGGAAGTACTGTGTCTCACTTGACTGCAGAACGTGGCCCAAACTGTCACATATCAGAAGTTTTGTAACAGGAATTCAAACATGTTACCAATATATTTTTTATGTCGTCAACACTGTGAAGGGAACTGAAACTATAGGTGGGAATTGAAACAATATCTCCTACCGATCCTAATTCTATGACACTGAGACTCCCTGTAGCTTCCCTAGTTTTACTCTATTTCTCTTCAATTCTAACTCTCAATATTCCTACAGAAGTGTTGAGTGTAGGTTTACTAGGCATAGTTAATCTAGAAACATAGTGAGCTTAATTCTCAGAAGACCTGGAAAAGGTGGCAGAAGAATTACTCCTATATCTTTCCCCCGGTGCAGGATTACCTACTGTGACATCATGGCGGATGATATAGTCCTTTTTTTTTTTTTAACATCTTTATTGGAGTATAATTGCTTTACAGATGATATAGTCTTTAACTATTCTAGAGTGTGGGAATGCACGCAGGCACACACAGTCCTTCTGCCAACTCACTATCCCCTTACTACTCACTGGCCAAGGCCACATCAAGATTTTTTTGGTTTTGTTTGTAGTTAGTATGCATTTCCCTTAAAAGGAATATAGCCTGAAATAGAGTACAGAAGAATAGGGGAAAGGATTTGAAAATGCACTTGAATCTGATTTGGTGTTAAGGTCTCTGGTTCTCTTCCTGGGCTCCAGTGAGACTTTCTAGACATGCTCATGTTTGAGCTGTAAACACAGGCCTCTTTCTATCTAAAATCCTTTCTAGATATAGGAAGAATACAAATGATATCTAGATAAAAGACTATATAAAGTGGATTTTGATAGATTCATTAGATAGAAGTCAACAGATTAGGTTAGGTAAGTGTAATAGATTGAATAATAACCACCCAAAGATATCAGGCCCTAGTCTCTGGAACTTGTAAACGTTACCATATAAGAAAAAAGTATCTTTGCAGATGTGATTGAACTAAGAATCTTAACATGGGGAGATTATCCTAAATTATCTGGTGGGCTCTAGATCCAATCACAACCATCCTTATAAAAGAGAGGCAGAGGGAGATTTGATACACACAGTGAAGAGGAAGGCAGAGATTAGAGTCATGTGGCCACAAGCCTGAAGCCACCAGAAGCTGGAAGAGGCACGGAATGAATTCTCCTCCAAGCCTCCAGAGGGAGCATGGCCCAAATGCCACCTTGATTTCAGCCCAGTGATAATGATTTCAGACTTCAGGCCTCCAGAACTCTGAAAGAATATATTTCTATTGTTTTAAACCACCAAGTTTGTGGTAATTTTAACAGTAGCCTCAGGAGGCTAACACAACATGTTATGTTATGTAGACTAGAGTCAACAGATGAGAACATTTTAGAATTATAGTTGCTTCCCTTAGAACAATTCATCATTCTTCTGTTTCACATTAAATGTGAATACTGTATCTTAAAACTTCATTATGTTATTCCTACCCATCAAGTATAGGTTCTCAGGAGTGGTCACAGGAATATTAACAAGTTTAATATCATCTTCATCTGCTTTGTCCCAGGAATTAGAATTGCCACAAGCACAGCTATGACAAGAATTGACACTCTGGACCTAAAATTAAAATGGACAGAAGTTACTTCAAAATCTCTTTTGTAATAGTATTTAGCTATCTTTTATATTTATAAATTATTTATGTAAATCCAAATCCTGGTATAACAACCCATGGAATTTCTACCTGAAGAATTAAATCTGATTATATTCAGTCAAACTTAAGAGTCATAGGGCCCTAAGTATTCTGAACCCTTGTTTGCTCAAAAATATACAACTAGAACAATATTTTGAATATAAATCAGATATTTCCATCAAAAATCAAGGAGTTATTTTTATACTTTACTGTCATTAAGTATTTACTTATAAATGTTACCCACACCTACTTTGATTTAAGGGAGCTAGCTTATTTTCCTTTTAGAACTTATTACAATGCTGATTCTCTACTATGTAATAACGAAAATCGAAAAGCCTCTGTCATCTTCCCTTCTCTAGCAAGGTCCACTGAGCCAATCATTTCAGTCACCTCTATGCAAATGACTCTCAAATCTTGAACTTCAGTTCTGTCCTCTTTTGAGAAATCTAAGCCCACACTTCCACCTGCCTATTTGGTGACTCCACTTGGCTCTTCTGTTGGCATCTCAAAATGACTATATCAAAAAAGAGCTCTGCTTCTTCCCACAACAAAAACTCTTCCTCCTCCCAAGTTCACTAACAGTACTTTTATCTCCATAATTCCTCAAACTAGATAACAAGAAGTCTTCTCTAACTTCTCTTCCCACACCTCTCATATCCAGTTACCAAGTTTTGTGGACCCTGTTCCCTCCTTTTCCACTCCTGCTGTCATGACCCTCACTGAGGCGCTCAGTAAGAGGCAGAAATCTGGGTTCACAGCCCCGGCAGTGGAATGACTAGGTCAGCTAAGGCACATATAGTAAAGTGATTCTAAAGACTTGTACTTATACTCTTACCATAAAACTCCTTTTCTCTAGTCAAGAACAGCTTCAACTTTCAGTTGAGAAAATTCAACACAGAGGTACCCCAGATTATAGAATGGGCATATACTTCATTATCCAGCTCAGTTTCACAGATGAATTGAGAGTCTGCACGCCTTTGATCTAGATGTTCCTACCACAGAATAGCCTTTAAAAATTTGGTATATTTTTAGGCATTTAAGAATGGGGCAGCTGTATATTCCAACGAAATACAGAAGCAAGGTATGGAACAGATTATGGTATTCTATAAAGTATTTTTTATTTTTTAGACTATTTTTTAAATGAATATACATGATGGTAGAGGCATATTCTCCCTGGAAGTATACACATAAGAAATTGTCAGTGTTCGTCTCTGAGGAGGGGAATTGAGAAGATCAGGAGCACATTTTTCACTGTTTGCTTTTTGCCTCTTCTTTATTTAGTAGGAAGTGCACATTCTACCTAATTTTTAAAATAATTTTTAAACTACATTAGATTTAAACAAATATTAACTTCATTTTTCACCTGTCAATCAATACTATATTAATGCTGTCAAGAAAGAGGTGAAGAACTCCACACTTGGCAGGTTCATCAAGTGATTTTTGTGACCTAGTACCATGTTTGCTGCATCTTCTAGCTTTCTGCAGAACATCTAGCTTTGAAGCAACACTTCCATACCAACATCATCCTCAGAGGACTCCATGGGACCACATCACTTAACTCAAAAAAACCTGGAACCAAGCTGGCTGAATATTTAGCAAAAGGATAATTTTACTTGCCTGAAGAAAATAGGATCAACCAGATCTCTTAAGCTTCTTTCCATACTAAGAGCTATCTATAACTGTATGACATTTAAACCAATAGATAACAATAGATATATAAATAAAGTTAAAAGAAAAAACTAATAAAAATTTTTTCTTTACTTACAGAGGCCAAACTTTGTGCAGAACCTGAGTATTTACTGAAGAGTCCTCCATTAGCATAATTATAAGACTGAGATCCTTTGTCTTTGGCAGAACTTAAAGATAATGTCAAATTCTGTCTGCTACTGGAACAACTTGAACCTACCAAACAAACATATTAATATTAAAAGTATCAATAACTCCAATGATAAATTTCAGGTAAAATTTCAAAGTTTATATATTCATTCAGAGGACTCATTTTAAAACACATTTCCCTCAATTGTGTAAATTATTAAATGTATACCATTATTAAAATCTACAACTCTATATAATGTTTTTAACACTGCTAAAATCTGCTTCTGAAATGAAGATTAAAACATGTATCAATTACTCAAGGTGGTATTTGAATGGTCTACTGTAATCAGCATAAAAATACTGGCAACTATGAACCTTCAAATTATAAATTTAACAAAATATAAGAACTTCTTTCCTGAATTACCTCTAAACTTTATCCTTATCACATTATATTGTAATCAGTCTTTTATACGTCTGTCTCCCCTAACCATCTACGCATTCATCTAGGGCAGACACTGTGCCTTAGTTTATCTTAATGCAGCAGTTAAGACACTCCTCAATTCAAATCCTTGCACTTATTAGTTATATGAACTTGAGCAAGTCACTCAACTTTTCCATATCTCAATTTTCTTAGGTATAAAATGGGAACAATAACATAGGATTATAGTCCTAATTCATAGGATTGTTATAAAGGTTAAATTAACACAGTGAATATATAGCATGTAGCACTGCACCCAAGGTCTAATAAAACATCAGTAAGTGAGAGGCATCATTATTGTTGTAATGTTCACTACACGTGGCACAAAATAGTCATTCATTCATTATTTGTTGGGCCAACAAATCACAAAATCATATGATAAATCAAATAATGAATTTAAAATAATTTAAAATTCAAAAATAAATCAGCATGCTCAAGAAATTATTTCTATTGATACAATTTGATAATATGTATCAGATCTCTAACAAAAACTATAGATCCTTTAAAGGCCAGCAATTCTACTTCTAGAACTTTATAAACTTAGGAAATAAACCAGACAAGTATATGCAAAGCAAGAAAAACAACCTAAAGAGAACAGGGAACTAGTTAAATAATTAGAGTACATTTGTACACTAAATACATATTAAAAATGATAGCACAGAGATATATTTATTGACATTTAAAGAAATTCTTATATAATGTTAAATATTTTAAAGGCAGGTTACAAAAGGTATGAATTTTACTTAAAATGCATAAATCATTTACTTGTACATAATATAAAATTTTATGTCTCAATATGATATTTAAGTGCAAATATAAATGGATAGATATATACCAAAGTATTAGCAGTATTTATTTCTGGGTAGCAGAATTTCAAGTGATTTTAATTTTTTCTGTTTGCTTGTCTGTATTTTCTAATCTTTCTAAAATTAATCTGCATTACTTGTGAGTTAAATATTAAGCAAGGAAATTTTAGAAACCAAAACACTGAAATCACTGTACTCCAGTAATGATTTACATAAAAAATTTCCTTTGCAGACTTAATTCAGCTATTTCTACATACCTTTGTCTGATGCTGCTCTTTTAGTGTATTCAAGTATGAGATGCTCTGGTTCCCATGGTAATATTTTTCCTTTCTTCTTTCCACGTCTTCTTTTAAAGTGACGGGCCAGAAAAATTACAGATACAACACTCACTGCAGTTACCACAAATAACTTTTTAGCTACTGGCGAAAACTTGATCTGGAAAAGATGCAATTAGATTGAAAAAAAGTCTTATTTGTTTGTTTAAAATCGACATAAGGACTAAAATTATTCTTAAGCTAATCTAGTTCTAAATACTACCAAGATATTATTTTACTCTTTCAATGACAACTAGCCCAATTTGAATTTTAAAGACAAACCCCAAAAATGTAGTAATTTATTATCCACTGCTCTGCATTTCTCAGATAAATAATAATGCCCCAGAAGTTACCAGGAGCACAAAATAATTCAATCCCATTAATATCTGTTGAACAACTAATGATTAATTCATGCAACTCAATCTTCTATCTGAATCACAGCAAGATTTTTAATTGCAGTAATGATTAAATCAGACTTTTTAAATGAACCAATTTTTTAAAACTATCTGGAAATGTGGGTAAACATAAATTAACTCAATTTATAAATATCATTTAAATAAGCCCTTTTATTCATGAATTAATCAACAAATATTTACTTAGCATCTTACAATATTCCAGGACTGTGCTATGAAAATGAAAATTAAAATCTTAGTATAATTCTATTCAATAAGCATATATCAAATGTCTTTCATTTATCAAGAAGCACCAGGTATACAGAAGATACAGATCTTGCTTCCCTCAAGACTGTACTAATAGTAGAGACA
The DNA here is from genome assembly GCF_025265405.1 of Mesoplodon densirostris. Classification (NCBI taxonomy): domain Eukaryota; kingdom Metazoa; phylum Chordata; class Mammalia; order Artiodactyla; family Ziphiidae; genus Mesoplodon; species Mesoplodon densirostris. Next base: position 69,729,691 of record NC_082662.1, on the reverse strand, counting down.
AATATACAAATAATGTATTACAAATAATTACAGTATAGTGTGATAAATGCAGTAATGTAAGTATGTACTAAGTACTAACATAAGAGCAAGAGGTAATTAACTTTGTCTTGAGGGACAAACACTATTAATCACCTAAAATGCAAAAGAACTTTAAAATAAAGCTATAGGCTTGGGGATGCAGAAAGCTAGAAAGACTGTCACTTCCAACCTTCCAAAAACAAAAAAGCCAAATGACAAATTCTCAATTTTTTTGAACCCATCAGAATGCAGAAGTTGGAGGGTAATCAACTGGCCCCAAAACTAAGAAGACACAGGTTCTCACCTGGAGAGATAAGACATGAACACTGACATGCAGGAAGAAGGCATATCAGGATATCAGTAAGAAGAGTTCAGCTAGCATGGTTGGTAAATTGGTGGAGACTGAGAGAGTACTGGTAAAGGACGGTGAATCACCCTTCCCAGGGGAGCATGTGTGGTTCAAATATAAGGGTAATTCACACTTTTTGGACGATTTTATCTTCATGAATTCCACCAAGTACGCATAGAAAAGACTGCAAGAGTCCTAAGAAAGTCTTCCTAATGGTGAACTGTGAAAGGGAAACAGGAACTTTTGTTGAGGGACATGAACTGCATCAGTACCCTTCTCTTTTGTCCCCCAAAAGGAACAAAAGCCTTAAACTGTGGGATCCAGTTTTAACTTTAGAGGGAAATTTATACCATTAAATGTTTATATTAAGAAAAAAAGGGGGCTTCCCTGGTGGCGCAGTGGTTGAGAGTCCGCCTGCTGATGCAGCGGACACCGGTTTGTGCCCCGGTCCGGGAAGATCCCACGTCACAGAGCGGCTGGGCCTGTGAGCCATGGCCGCTGAGCCTGTGCGTCCGGAGCCTGTGCTCCGCAACGGGAGAGGCCACAACAGTGAGAGGCCCGTGTACCGCAAAAAAAAAAAAGAAAAAAAAAGAGAAAAATCTGAGCTTTGACCTTAGGAAAAAAAGACCAAATCCAATCTAAAGCAAGCAGAAAATTAGGAAGTAATACAGACTACACAGAAATCAATGAAATGGAAAACAAACTCAATAAAATCAAGAGTTGTTTGGGTTTTTTAATTTTTAATTTTTTATTGTTTTGGCTGCGCTGCGCAGCTTGCAGGATCTTAGTTCCCTGACCAGGGGTCAAACCCAGGCCCTGGACAGTGGAAGTTCAGAGTCCCAACCACGGGACCACCAGGGAATTCCTGGTTTTGTTTTGTTTTGTTTTGTTTAATTTATTTTATTTATTTATTCTTGGCTGTGTTGGGTCTTCGTTGCTGTGCATGGGCTCTCTAGTTGCGGTGAGCAGGGGCTACTCTGCCTCGCGGTGCGCGAACTTCTCATTGCAATGGCTTCTCTTGTTGTGGAGCATGGGCTCTAGGCACACGGGCTTCAGCAGTTGTGGCATGTGGACTCAATAGTTGTGGCTCACGGGCTCTAGAGCGCAGGCTCAGTAGTTGTGGCGCAAGGGCTTAGTTGCTCCGCGGCATGTGGGATCTTCCCAGACCAGGGCTTGAACCCATGTCCCCTGCATTGGCAGGCGGATTCTTAACCACTGTGCCAACAGGGAAGCCCTTAGGTTTTTTTTTAAATAAATAAAACTGATAAACCTCTAGTCAGTCTGATCAAAAAGAAAGGGAGAAAGAAAAGATACATATTACCAAAATCAGAAATGAAAGAAGGGCCATCACTACAAACCTCACAGATATGAAAAGGATAAAAAAATAATGATTACTATGAACAACTCTATGCCCATAAATTCAACAACTTAGATAAAACGGGCTAATTCCTTAAAAGAGAGAACCCATCAAATTTACTCAGGAAGGCGCTTCCCTGGTGGCACAGTGGTAGGAATCCGCCTGCCAATGCAGGCGACAAGGGTTCAATCCCTGGTCCGGGAAGATCCCACATGCCGCGGAGCAACTAAGCCCATGCCACAACTACTGAGCCTGTGCTCTAGAGCCCGTAAGCCACAACTACTGAGCCAGTGTGCCACAACTACTGAAGCCCATGCGCCTAGAGCCTGTGCTCTGCAACAAGGGAAGCCACCGCAATGAGAAGCCCGTGCACCGCAACAAAGAGTAGCCCCCAATCACCACAACTAGAGAAAGCCCGCGCGCAGCAACGAAGACCCAATGCAGCCAAAAATAAATAAATTTGGAAAAAAAAATTTACTCAAGAAGAAATAGATAGCACAAATATTTAAATACCTACTAAAGAAACTGAATATGTAGTTAAAATCTTCTAACAAAGCAAATTATAAGCCAAATTCTACCAGATATTCAAGGAAGAAATATCAAATCCTACAAAGAGGGAACACTTCCCAATTTTTTACAAACCCAGCATTACTATTAACATCAAAACCAAAGACATTACAAAAACAAAAACAAACCTACAGACCAACATTGATAGATGCAGAAATCCTTCATAAAATATTAACAAATCAAATCCAGCAATATACAAAAGGAATAATATATATGACCAAATGGTGTATATCCTAGGAATTCAAATCTGGTTCAACATTCAAAAACTAATCAATATACTTCAACATAATAACAAACTAAGGAAGAAAAGCCATAATATAATCTCAATATATTAAAAAAGAAGTATTAATATGAACTCATGTTTTGCTTTTTCTTTTTAATATATACAGATAGACAAAATCAGAAATACAGTTGTGTATAAATACACTGATCAGTATGCATTCACACATATCCTAGTTCTGTCTCCTAAGAGGGCCTAGAAATAGCAACATCCCAGTAGCAATGCACACACCTTGCATCCAGATCTTAGTTTCTAATTACCAGAGACTAAAGAGAACTAAATATGGAGACTAAAGAGAGCCAAAGCTCCCCGGAAAAGTGGGTAATTCCAGGACTGAGGCAGAGAAAATACAAAATGAACATGGAGAGGAGAAAAAAAAAAGAGGGCATGTCAGGCATGTCAAAAGACACAGGAGCCAACCTGAAAGAGCTTCCAAAGCCAAATATGGAACAGTTTGAACAATAAAATAAATAATAGTATTAGATTATAAACCAAAGAACAAAATAAATACCCAAAATGATATAAATCAATAATTGAATAAATTAAAAAAAGGGGAAGAAGGGACAACTCTCCCTTACAGAATAATTTTAAATAATGAGTGTAGAAGGAATGAAGGAAATAGAAAATCACCAATAAACGCTATGGTAATAACTGCTTAAGGCAAGATTCACTACTAAGTGCTAAAATTAGGGGACAGGGACTTCCCTGGTGGCACAGTATCTAAGAATCTGCCTGCCAATGCAGGGGACATGGGTTCAATCCCCGGTCCAGGAAGATCCCTGGACATGCCACAGAGCAACTAAGCCCATGCACCAAAACCACTGAGCCTGCATGCAACAAGTACTGAGGTGTGCGTGCCACAACTACTGAAGCCCACGGGCCTAGAGCCCGAGCTCTGAAACGAGAAGTCACTGCAATGAGAAGCCTGTGCACCACAAAGAAGAGTAGCCCCTGCTCGCCGCAACTAGAGAAAACCTGCACACAGCCAACAAAGACCCAACGCAGCCAGAAATAAATAAATAAATAAATAAATAAATAAAATTTATTAAAAAATAAAATAAAATAAAATTAGGGGACAAAGGTTTAAGGAGAAACAATATATTTGCATAGTCTCAAAGCACCTACCTCCAAATTTATTTACAAAGAGAAAAAACAGCGGAAAAACTTAAATCAAGTGATCAAGGTTAACATCACCTGTAAAAGACATATACACATCATCAAGTATCCCGATATAATGCACTGTGGTTTCGTGTCAAAAATGAATAATCTCAATGCAATCCTGAGAAAACATCAGACAAATTCAATTGAAGAACAGTCTATAAAATACCTAATTTGTACTCTTCAAAAGTGTCAAGCATTAAAGGCAAGGAAAGATTGAAGGAACTGTCACAGATTAAAGAAGACTAAGGAGACTTAACAACTAAAAGCAATGTGGAAAAAGAAATGAAATTTAAGTAATTACATTTAAAAAAAAATTGGGTTGGCCAAAAAGTTCGTTCGGTTTCCCCATACGATTGCTCTAGTAGCACCTATCTCTTTAACTTCATGAGAAACAATTTTGTTAGACTGAATTGTGACAGCTGCCAATCAACGTTATACCACACAGGAAATAGCCGACATACTCAAAATATCCAAATCAAGTGCTGAAAATCATTTGCACCAGCTTGGTTATGTTAATCACTTTGATGTTTGGGTTCCACGTAAGTTAAGCAGAAAAAAACCTTCTCGACTGTATTTCCGCAGGCGAATCGCTACTTAAACATAACAAAAACGTTCCGTTTTTAAAACAAATTGTGATGGGTGATGAAAAGTGGATACTGTACAATAATGTGGAACAGAAGAGATCATGGGACAAGTGAAATGAAACACCACCAAACACACCAAAGGCTCTTCTTGATCCAAAGAAGGTGATGCTGCGTATATGGTGGGATTGGAAGGGGGTTCTCTATTATGAGCTCCTTCCAGAAAACCAAACGATTAATTCCAACAAGTACTGCTCCCAGTTAGACCAACTGAAAGCAGCACTCAACGAAAAGCATCCAGAATTAGTCAACAGAAAACACAAAATCTTCCATCAGGATAACGCAAGACCGCATGTTTCTTTCATGACGAAGCAAAAGCCGTTACAGCTTGGCGGGAAGTTCTGATTCATCTACCGTATTCTCCAGACATTACACCTTCGGATTTCCATTTATTTTGGTCTTTACAAAATTCTCTAATGAAAAAATTTCACTTCCCTGGAAGACTGTAAAAGGCACCTAGAACGGTTCTTTGCTCAATAAGATAAAAAGTTTTGGCAAGATGGAATCATGAAGTTGCCTGAAAAATGGCAGAAGGTAGTGGAACAAAACGGTGAATATGTTGTTCAATAAAGTTCGTGGTGAAAATGAAAAATGTGTCTTTTATTTTTACTCAAAAACCAAAGGAACTTTTTGGCCAACACAATAAATAAAGTCTACAGTTTTTAGTTAAGAATATTATGCCAATGTTAATTTCTTAGTTTTAGTGATTATACTAGAGTTATGATAGATGTATACATTAAGGAAAATTGGGTGAAGAGTATATGGAAATTCTCTGTACAATCTTTACAACTTTGATAAGTAAAATTCTTTCCAAAAAAAGAGAGATAAAGCTCTGACAGACCTTGTTAAGAGGATGAAAAAACAGGCTACAGACTGGGAGAAAATACTGTTATTTGTAAGCCACCTATCTGACAAAGGACTTGTTTACAGAATTCATGAAGAACTCTTGAAATTCAACAGTAAGAAAACAATCCAATTAGAAAACAGGCGAAGGACATGAAGAGACATTTCATTTCACAGAAGATGATACATGGATGGCATAGACACACACACACACACACACACACACACACAAAAAGATATTCAACGTCATCAATCAATAGAGAAATGTTAATTAAATCTACTGTGACATATGACACACCTATTAGAACAGCTAAAAAAAAATTTTTTAGTGACAATATCAAATGCTGGTGAGGATATGAATACTACTTCTCATATATAGTTGTTGGAAATTTAAAATGGGACAACCATTCTGGAAAATAATTTGGCAATTTCTTTAAAAACTAAACATCCACTTACCATATGACCCAGTAATCACATTCCTGAGCATATATCCCAGAAAAATAAAAACTTGTGCCCACACCAAACCTGTACACAAATGTTCATAGCAGCTTTATTTATAATAATCAAAACTGGAAACAGCCAAAATGTCCCTCAATAAATGAATGTTAACAAACTGGTAAATCCATATACAGACTACGGAATACCACAATAAAAAGGAACAAATAATTGAACCTCTCTGTACTATTTTTTCAACCTCCTGTGAATCTATAAGTACTTAAAGTTTTTAGAAAATAAAGCTGTATCAACACAGCTGCTAATCCCAGTTAATTCAAACCAATGAAAATTTGGAAGAATTTTATGATTGGGTTGTTTTCCTTCGCACAACTATTCAATTAAACTGAACTGGGAATCCCCTGGCAGTCCAGTGGTTAAGACTCCGTGATTTCGCTGCCGAGGGCCTTGGTTTGATCCCTGGTTGGGGAACTAAGATCCCACAAGCCATGCGGTGCAGCCAAAAATTAATAAATAAATAAAAATCTTTAAAGAACTGAATTGACCCATGGTACACAGTCTCTTGTCTTTAAATATCATTTTACACTAAAGGGTTTCTTGGAGAAGTGGCTGATTCCAGGTATGGGGCATGAAAAGTATGAGAGGAGCCTGTAACATCTTCTCATACCAGATAGCAAGGAGGCTGTCAACAGAGTTGTATCTAAAGCACAAACAGGCCAACTTGAATAGGCTCTCACTGGCCAAAATGAGTTCATTTGAGCATAAATAAGGATAAATAAAGTCACGGTTTAATATATCATATATAATTAAATCTGTGAGATCAAAATGATCTTTTTTTAAACCCTCCTTGATCAGCTCTGACGAATACTAAAGAACCATCTCATTATTTTACAATCTGGTCAATAAAAAGGAAAGAAGCAATTATTCTGCCATTTCTATGCAAACTGCACCAAGGTACCCAAGTAGTGACAGAAAGTTTCTCTTCATTGATATATTTTATCTAATAAATTAAGAAGGAAATATAGAATGATGTCACCATTTTACGACCTCTTGAATTAGCAGATCCAATAATAATTATCAAAGACCGCCAACGTCACAGAGTCAACCAGATATTATGTATTTCCTATAACTTAGCTTTAGCAACAAACAAACTGAATTTAATTGATACTCCAATCTAACTCAATTCATAGAAAAATACAGTGGAGAGAATATAATCAGGATTATCCTGTCACACTAAAGAACACGGTTTCTTCCACAGAGAAAATAAAAGCAAAGCAAAAACAAACAAACAAACAAAAAACGGTATGGGCAAACTACAGATTAAAAGAGATCTAAGAGTTGACAGATACCTAAGAGATTTAAAAGATACCTCAATTCCATCAAACAAAACAAAAACAAACAAAAAATACTCATAAGACAACAGGAGAAATTAAACACTGACTGGATACTGATAGTATTAAGGAATTACTATTGTATGGAAGGATGTAATGTTATTGGGGTGATTCTACTTTAAGAGGTGAGATATAAAATGAAACAGTTACAGATGAAATAATATGATGTATTGATTTGCCTCAAAAGAATCCAGTGAGGGGGCTTCCCTGGTGGCACAGTGGCTGAGAGTCTGCCTGCCAATGCAGGGGACACGGGTTCGTGCCCTGGTCCAGGAAGATCCCATATGCCACGGAGCGGCTGGGCCCGTAAGCCATGGCCACTGAGCCTGCGCGTCCAGAGCCTGTGCTCCGCAACGGGAGAGGCCACAACAGTGAGAGGCCCGTGTAAACGCAAAAAAAAAAAAAAAAAAAAGAATCCAGTAAGGATGGAGGAGGAAATGGATATGAAAACAGAGGAAACAAGATAGGCTATGCAAACTCTACTCAATACTCTGTAATGACTTGTATGGAAAAGAATCTAAAGAAGAGTGGATATATGTATAGGTATAACTGATTCACTTTGCTGTATACCTGAAACTAATGCAATATTGTAAATCAACTATACTCCAATAAAAATTTTAAAAAAGAAAAAAAGAAAAATAAGATTGCCCATGCATTGCTATCTGTTGAGGCTGAGTGTCAGGTATATGGGGGTTCATTAAACTATTCGATTTTGTATATGCTTAAAATTTTCTATAATAAAACTGTGTAAAAATAAAAATTGAATTAACATAAACTTTAAACTATAATGTAATAATAGAATAAAAACAATTATTCATTACCATTTAAAACCACATGATCATCTGTGTAGAAAAACCCTATGAAACATACAAAAAGCTACCAGAACTAATAACTGAGTTTAATAAAGCTATAAAATATAATATCAATATACAAAAGTCTATTTTCATATACTAGTAATAAATAACTGGAAATTGAAATTTCAAAAATACCATTTACAGTAGCATCATACAATATGAAATACTTAAGGATAAATCCGACAAAAGATGTGAAAGACATGTATCCTGAAAACTAGCAAACACTGCTGAGGTTCAAGAAAGAAAACCTAAATATTTGGAAAGACGTAACACATTTATAGGTTGAAAGACTCAAAGATGTCAACTGTCCCCAAATTGATCTATAGATTCAATAAAATCCCAATGACAATCCTAGCAAGATTTTTTTTTTTTGATAAAAACTGATACTTGATTTCTAAATTTCATATACAGGGAATTCCCTGGTTGTCCAATGGTTAGGACTCCATGCTTTCACTGCTGAGGGCGCGGGTATAATCCCTGGTCAGGGAACTAAGATCCTACAAGACACAAGTGCAGCCAAAAAAATAAAATTCATATGGAAATGAAAAGGATCAAGAATAGTCCAAACAATTTTGAAAAAGAAAAACAAAGTTGGAAGACTAACCTTACTTGATTTTGAGACTTACTATAAAGCTACAGTAAACAAAACACTGTTGTGTTGACACAAAGAGACAAACAGATCAATGCAACAAGAGAGAGAGTACAGAAATAGACCCATACATATACAGATGACTGATTTTTGGCAAAGGTACAAAAAGGCAGTCCAGTGAAAAAAGAGTAGTCTTTTCAACAACTAGTGCCAGGGTGGGAGGGAGGCTCAAGAGGGAGGGGATGTGGGGATTACGTATACGTATAGCTGATTCACTTTGTTATACAGCAGAAACTAACACAACAATGTAAAGCAATTATACTCAAATAAAGATATATAAAAAAAAACTAGTGCTGGAAAAAACTGAGCATCCATATGCAATAAAATGGAATTCCAATCTATGTTTCACACCATACACAACAAATAACTAATGGATCACAGACTTAAACACAAAACCTAAAACTGTAAAGGTTCCAGAAAAAGTATAGGAGAAAATCTTTGTGATCTTTGATTAGACAAATATTTCTTTGAGATGACACCAAAATCCTGACCCAGTTTTTTTAAAAAGTTGAAAAACTGGACTTCAGAATTTAAAACTTCTACTCTTTAAAAGGCACTGTTATTTGTTGGAAGATTTTAAATCACAGTCTCAATTTCAGTGCTTGTGATTGGTCTATTCATATTTTCTATTTCTTCCTGGTTCAGTCTTGGCAGGTTGTGCATTTCTAAGAATTTGTCCATTTCTCCCAGGTGGTCCATTTTATTGGCATAGAGTTGCTTGTAGTAATCTCTCATAATTTTTTGTATTTCTGCAGTGTCAGTTGTTACTTCTTTTTCATTTCTAATTCTATTGATTAGAGTCTTCTCCCTTTTTTTCTTGATGAGTCTGGTTAATAGTTTATCAATTTTGCTTATCTTCTCAAAGAACCAGCTTTTAGTTTTATTGATCTTTGCTATCGTTTCCTTCATTTCTTTTTTATTTATTTCTGATCTGATTTTTATGATTTCTTTCCTTCTGCTAACTTTGGGGTTTTTTGTTCTTCCTTCTCTAATTGCTTTAGGTGCAAGGTTAGGTTGTTTATTTGAGATGTTTCCTGTTTCTTAAGGTAGGATTTTATTGCTATAAACTTCCCTCTTAGAACTGCTTTTCCTGCATCCCGTAAGTTTTGGGTCGTCGTGTCTCCATTGTCATTTGTTTCTAGGTACTTTTTGATTTCCTCTTTGATTTCTTCAGTGATTACTTCGTTATTAAGTAGTGTATTGTTTAGCCTCCAGGTGTTTGTATTTTTTACAGATCTTTTCCTGTAATTGATATCTAGTCTCATAGCATTGTGGTTGGAAAAGATACTTGATACAATTTCAATTTTCTTAAATTTACCAAGGCTTGGCTTCACAGGCGAATTCTATCAAACATTTAGAGAAGAGCTAACACCTATCCTTCTCAAACTCTTCCAAAATATAGCAGAGGGAGGAACATTCTCAAACTCATTCTACGAGGCCACCAAAACCAGACAAAGATGTCACAAAGAAAGAAAACTACAGGCCAATATCACTGATGAACATAGATACAAAAATCCTCAACAAAATAGCAGTAAACAGAATCCAACAGCACATTAAAAGGATCATACACCATGATCAAGTGGGTTTATTCCAGGAATGCAAGGATTCTTCGATATACGCAAATCAATCAACGTGATGCACCATATTAACAAACTGAAGGAGAAAAACCATATGATCATCTCAATGGATGCAGCGAAAGCTTTGGACAAAATTCAACACCCATTTATGATAGAAACCCTGCAGAAAGTAGGCATAGAGGGAACATTCCTCAACATAATAAAGGTTATATATGACAAACCCACAGCCAACATCGTCCTCAATGGTGAAAAACTGAAACCATTTCCACTAAGATCAGGAACAAGTCAAGGTTGCCCACTCTCACCACTCTTATTCAACATAGTTTTGGAAGTTTTAGCCACAGCAATCAGAGAAGAAAAGGAAATAAAAGGAATCTAAATTGGAAAAGAAGAGTAAAGCTGTCACTGTTTGCAGATGACATGATACTATATACATAGAGAATCCCAAAGATGCTACCAGAAAACTACTAGAGATAATCAATGAATTTGGTGAAGTAGCAGGATACTAAATTAATGCACAGAAATCTCTGGCATTCCTATACACTAATGATGAAAAATCTGAAAATGAAATTAAGAAAACACTCCCATTTACCACTGCAACAAAAAGAATAAAATATCTAGGAATAAACCTACCTAAGGAGACAAAAGACCTGTATGCAGAAAATTATAAGACACTGATGAAAGAAATTAAAGATGATACAAATAGATGGAGAGATATACCATGTTCTTGGATTGGAAGAATCAACATTGTGAAAATGACTCTACTACCCAAAGCAATCTACAGATTCAATGCAATCCCTATCAAACTACCACTGGCATTTTTCACAGAACTAGAACAAAAAATTTCACAATTTGTATGGAAACACAAAAGACTCCGAATAGCCAAAGCAATCTTGAGAAAGAATAACAGAGCTGGAGGAATCAGGCTCCCTGACTTCAGACTATACTACAAAGCTACAGTAATCAAGACAGTATGGTACTGGCACAAAAACAGAAAGATAGATCAATGGAACAGGATAGAAAGACCAGCGATAAACCCACGCACATATGGTCACCTTATCTTTGATAAAGGAGGCAAGAATATACTGTGGAGAAAAGACAGCCTCTTCAATAAGTGGTGCTGGGTAAACTGGACAGCTACATGTAAAAGTATGAGATTAGAACACTCTCTAACACCATACACAAAAATAAGCTCAAAATGGATTAAAGATCTAAATATAAGGCCAGACACTATCAAACTCTTAGAGGAAAACACAGGCAGAACACTCTATGACATAAATCACAGCAAGATCCTTTTTGACCCACCTTCTAGAGAAATGGAAATAAAAACAAAAATAAACAAATGGGACCTAATGAAAGTTCAAAGCTTTTGCACAGCAAAGGAAACCATAAACAAGACCAAAAGACAACGCTCAGAATGGGAGAAAATATTTGCAAATGAAGCAACTGACAAAGGATTAATCTCCAAAATTTACAAGCAGCTCATGCAGCTCAATATTAAAAAAACAAACAACCCAATCCAAAAATGGGCAGAAGACCTAAATAGACATTTCTCCAAAGAAGATATACAGATTGCCGACAAACACATGAAAGAATGCTCAACATGATTAATCATTACAGAAATGCAAATCAAAACTACAGTGAGATATCATCTCACACCAGTCAGAATGGCCATCATCAAAAAATGTAAAAACAATAAATGCTGGAGAGGGTGTGGAGAAAAGGGAACCCTTTTACACTGTTGGTGGGAATGTAAGTTGATACAGCCACTATGGAAAACAGTATGGAGGTTCCTTAAAAAACTACAAATAGAACTACCATATGACCCAGCAATCCCACTACTGGTCATATACCCTGAGAAAACCATAATTCAAAAAGAGTCATGTACCAAATTGTTCATTGCAGCTCTATTTACAATAGCCAGGACATGGAAGCAACCTAAGTGTCCATTATCAGATGAATGGATAAAGAAGATGTGGCACATATATACAATGGAATATTACTCAGCCATAAAAAGAAACGAAATTGAGTTATTTGTAGTGAGGTGGATGGACCTAGAGTCTAAGTGGATGTCATACAGAGTGAAGTAAGTCAGAAAGAGAAAAACAAATACCATATGCTAACACATATATATGGAATCTAAGGAAAAAAAAATAAGGTCATGAAGAACCTAGGGGTAAGACGGGAATAAAGACACAGACCTACTAGAGAATGGACTTGAGGATATGGGGAGGGGGAAGGTAAGCTGTGACAAAGTGAGAGTGGCATGGACATATATACACTACCAAATGTAAAATAGACAGCTAGCAGGAAGCAGCCGCAATGCACAGGGAGATCAGCTCGGTGCTTTGTGACCACCTAGAGAGGTGGCATAGGGAGGGTGGGAGGCAGGGAGACGCAAGAGGGAAGAGATATGGGAACATATGTATATGTATAACTGACTCAGTTTGTTAAAAAGCAGAAACTAACACACCATTGTAAAGCAATTATACTCCAATAGATGTTAAAAAAAAGAAACAGAAAAAAATAATAATAAAAATAAAAAATAAAAGGCACCGTTAAAAGAATGAAAAGACAATCCACAAATTAGGAGAAAATAGCTGCCAATCATGTATCTAACAAAGGAACTGCATCTAGGGTATATAAAGAATTCTCCAAACATAATAAGAAAACAAAAAACCCAATTTAAAAATGGGCAAAATATGGAGATATATGTATATGTATAACTGACTCAGTTTGTTAAAAAGCAGAAACTAACACACCATTGTAAAGCAATTATACTCCAATAAAGATGTTAAAAATAAATAAATAAATGTAAAAACATGGGCAAAAGCTTTGAACAGACACATCAACAAAGAAAATAAACAGATAGCAAATAAGCACATGAAAGTACATTCAACACTACTCGTCATTAGGGAAATGCAAATTAAAACCACAATGAGATTCCACCACACACCTATTTTAGAATGGCAAAAATTAAAAAAACTGGCCATACCAATGGTATAACCACTTTGGAAGAAGTCTCGAATTTCCTTAAAAAATTAAACATATACCTACTTTTGATTCTGTCATTCCTCTCCTAAGTATTTACCCAAGGAAGTGAAACCATATGTTCATACAAAGACTAGTACAGAAATTTCTTAGCAGCTTTATTTATAATTTAAAAAAAAAAAAGACAAAACAGGGCACCCAAAAGTCCACCGCAGGTGAATAGCTGAACAAACTGTGGTATATCCATACAATGGAATACTGTTCAGTAATAAAAAAAGAACTGACTACTGATACATGCAACAACATGCATATATTTCAAAATAATTAGGTTGAGTGAAAAAAAGCCAGACAAAAGGAAGTACATACTGTATGATTCCATTTATACAAAATTCTAGAAAATGCAAACTAATCTATAGTGACAAAAAGCAGATCAGTGCTTGCCTGGGTAAAAGGGGCGGAGGGGAGCTGGACAGGAAGATGCAAAGGCAGAGATTACAAAAGGGAATGATAGACTTTTAGAGATCATAGCTATGTTTATTACCCTGACTGTGGCAAGGATTTCACAGGCATATACACATATATGTTAAAACTTAAATTGCATTCTTTAAACACGTAGAGTTTAATGTGTGTCAATTTTACCTCAATAAAGCTGTTTTTTAAAAATAACATCTTCGGGACTTCCCTGGTGGTGCAGTGCTTAAGAACCCGCCTGCCAACGCAGGCGACACGGGTTCAAGCCCTGGTCTGGGAAGATCCCACATGCCATGGAGCGACTAAGCCCGTTCACCACAACTACTGAGCCTGCGCTCTAAAACCCACAAGCCACAACTATTGAAGCCCGCGTGCCACAACTACTGAAGACCATGCATCTAGAGCCCGTGCTCCACAACAAGAGGAGCCACTGCAATGAGAAGCTCGCATGCCACAACGAAGAGTAGCCCTTGCTCGCCACAACTAGAGAAAGCCCGCGCACAGCAACAAAGACCCAATACAGCCAAAAATAAATAAAAAATAGATAAATTTTTAAAGCTAAATGAATTAAAAAAAATAACATCTTGGTTCTACACATAAATCCAAAATAATTGCTCATTTTCTGGTATACCAGAAATGATTTACTTCCACTTGTCATTAGTATTTGGCCTCAGCGACTGTGATCTAACAAAAACTTAAAACTATTCTTACTCTACTTTTCTTCCAAATCCATTTAAATTCTTCCAAAACTATCATGGAAAATTGGAACATTCCAGTGTTGCCTCAGATTTTTTCCCTTCACAAACTAAGAATTATTCTCTTCAGTAATGCCTCCATACAGGAATTGCCAAATATTTATTTCTTTCCATTTCTATGTTTTTCCCTCTGGAACCATAGCTCCAGTGTTCACTGCAACCAAATGAGATTCAGGGAAAACAAAACAGTTCCTGGAATTTGGATGTTAAACAACCAATAATAAATTCTAAAAAATAGCACTATTATTAAGAACACCTTACTTTTCATTATATTTTATGAACTGCCTTGACCTCATTACCCCCCCAAAAATGTTTCTTAGATCAAATATAAAAATTAGTATTTACTGGGTTTCCCTGGTGGCGCAGTGGCTGAGAGTCCACCTGCCGATGCAGGGGACAGAGGTTCATGCCCCGGCCCGGGAAGATCCCACATGCCGCAGAGCGGCTGGGCCCGTGAGCCATGGCCGCTGAGCCTGCGTGTCCGGAGCCTGTGCTCCGCAACGGGAGAGGCCACAACAGTGAGAGGTCCGCATACCGCAAAAAAAAAAAAAAAAAAATTAGTACTTACTGAACAAGCAAATGTAAGATAACAAAATTAAGACCTCAACTAAAGAAAATAATCTATTGGGAGTTCCCTGGTGGACTAGTGGTTAGGATGCGGCACTTTCACTGCTGTGGCCTAGTTTCAATCCCTCCTCAGGGAACTGAGATCCCATAAGCCATGTGGTGCAGCCAAAAAAAAAGAGAAAGAAAAGGAAAGAAAGAAAATAATCTATTAACACAGGCCCAGCCATAACTAAGTGATCACGTGTTCTTAAATTGTCAGTTCTGCTATATCTTAGGGCACTGAAGTTAGAGAACTATTAGGAGACATAAATACAAAATTAAAACTACTGTCAGAAATATAACATGCTTTTATTAATATGAATTCAAATACAATATAAATCAATTCACTTTTATTAAGATCCAAGTTCTGTGTGTATGTTAAATATTATTTTTGCATAAAAGACCCATTACAACTTACAGTCATAATCTCATGAAAAAAGAAACGTTTCCATGACAAAAATAAGGTAAATTTCCCAGGAAAAGATTTTTATCACAAGTAATCTAGATGACACAAGGTTTGAAAGTCTCTATTACTCCTGCCTATCACTTCTCATTTTGTTACTTCTTTCTTCCCCAGAGGAAAGTCAATTACTTCCTATTATCATTGCCTGGAACACTGAAAATACAGCATCTCTGGATCCCAAACTCTGAGGGGCTTTTTGAGGTGATACAGTTCCTTACCTCCAGACAAAATGGAAACCAGACACGTGTCCTATTCATTCAACATGAACTGAGTACCAACTTATGGGCCAAACACTGAGAATACAAAGAAAGGAATAAGACACTGTTCCTGGTGCTCAGATTTCACAGTCCTCCCCACTCCATAACCCGATGCCATTGTTTAACATTCCTGTCAAGTTTCCCCCATCATCTAATGTTCTCTGGAGACAGAGAATAGCTATTTAGTCACACACAAGTCTCCTGCTCCAATAACCTATTTCCCTTTATTCAGCATGAAGTTCTAACTAGAACTAAGTTGATCTATTCCTCTAACACAGTACTTAACACACCTTTTTTTTTTTTTTCTGGCAGGGGGACTCTTAAGAGCGTTACTGAAGTTCTAAGCTCAATAATGCCAGGGATTATATCTAGATCTTGTTCACCACTTTATATCAACTGAAACAGAGTAGATACTCAATAAACATAGTTTGAATGAATCTCTCTGATAACTTGAACACACCACATGTCATATGCTAACTGTGACCTCTGGACAAATGAGAATAATACCATCTTCCTCACAGTGTTGTTGTGAAAGGAGATAACATACGTAAAGTTATATCTGACACATGATACACATTCCAAAAATGTATGCACTTATTATTTTAATTTAAAAAAATTTTAAACACCTTATTTTGAAATTATTTTATTTTTTAAATCTGCATGTTCTATTTCCATTAGAAAAATATTATCTATATAAAATTTGGTCCAGTTTCTTCTCCTTTACCTCTAACATTCAAACTTAAATAATTTTACTCAAGTAAAAGCAGAATCATGTATCTGACATGAAAACTAAATATTTCACATCATTAAATTAATAGTTTAACTGAATTAGGTGTGCTCTTATTTCTCAGGAATAGTAACTCATCTTTCCTACATGTTATTTCCCTTTACTTTTATTTTTCTGAGTAACTATGTAATGTGTAACATGTAATGAGTAACATATGTAACTATGTAATGTGTCTCTTTTCCCACATCCAGTAATATGAGTGTTATAGAAGTGTAATTTATAACTTCAGTAACTAGATTCATCATTAATCTTTAACTCATGTTCAATTCCCCTTATTATATGGTATTTCCATAATAACTTCAGATATTTCAGTCAACCTTACACTTTCCAACAGAGACTGTAAAAATTAAGACATTAATTTAAAAACATTATTAAAATTCCAGACTAAGTAACACTGGGCCCACTTAGAGTGATGCTGTCACAAGGTCCTTGGACAGCTACTGCTTCAATCTCAACACGGCCTCCTTTGGGCAAAGCAGCAACCTGGTAAGCAGCTCTTGCAGGAAAACGACTCTGGAAATATTGCTTGTAGATGTCATTGACAGTACTGAGTCATTTATGTCAGACAGCAAAACAGGTGTTTTTACCACATTCGTGAAGTCACAGCCTGCTGCTTTCAGAATTTCACCCACATTTGGAAGAGCTTGTTTAGCCTCTTCTGCCACCCCTCCTGGCACAAGCTGTCCACTTGCAGGATCCATGCCTAGCTGTCCTGAAATGTAAATGGTCCTGTCGACTAACACAGCCTGACTGTAGGGACCAATGGCCGCTGGGGCTTTCGCGGTGCTTATCACCTTTCTGATCAAAGACAACATGGTTAATCCTTTACCCTTGCCACCCCTCTGAGACAACTACCCTGTACACTGCTCCTACTCGCATCTCAAGGGTCTCTGAAATAATTTTAAATTTACAGAAAAGTTGCAAAGATAGTAGAGAAAGTTCCCATATCACTCAGTTTTTCTCTGATAGTAACATCTTACATAACCATAGTACTCTTGTCAAAACTGAGAAATTAACATTACAATATTAACTAAACTATAATCTTTATTCCGATTTTACCAGTTTTTCCACTAATGTTCTTTTTCTATTCTAAGGCCAACTCAAGATACCACATTACATTTAGACAGATTTTTATTTTTTAAGTGCTTAGTTAATTCTTAGTCTTTTCCACATAACACTCTGAATTGGGAGAATCAACAAAACGATTTAAAGCTATAGAACTGTCTGAACAAGAACTCTGAGCTTTTCCTTGGTCTTTTCTTGGCCCTTTGATGCTATCCAAACTACAGCCTACTCTCTTAGTACAGGGCCAACAAACTTTTTTGGTAAAGGACAGGTAAATTATTTTAGGCTTGTGGAACATACGGTCTCTATTGTAACCAATGAACACTGCTGTTGTAGCACAAAAACAGTCACAGATAATACATTAACAAATGAGCATGGCTGTGTTCCAATAAAACTTCACTTGTAAAAACAGGCAGCGGCCTGGATTTGGCCCATAGCCTGTAGGTTGCTGACCCACCTTAGTGCATTTCATAACATGGAATGAGTTTTGGATACTCAATACCATGACTGAGAGTAGAGGATGTATCCTTAAGTTTACTTGCAATGATTCTTTATATTATTTAAAAAAAAATATTCCATGGAACAATGTGGACAATAGTCCTGGCCTCAGAAATTATTCTTAGGATTGAAAAGCAGGTTGTATAGTAGAATCAGTGTGGGCAAAACACACAAAAATAACTGGCAAAAATCCCAAAGCTTTGGGGAGTGCAAAACAATACTATCCTTATGGAAGGAAATTTAGCAACATCTATCAAAATTTAAATACATTTACTCTTTGACTCAGAAATCCAAAGTCTAAAAATTTATCCTATACCTGTACCTATGTGAATTGAAGTATATCAAGCTTATTCGTTATAGCATTGTTTGTAATGAACAAGATCAGAAACAAGCCAAATGTCCATATACAGAAACATCATGTAGCTGCAGGAATAAAAACAAAAACAAAAACAAAAAACTACATATATTAATATGGAAAAAACTCCAGGAAATGTTTTAAGTATAAAAAAAGCAAGGGGCCTCCCTGGTGGCGCAAGTGGTTGAGAGTCCGCCTGCCGATGCAGGGGATACGGGTTCGTGCCCCGGTCTGGGAGGATCCCATATGCCGCGGAGCGGCTGGGCCCGTGAGCCATGGCCGCTGAGCCTGCGCATCCGGAGCCTGCGCGTCCGGAGCCTGTGCTCCGCAACGGGGGAGGCCACAACAGTGAGAGGCCCGCATACCGCAAAAAAAATAAAAAATAAAAAAATTTAAAAAAATAAAAAAAATAAAAAAAGCAAGAACATAAGTAGTATCCTACCTTCTATAAGAAAGAGAACATAAGAATATATAATTGCGACTTCCCTGGTGGCGCAGTGGTTAAGAATCCGCCTGCCAACACAGGGGACGTGGGTTCGAGCCCTGGTGCAGGAAGATTCCACATGCTGCGGAGCAACTAAGCCCATGTGCCACAACTACAGAGCCTGCACTCTAGAGCCCATGAGCCACAACTACTGAGCCCGCGCTCCTAGGGCCTGTGCTCTGCAACAAGAGAAGCCACCACAATGAGAAGCCCATGCACAACGAAGAGTAGCCCCTGCTTGCTGCAACTGGAGAATGTCTGCACATAGCAATGAAGACCCAACGCAGCCATAAATAAATAAATATTTTTTAAAAAAACCAACAGAATATAGGACTTCCCTGGTGGTCCAGTGGTTAAGAATCCGCCTTCCAATGCAGGGGACCCGGGTTTGATCCCACATGCCGTGGGGCAACTAAGCCTGTGTGTCAGAACTGCTGAGCCCGCATGCTCTGGAGCCCACATGCCACAACTAGAGAGAAGCCCACACATGACAACTAAGACCCAACACAGCCGAAGAAAAGAAGGAAGGGAGGAAGGGAGGGAGGGAGGGAGGGAGGAAGGAAGGAAGGAAAATATAATTGCTTTTGCTGATATCTGAATAAAGAAACCTTGAAAGATATCCAAGTAATCTAGACGGTTACCTATAGAAGTGGGTAGGCATAGCCCACTCTCACCACTCTTATTCAACATAGTTTTGGAAGTTTTAGCCACAGCAATCAGAGAAGAAAAGGAAATAAAAGGAATCCAAATGGGAAAAGAAGAAGTAAAGCTGTCACTGTTTGCAGATGACATGATACTATACATAGAGAATCCTAAAGATGCTACCAGAAAACTACTAGAGCTAATCAATGAATTTGGTAAAGTTGCAGGATACAAAATTAATGCACAGAAATCTCTGGCATTCCTATATACTAATGATGAAAAATCTGAAAGTGAAATCAAGGAAACACTCCCATTTACCATTGCAACAAAAAGAATAAAATATCTAGGAATAAACCTACCTAAGGAGACAAAAGACCTGTATGCAGAAAATTATAAGACACTGATGAAAGAAATTAAAGATGATACAAATAGATGGAGAGATGTACCATGTTCTTGGATTGGAAGAATCAACATTGTGAAAATGACTCTACTACCCAAAGCAATCTACAGATTCAATGCAATACCTATCAAACTACCAATGGCATTTTTCACAGAACTAGAACAAAAAATTTCACAATTTGTATGGAAACACAAAAGACCCCGAATAGCCAAAGCAATCTTGAGAACCAAAAACGGAGCTGGAGGAATCAGGCTCCCTGACTTCAGACTATACTACAAAGCTACAGTAATCAAGACAGTATGGTACTGGCACAAAAACAGAAAGATAGATCAATGGAACAGGATAGAAAGCCCAGAGATAAACCCACGGACATATGGTCACCTTATCTTTGATAAAGGAGGCAGGAATGTACAGTGGAGAAAGGACAGTCTCTTCAATAAGTGGTGCTGGGAAAACTGGACAAGGACATGTAAAAGTATGAGATTAGATCACTCCCTAACACCATACACAAAAATTAGCTCAAAATGGATTAAAGACCTAAATGTAAGGCCAGACACTATCAAACTCCTAGAGGAAAACATAGGCAGAACACTCTATGACATAAATCACAGCAAGATCCTTTTTGACCCACCTCCTAGAGAAATGGAAATAAAGACAAAAATAAACACATGGGACCTAATGAAACTTCAAAGCTTTTGCACAGCAAAGGAAACCATAAACAAGACCAAAAGACAACCCTCAGAATGGGAGAAAATATTTGCAAATGAAGCAACTGACAAAGGATTAATCTCCAAAATTTATAAGCAGCTCATGCAGCTCAATAGCAAAAAAACAAACAACCCAATCCAAAAATGGGCAGAAGACCTAAATAGACATTTCTCCACAGAAGATATACAGACAGCCAACAAACACATGAAAGGATGCTCAACATCTTTACTCATTAGAGAAATGCAAATCAAAACTACAATGAGATATCATCTCACACCAGTCAGAATGGCCATCATCAAAAAATCTAGAAATAATAAATGCTGGAGAGGGTGTGGAAAAAAGGGAACACTCTTGCACTGCTGGTGGGAATGTGAATTGGTACAGCCACTATGGAGAATGGTATGGAGGTTCCTTAAAAAACTACAGGGACTTCCCTGGTGGCGCAGTGGCAGAGAATCTGCCTGCTAATGCAGGGGACACGGGTTCGAGCCCTGGTCTGGGAGGATCCCACATGCCGTGGAGCGGCTAGGCCCGTGAGCCACAGCTACTGAGCCTGCGCGTCTGGACCCTGTGCTCCGCAACGGGAGAGGTCGCGATAGTGAGAGGCCCGCGCACCGCGATGAAGAGTGGCCCCCACTTGCCACAACTGGAGAAAGCCCTCGCACAGAAACTAAGAGCCAACGCAGCAAAAATAAATAAATAAAATTAAAAAAAAAAAAAAAAAAAAAAAAAAAAAAAAAAAAAAAAAAAACTACAAATAGAACTACCATATGACCCAGCAATCCCACTACTGGGCATATACCCTGAGAAAACCATAATTCAAAAAGAGACATGTACCAAAATGTTCATAGCAGCCCTATTTACAATAGCCTGGAGATGGAAACTACCTAAGTGTCCATCATCGGATGAATGGATAAAGAAGATGTGGCACATATATACAATGGAATATTACTCAGCCATAAAAAGAAATGAAATTGAGCTATTTGTAATGAGGTGGATGGACCTAGAGTCTGTCATACAGAGTGAAGTAAGTCAGAAAGAGAAAGACAAATACTGTATGCTGACACATATATATGGAATTTAAGAAAAAAATGTCATCAAGAACATAGGGGTAAGACAGGAATAAAGACACAGACCTACTAGAGCATGGACTTGAGGATATGGGGAGGGGGAAGGGTAAGCTGTGACAAAGTGAAAGAGCGGCATGGACATATATACACTACCAAACGTAAGGTAGATAGCTAGTGGGAAGCAGCCGCATAGCACAGGGAGATCAGCTCGGTTCTTTGTGACCGCCTGGAGGGGTGGGATAGGGAGGGTGGGAGGGAGACGCAAAAGGGAGGGGATATGGGAACATATGTATATGTATAACTGATTAAATTTCTAAAATAAAATTAAAAAAAAAAAAAAAAAAAAAAAAGAAGTGGGTAGGCATTGAGAGAAAACATCTCCATGTATGTACGTGTGTGTGTGTGTGTGTGTGTGTGTGTGTGTGTGTGTGTGTAGTTTTGGTTTTTGAACCATGTAAATGTATTAGCTATTCAAATAATAAATTTTAAAGAATAATATTACTTTAGAATCATTGTAAGGATTAAAGAGTTTGTAAATGTAACCAATATAAAATCTCTAACACACTGTTTTACACACAGTGGGTACTGTTGCTGGTCTTTTTAAATGTCATCCAAATGGTGTGATAACATAAACGAATAAAAGAATAAATATCAAACACTTAGACTCAATATTTTCATCTCTAGGAATCTACCTTAATAAAAATCTAAAAATTGGACAAAGTTTTAAATATAAATAATGAACTGCTGAAACAACCCAAAAACTCAAAAATAGAGAAATATTCAATAAACTATAGTACACCTATACTTATAAAGCACTTTTAATGACAGAGAAAATGCTCAAAATATACAACTTTATAATCTCAAATGAGGGGGACAGAGTGGTGAGGGTGGGGAGTGAGGGACTGGGAAGCAGAGAGATATATGCAGACATAAAAGACCTGAAGTACAGCCAATAAACTTTTACAGAGGGGTTGTTGGCAATTTTTATTTTCTCTTTAATTCTTTTCTGTATTTTTCAAATTTTCTTTTAATCATGTAATCCTAAAAAGGAAAAGAAAGAAAGAGAGAGAAAATGGATTTCGGGATCAAAGAAATGCAAGTTCAAATCCCATATTATATACCCAATTTTAGACAAGTTAATTAAGCTGTTAAAAAGCTGCCAGATTTGTAAAATGGAGATGATACAGAAATTCCAGGGTTATTTTAAGGATTAGAGACATTATATGTAAAAATGACCTAACTAATGTCTTAAACATAGTGAATACTAACTAGTATTATTCTCATACATCTCATCTGTGTAACATCCTCGCCTATATAAAATTACACTAGGGGACTTCCCCAGCAGTCCAGTGGTTAAGACTCCACACTTCCACAGACCGGGGCGTGGATCCAATCCGCAGGGATCTAAGATGGGGTAACTAAGGTGGGGGAACTGGTTGGGAAACTAAGATCCCACATGCTGTGCGGCATGGTGAAAAAAAGAAAAAGAGAGAGAAAAATAAAATAAAATTATACTATATTTTATCAATCTAAGGTACTATTCCTTTTAAGATGCAAGCAAGTTTTAGAAATGTTGAAATGTGAAAAATGATCATCCTAGATTTGATGAAATTCAGTGTTTAAGTTTAGTGAAATAAATGCTACTTTCCATACGTATCTTTTTATTTACTACAATGGAGTGTAAACTGCATTAGAAGCAGATATTAAAAATAACAGGAGGGACTTCCCTGGTGGCACAGTGGTTAAGAATCCACCTGCCAATGCAGGGGACACGAGTTTGAGCCCTGATCCGGGAAGATCCCACATGCCGCAGAACAACTAAGCCCATGCGCCACAACTACTGAGCCTGCACTCTGGAGCCCGCAAGGCACAACTACTGAGCCCGCGTGCCACAACTACTAAAGCCCATGCGCCTAGAGCCCATGCTCCGCAACAAGAGAAGCCACTACAATGAGAAGCCCACGCACTGCATCGAAGAGTAGCCCCTGCTCGCAGCAACTAGAGAATGCCCGTGTGCAGCAACAAAGACCCAACACAGCCAAAAAAATAAATAAATAAAATTTATTTTAAAAATATATTAAAAAATGGGCTTCCTGGGTGGCGCAGTGGTTGAGAGTCCGCCTGCCGATGCAGGGGACATGGGTTCGTGCCCTGGTCCGGGAGGATCCCATATGCCACGGAGTGGCTGGGCCCGTGAGCCATGGTCACTGAGCCTGCGCATCTGGAGCCTGTGCTCCGCGGCGGGAGAGGCCACAGCAGTGAGAGGCCTACGTACGGCAAAAAAAAAAAAAAAAAAAAAAAAAAAAAAAATATATATATATATATATATATATATATATAAATATATATATAAATATAAATATAAAAGGATTGGGAATTCCCTGGCGGTCCAGTGCTTAAGACTCAGTGCTTTCACTGCTGGGGCCTGAGTTCAATCCCTGGTCGGGGAACTAGGATCCTGCAGGCCGTGCAGCTTCTACATTTCTATATAAGATACAAGAATGGATAGTAAGCACGTGAAAAGATGCTCATCATGACTAATTAAGCAAATGCAAATCAAAACCACGATGAGATACCAACTCACTACCATGAGAGTGGCTACTATTAAAAAAACAGAAAACAAGTGTTGGCAAGGATGTAAAGAAATTGGAACCCTTGTGCAGTGCTGGTAGAAATAAAAAATGGTGCAAGCACTATCATAAACAGTATGGCAATTCCTCAAAAAATTAAAAACAGAATTACCATATGATGCAGAAATTTCACTTCTGGGTATATACCCAAAATAACTGAAAGCAGGAACCTCAATAGATACTTGTACAGTCATGTTCACAGCAGCATTATTCACAAAAGCCAAAAGGTAGAAGCAACCCAAGTTCCAGCAATGAATGAATGAATAAACAAAATGTGGTATATTCATAAAATCAAATGTTATCCAACTTGGGGAAAAAGAGGGAATTCTGACACATGCTACAACATGGATGAACCTTGAAAACATTTTGCTAAGTGAAGTAAGCCAGTCACAAAAAGGCAAATACTATGTAACTCCACTTATGAGGTACCTAGAGTAGTCAAATCAAATCCATAGAGACAGAATAGAGAATGGTGGTTGCCAGTAGCTTGTGGGAGCGGGAATAAAGAATTGCTGTTTAGTGGCTCCAGAGTTCCAGTTTTGCAAGATGAAAAGAGTTCTCAAGATTGGTTGCACAGGGCCTCCCTGGTGGCGCAAGTGGTTGAGAGTCCGCCTGCCGATGCAGGGGATACGGGTTCGTGCCCCGGTCTGGGAGGATCCCATATGCCGCGGAGCGGCTGGGCCCGTGAGCCATGGCCGCTGAGCCTGCGCGTCCGGAGCCTGCGCGTCCGGAGCCTGTGCTCCGCAACGGGGGAGGCCACAACAGTGAGAGGCCCGCATACCGCAAAAAAAAAAAAAAAAAAAAAAAAAGATTGGTTGCACAATAGTGTCAATGTACCTAATGCTACTGAACTGCACATTTAAAAATGGTTAAAATGGTAAATTATTATTTTTTCTTTTTTTTGCGGTACGCGGGCCTCTCACTGTTGTGGCCTCTCCCGTTGCAGAGCACAGGCTCCAGACGTGCAGGCTCAGCAGCCATGGCTCACAGGCCTAGCCGCTCCGTGGCATGTGTGATCTTCCCAGACCGGGGCACGAACCCGTGTCCCCTGCATCGGCAGGCAGACTCTCAACCACTGCGCCACCAGGGAAGCCCTAAAATGGTAAATTTTATGTTACATATATTTTACCACAATAAAATAAAGTTAAAATTAAAGGACTGTAATAGTGAGAACAAGCCTATTTGAATAACATAGCTCTGAAAATAACTGTAATAGACTGTAAATTCACTTAAGGTAGGAAGATTTCTTTAAAGTAATGCAATCTCCTTTTAAGAGTTATGAATATGATAACAACAAAAAAAGTGACATAAATAAAAACCAAGTAAGTTTTAAACTACTTTAATAAACACTTTGAAGCATTTAAAACCCCAAATGAAATTTAAATACTGTAAACACAATACGCTCTGAGCAATAGACTTATTATTCAACTTCGTATTTCTTTTTTTTTTTTTTTACCTGGCAGAGAGAATAGTACCAAGACAGAGGAAGATCAAACACTCTTAGTGCTGCTGTCCTCAGGGAAAACTGTGATTCACTTACTGTTTCTTCTGACATGACTCCTCTTCTAATCTTCAGTAAATGAAACAAAAAATATATTAGCCACAAAGATTTCTGGTTATTCTACAAATGAAAGATACAAATTGAAAATTTAACTCTTTTTAAACAGTTTTCTTTTTTGCACTTAATTAAACAGCTTTC
Organism: Mesoplodon densirostris; assembly: GCF_025265405.1. Lineage (NCBI taxonomy): Eukaryota > Metazoa > Chordata > Mammalia > Artiodactyla > Ziphiidae > Mesoplodon > Mesoplodon densirostris. The sequence goes on along the minus strand of NC_082662.1, from coordinate 69,703,670 downwards.
CTTTTTGCACACTAACCTGAAGAAAATAACATTCTGAGCCAAATTTACTTGAGCTAAAAGTTTATTAATCACCAAAGTAACCAAAAAGAAAATGAGTTAGATTTCAATTTTGAGTTCAAGTAGTAAATTTTCCTTAGAAAACTGCAGGTTCTAGATTCTCTCTTTTCTGGTTAAATAAATGTTTCAGCTGTTAAGTAGTAATTTAAAATATTTTTCTTCCCACTTATTTCCTTCCAATAACAGCATTGGGTGGGGGCAGGTACTGAAAGAAATCTGATTGGAATCTTGACTCTAGGGGCTAGAAATGAACCTCAGGGCTCACTGAACTTCAGAACTCATGCATTTATTCTCCTACTGTCCCGTTTTAGAAAATTTTTTATTTTATATTGTAATATAGTTGATCCTACTATCCCATTTTAAAGCTCTTGAAAGAAATGACATACATGCTATGAAATTTTAATATTGTTTGAATGCCTATTTCTATTGAAACCAAAGAAAGAAACATCAGTTGTCCGCAGAGAAGGCAGTCATCACTGAGCAAGGCCCTTAAAGGTAGCAGAACACTGACAGAAACATGATGGTTCAGGGTCTGGGTCTATGCTTTGTAGAGCCAGAAACTCAGTTTTATCAGTGTACCCAGCTGGATACACACTAAACAAATTCACAGAGTACTGATATAAATTAGTTTACAAATTTGCTCATTTATAATAAGGAAATACACTATCTAGTGAAAGAATACCTTTATATGCTATCGAAACATACCCTTTCTGAAATAAGACATTGCAGGGAGTTGAATTAAGTATAAAAGGCTGTGTGGTGAGCACAAAATTAACGGACCCTGAGGAATATTTCATGCAGGCTGGGAAAGAGCCTGAGAATTGTTTCTGTTGTACAAGAGTAGGCTTCCCCACTAGCCAGAATGTTTAGGCCTACCGAATTCAATACTTCTTTCCTTGCAGAGTGCTGTACAAACTACCAAAGAGAAAACAGAAACTAACAACAATCCCTCTATAAAAACTTATTTGCTATACTTTAAGTCCTTTATTTCTGCATATATCTCTGCTCTCTTTTTCTAAACTCTAGTAGACTAATCCCTTCCGTTAATAAGCCCCATTTTTTTTTCTTTCGGACAACTATCAAAACTACTGATTAAGTAGTAGTTTCCTTTCACATCAAGCACAGTAATACTTCTTAAGGTGGGTTACTGCTACTGACCGTTTACCTTTTCCCTATTAGGGACACTCAAGGAGTATAAACTTAATTCCCCCTCACTCATATTCTAATTAGAATATTTCAGCTCAGTGTAATTAGTTCTAATTGAAGTACATTTATTCTAACCAACAAACTGTGATAGAGACATATTATTCAGAAATACAAAAGAAATCATGAAGAAACAGTTAAGTGAAAAATAGTCTTCTGAGGAATGAGACTAGGGATGTAGGGAGGCTGGGCAGGGAACCACTGTTTTTCATTATAAGTGCTTCTGTAATATTTGATTGTTTAAGTGCCTACATGTACTACTTTTTTGAAATGTTACACAAAAAAAAGGAGGGGAAGCACATTTATCCCCCCACCCCAAAAAAACGTGACAACTTCTTTTAGAGAAACATTTTTGGTAACGAAATAGATTCTGGATCATTAAAGTTATCTGTGCTATTGAATTAAAAATTTTTATTAAAAAAAGGTACTGAGAGTAATTCACCCAAAGTGATTTTCTCCATAACAAAGTTTCAGATTTTTAAGCAGAGGAGAAAGAAAATAAAGCAATCACTTCAATTTGCTGCAGAGGTTTTCTTAAAAGAATTCTGACAAATGTCTGTTTTTGCATTCTAACCACCTCATTCCCTTTCATTTAAAATCACTGAGGAAGTGATTCCAAACTTAATCATTAATAATTGAATAGCTTTTAAAAACTGGTCATTTCAGTTGCTTTCATAAATATTAATTTAAAAAAACATGAAGGCAGTTTCATGATTATTCGAATTTCGAGAGGGGGGTCTAAAACATCACCAAAAATGTTATACTCTGTAATATTACTCGCTTCTCTCCATTCTAACCACGAGAGAGTTAAAAATAAGTGTCATAAATAGAATTTGTTTCTTAAACACCCTAAAATTGGATTTTATAATCCAAGCAAGAATGGAAGTCTGAAATATCCACAAAATTTTGATAATCTATACAACCGAGCTCTGAGAAGATACTTGAAACACAGCAAAAATGCTTACTTGCAATAATGATAAAATAATAATAAAGGTCTGTGCACGAGCAAGACCTTTTTGGAGTCCTCCCTCCAGAAAATAAAAGTTGAACAACTTTATTTACAGAAGGCCTCTAACGCCACAAACCTCCCGATGCTAAATTATTCTCGGAAAGCATCTTCAAGGAAAGCGTAATCTTCCTCATCCAAAAACCACTCCCCGCTCAAACCACTAACATTCTTGCAGGAATTTGTACCACACTAGTTGCCCCTCCCTCAGGCCTCCCTCACCCCCTCCGCGCTCTCCTCTGCGGGCTTCCTTTTTCTTTACCAAGAGGACCAGGAAAGGGGCTCCCTCTCGGCTCAGCCGCCCCGACCGACCGTCGCTCCGGCTCCAAGCGGCCGCCAGCCCACCCTGATTCAGCGGTCACGGGCGGGCCTCCCTCCGGCTTTCTGTTCTTCCACCCGCACTCGGAGTCCAGAGGTCGCAGGCTGTCACTCTTGCCCGCCCAGCAGCCTCTACCCCGTGGCCACTGCTACCCCACCCGACCCTCCGCCCGCCTGCCCCACCCGCGTACCTGGCGCTCCAGGGTAAGTGTAGCCTGCCCACGCCTACCTCCCCGCCGCAGCAAGCCGCAGGCTGACCCCAGGGGCGGAGTCCTTCCGGGGTCAGGAGTGGGAAGGTGGAGAGAAAGTCGCGGGGCCCTCCTAGCCTTTCAGCGTGAGGGGATACGTGTGAAGCAGTTCCCGCCATTTTTGTTTAGGGTAGAGGCTCTCACCCTGCCAGATAGATGTAAAATATAGAATGGAATAATTGCATCCTCTTACAGTGCTATCAAGAGCTAGCATCCTAGTTCGTAACCATTTGAGGGCTCTAGGACCATACTATGAATCTGGTGAAAACTATGGGGCCTTTTCTCCATATGTCATTTAAATACAGTGTTAAAAAAATACACTCACATACTATTAAAAGAAAAAATAGTGCGTGTGTGTGTGTGTGTGTGTGTGTGTGTGTGTGTGTGTGTGTGTATATATATATATATATATATATATATATATATGTACGTATGTATGAGTTTAGATGCCCAAAACCAATCCACAGGTCCCAGATTAAGAACTACTATAGACGCTCAGCCCCCAAACAAATTAATGTTGAGGTATTCCAATCCTGTATTAATGATGAAGTTATTATTGATTTCAATTCCTCTTTAGCTTTTCTCCACGTTTCCTACTGAATTAGGCTACCAAATAATATGTGAATATGGTCAACTCTGAGGGGTTAGGCAATGTATTCACAGCTCCAAGTTTCTGTCTTAATACGCAGTAAACTAATGGGGTGGGAGGGAGAACAACAGAAAACAACATGCTGTTTCTATGTGCAGTCCTGAGCCAAAACATTCCGTCAGAACTGCAGATTTTCAAATTCCAATTTCTGAGCATATTTGTGGTGAAAAGCCAAAATAATTTTGTAAGGATTGCTAAAACATGAGAGCACATGCTACTATTCCTATCTAAGAATCAAGAATGAACAGTCTTTTCTGGTAGTGTTCAAAATTCCCATTTAGTGAAATGGAAAATAGGGAGAATGGTAATGCCAGTGTCTGACGTTACCGGATGAATAATAACTAAAAATGCACAGACTGAGTTGTGTGTGAGAGTATTGTGCACTTGTGAACAGTGCTCTTGACACTTGAAGAACCTGGAATTTGTAAGGCTATGTTTGTTTATTCCTCCATCTCCTGTCTGTGCCTCCTCCCTATTTCCCACAACTTCCAAACATTCAGCCTCATGGGAAGAACAGTAATAATGATGACTACCACTTAAAGCAACTTTCCTATGAACACTATCTCCTTTAATTCCACAATAACCATTAGGAGAATGATATTATTACACACTGGGTATGGATTTTACTCTTTAACAGGAGAATAAGAACTATCAGATTTTATTTATTTTGCTAAATCAGTGTAATTTGCTCCAAGTCTCCCTTCTCCTGGGTTACCAGAATATTCAGTCTTAGTCATTATTGAATATATCAGGTAGGATGCTGTTAGCTAGAAGCAAAAGAAAACTGAACAAATAGTAGCTTAAACCATAGGACAGGGTGGTCCATGTGGATGTTAGCAACAGATGGACACAGTCTTATATTTGAACATTGATATCTTTGATAGCTTCTGCTATCCTGGCCCAGGAAAAAAAAATGGCACTTGGATTAATTCCAAAGGTCTGATCCTCCCCCAGATAACCAAAGTCATCATGTAGTGCTCACCAAACCAGGAAGCGGAATTCATGAAATAATATTAGTTGTTGCTATTGTTCAAATACTGAGGTACTTGCTACATCAACCATTAGTGAATTTGGGTATCCTGTCTGCATAGTATTGAACAATACTGTGGAGTCAGATTGCCACAGTTTGAATTCTTTCTCTGCCACTTACTAGGTGCATGATCTTAGGCAAGGTACTAACCCTCATTATGCCTCAGTTTCCTCATTGGGATGTTGAGAAGAGAAATGTAATAATACTTGTAAAGCACTAAGAATCCTATATAGGTATTTTTTTAGGATTAAAAAATTTTTATTGGATTATAGTTGATTTACAATGTTGTGTTACTTTCTGCTGTACAGCAAAGTGAGTCAGTTATACATATACATATATCCTCTTTTTTAAAATAAATTTATTTATTTATTTATGGCTGTGTTGGGTCTTCCTTGCTGTGCGTGGGCTTTCTCTAGTTGCGGCGAGCGGGGGCTACTCTTTGTTGCGGTGCACGGGCTTCTCATTGTAGTGGCTTCTCTTGTTGTGGAGCATGGGCTCTAGGCACACAGGCTTAAGTAGTTGTGGTGCACAGGCTCAGTAGTTGTGGTTCATGGCTCACGGACTCTAGAACGCAGGCTCAGTAGTTGTGGCGCACAGGTTTAGTTGCTCCATGGCATGTGGGATCTTCCTGGACCAGGGCTCGAACCCATGTCCCCTGCATTGGCAGGCAGATTCTTAACAACTGTGTCACCAGGAAAGTCCCATAGTTATCTATTTTATATAGTGGTGTGTATGTTGATCCCAATCTCCCATTTATCCCTCCTCACCTAAGATTCTTATATAAGTTTTTAACTTGGGTTACTTGTACCTCTGTGGAATCCAAGGATAAAACTCTTATTTCCATATAATTGGTTTCCTTGGTAATCCTACATATTTTGTTTTATATGCATAGAAACATTACTTTGAGAAAGGGGTCCATAGGATTTACCAGAATGTCAATGGAATCCAACCATGACATCAAAAAATGGTTAAGAGGGCTTCCCTGGTGGCGCAGTGGTTGAGAGTCCACCTGCCGATGCAGGGGACACGGGTTCATGCCCCAGTCCGGGAGGATCCCACATGCTGTGGAGCGGCTGGGCCCGTGAGCCATGGCCACTGAGCCTGCGCGTCTGGAGCCTGTGCTCTGCAACGGGAGAGGTCACAACAGTGAGAGGCCCGTGTACCACACACACAAAAAAAAAATGGTTAAGAACTTAGAACATACCCTGGCACATATTTCTAAGATATATGGCATATTAAGTGGAACTTTTCCATGTCTTTTGGCAGAAGCTCCAAAGCTGAGCAAAATAGATGCCAAGTGCCCTGAGCATTCTAAAAACGAATGCTAAATCATCCACACAGGGCATGCTAGGAGAAAGGGCAGCCCATTTAGCAACTCTTAGCCCTCATGTGCCTCCACGGAATGATGTGGCAGAATTAATCAAAAAAGATTGGAGAATGGAAATACCCAGGAGACAATTTTCTGGAGTTCTGTGCATTTTTCCTTCTCCTTCCCCAAGAGTGGAGAGAGAAGTGTACTTGCTTATTCTGTCCTATCACCACCTTGAGCCAAGTGAAAGAATTTTAAGAAATTCAGACAGTTTGACCTCTGTGCCCTGTAGTTTATGTCACCTGAAAAATCTAAAGGCAACAGACTACCCAAAGAGGCCTTTGATGACTGAGCAGAGAGAGAGGGCTGCAGCAGAAATGCCCTATACTAGCAATCTGGCAAGAAAACTTTTCCTATGGAGCATGTGAACACCATAGAATGTAGCAGGCTTCAGTTATCTTAAAAGGTTGTATGTTGAAATCAGGAGCTAAGTGGACCATCTATTGATAAATGGTTAGCTACAGATTTTTTCAAAGTATTAGGAAATGAAACAGTGAAAAGTGCCCAGCAAGGCAGGGGGAGGGGAAGTCATTGAGGAACACATAAAAGGGACCTATAAGAAAAGAGCCAGCTCTTAGGAGTGGGACACAGGCAGAAAGCACCGAAGTCATATTTAACTACAGTGATTGGGTATATCTGATATTTTATTTCAGACATTTAGGATTACTGCTCAGTCCATCTGAGACAATATATGACCAGTGTACTTCATTAATTATTGATGGAAACAGTGCTTATCAAGTGACAACATTAAACCTGACCAAAGTCTAGCACTTTGACAATTAAAACCAATGACATTACCTAAGTAAATGAATTCTTTTAGGTAATTCATATACCCAATTACCGTTTCCATTAACTGCTAAAACCTGCAGAGTCCCCAGCAATAACTCAAGGCCTCCTTTTAAATCTACACAATGCAATAGGGCATATACTTGCCCTTGTATCTTTGTTCTTATCACCCACCCAAGAGTGTTTGACAGGACTCTTCTGCAAGTCAGAACTAAGCCAACCAAGGCATCTAGAACTCAGAGTATTGTTCTAGATGCTAATTTAGAACATCTATTCCATGCACATCCAAACATTGCAGATTCAGTTCCTCAGAATGTTAAACATAGAGTACCACATGGCCCAGCAATTCTACGCTTAGACAATAACCAAGAGAAATGAGAACATACATTGAAGTAAAAATTTGTACATGAATGTGCATAGTAGCATTATGCATAATAGCTAAAAAACGAAAGCAACCCAAATGTCTATCAACTGATGAATGGATGAATAAAATGTAGTATATTCATATAATGGAATACTATTTGGCCATAAAAAGGAATGAAGTACTGATACATGCTACAACACGGGTAAACCTTGAAAACGTGTTAAGAAGCCAGTCATAAAAGATTATGTTCTTGTATGATTCTGTTTACATGAACCTCCAGAATAGGAAAACCTATTGAGAAAGTAGGTTAGTGACGGCCCAGGGCACAAAGGGCTGGGAGGAAAGGGAGGGGACTCCTTAAAGGGTATGGGACTTCTAAAGGGTATGGGGTAGTGAGATGTTCTAAACTTAGATTGTGGTACTAGTTGTGCAAATCTGTGAATATACTAAAACTTATTCAATTGTGTACTTTAAATACATGAATTATATAGCTTGTGAATTGTATCTCAATAAAGCTGTTACCTCCCAAAATTATTACTGCCATTTCTTAGGTCAAAAAATCGAGGCTTAAAGAGATTATGAAAATGATAAAACATAGAGATCTGAGGCCACAGACTGATGTAGCGCATGCTCTCCCTGCATTGCCTCAGTAGTTATCAAAATGCTAAGCTGCTCCAATAAGAAGCATGCATTCCACTGGGAGGTATTTACATCAAAATGTAAAATAAAGTGTAAACAACACAGATGTTTTTCTATTAAAAGTTTAGGTAAGCCAGTTTATTCTTAAGTTACTTTAAAGTAAAGAGCAAGGGGGAAAAGAAATGAAGATGGTGGAGTAGAAGGATGTGCACTCACTCCCTCTTGCGAGAGCACCAGAATCACAACTAACTGCTGAATAGTCATCAAAAGAAAGACACTGGAACTCACCAAAAAAGATACGCCACATCCAAAGACAAAGGAGAAGCCACAATGAGATGGTAGAAGAGGTGCAATCAAAATAAAATCAAATCCCACAGCTTCTGGGTGGGCAATCACAAACTGGAGAACATTTATAATACAGAAGTCCACCCAGTGGAATGAAGGTTCTGAGCCCCACGTCAGCCTTTCCAACCTGGGGGTCCGGCAACAGGAGGAGGAATTCCTAGAGGATCAGACTTTTTTTTTTTTTTTTTTTTTTTTTCGGTATGCGGGCCTCTCACTGTTGTGGCCTCCCCCGTCGCGGAGCACAGGCTCCGGACGCGCAGGCTCCGGATGCGCAGGCTCAGCGGCCATGGCTCACGGGCCCAGCCGCTCCGCGGCATATGGGATCCTCCCAGACCGGGGCACGAACCCGTATCCCCTGCATCGGCAGGCGGACTCTCAACCACTTGCGCCACCAGGGAGGCCCCGAGGATCAGACTTTGAAGGCTAGTGGGATTTGATGCAGGACATTGACAGGTCTGGGGGAAACAGAGACTCCGGTCTTGGAGGGCACATACAAAGTAGTGTGTGCATCAGGAACCAGGGGAAGGAGCAGTGACCCCATAACAGACTGAACCAGAGCTACCTGCTTGTGTTGGAGGGTCTCCTGCAGAGACACGGTGGTGGTGGCTCACCGTGGGGACAAGGACACTGGCAGCAGAAGTTCTAGGAAGTACTCCTTGCTGTGAGCCCTCCCAGAGTCTGCCATTAGCCCTACCAAAGGGCCTGTAGGCTCCAGTGCTGGGTCGCCTCAGGCCAAACACCCAACAGGGAGGGAACCCAGCCCCACCCATCAGCAGACAAGCAGATTAAAGTTTTACTGAGCTCTGCCCACCAGAGCAACAGTCAACTCAACCCACCACCAATCCCTCCCATCAGGTAGCATGCACAAGCCTGTTAGGTAGCCTCATCCACCAGAGGACAGACAGCAGAAGCAGAAGAACTATAATTCTGCAGCCTGTGGAAGGAAAACCACATTCACAGAAAAACAGACAAAATGAAAAGGCAGAGGACTATGTACCAGATGAAGAAACAAGATAAAACTCCTGAAAAACAACTAAATGAAGTAGAGATAGGCAAACTTCCAGAAAAAGAAATCAGAATAATGATAGTGAAGATGATCCAGGACCTCAGAAAAAGAATGGAGGCAAAGATCGAGAAGATGCAAGAAATGTTTAACAAAGACCAAGAAGAATTAAAGAACAAACACCTAGAAGAATTAAAGAATGAATAAACAGAGATAAACAATACAATAACTGACATGAAAAATACACTAGAAATAATCAATAGCAGAATAACTGAGGCAGAAGAATGGATAAGTGACCTGGAAGACAGAATGGTGGAATTCACTGCCACAGAACAGAATAAAGAAAAGAAGAATGAAAAGAGATGAAGACAGCCTAAGAGACCTCTGGGACAACATTAAACACACCAATATTTGAATTATAGGGGTCCCAGAAGGAGTGAAGAGAAGGAAAGGAACCTATCAAAGAAAATATTTGAAGAGATTATACTCGAAAACTTCCCTAACATGAGAAAGGAAATAGCCACCAAAGTCCAGGAAGTGCAGAGAGCCCCAGGAAGGATAAACCCAAGGAGAAACAGGCCGAGACACATAGTAATCAAATTGACATAAATTAAAGACAAATTATTGAAAGCAACAAGGGAAAAATGACAAATAACATACAAGGGAACTCCCATAAGGTTAACAGCTGATTTCTCAGCAGAAACTCTACAAACCAGAAGGGAGTGGCATGATATATTTAAAGTGATGAAAGTTAAGAACGTACAACCAAGATTACTCTACCCGACAAGGATCTCATTCAGATTCGATGTTGAAATCAAAAGTTTTACAACAGGAAAAGCTAAGAGAATTCAGCACCACCAAATCAGCTCTACAACAAAGGCTAAAGGAACTTCTCTAAGTGGGAAACACAAGAGCAGAAAAAGACCTACAAAGACAAACCCATTACATTAAGAAAATGGTCATAGGAACATACATATTGATAATTACCTTAAACGTGAATGGATTAAATGCTCCAACCAAAAGACACAGGCTCGATAAATGGATACAAAAACAAGACCTATATATATGCTGTCTATAAGAGACCTACTTCAGACCTAGGGACACATACAGTCTGAAAGTGAGGGGATGGAAAAAGATATTCCATGCAAATGGAAATCAAAAGAAAGCTGGAGTAGAAATACTCAGATAAAATAGACTTTAAAATAAAGAATTTTACAAGGAAGAACACTACATAATGATTAAGGGACCAATCTAAGGAGAAGATATAGCAATTATAAATATATATGCACCCAACATAGGAGCACCTCGATGCATAATGGAACTGTTAACAGCTATAAAGGAGGAAATTGACAGTAACACAGTAATAGTAGGGAACTTTAGCACCTCACTTACACCAATGGATAAATCATCAAGACAGAAAATTAAAAAGGAAACACAAGCTTTAAATGACACAACAGACCAGATAGATTTAATTGATATTTATAGGACATTCTATCCAAAAACAGCAGATTACACTTTCTTTGTAATTTCACAGGGAACATTCTCCAGGATAGATCACATCTTGGGTCACAGATCAAGCCTCAGTAAATTTAAGAAAATAAAAATAATACCAAGCATCTTTTCCAACCACAACGCTATGAGATTAGAAATCAATTACAGGGAAAAAATGTAAAAAACACAAACACATGGAGGCTAAACAATACGTAACTAAATAATCAAGAGATCACTAAAGAAATCAAAGAGGAAATCAAAAAATACCTAGAGACAAATGACAATGAAAACAGGATGATCCAAAACCTATGGGATGCAGCAAAAGCAGTTCTAAGAGGGAAGTTTATAGCAATACAAGCCTACCTCAAGGAACAAGAAATATCTCAAATAAACAATCTAACCTTATACCTAAAGGAACTATAGAAAGAAGAACAAACAAAACCCAAAGTTAGTAGAAGGAAAAAAATCATAAAGATCAGATCAGAAATAAATGAAATACAAACAAAGAAAAGAGTAGCAAAGATCAATAAAACTAAAAGCTGGTTCTTTGAGAAGATAAATGAAATTGACAAACCTTTAGCCAGGCTCATCAAGAAAAAGAGGGAGAGGACTCAAATCAATAAAATAAGAAATGAAAAAGGAGAAGTTACAACAGACACCGCAGAAATACAAAGGATCATGAGAGATTACTACAAGCAACTATATGTCAATGAAATGGGCAAGGTAGAAGAAATGGACAAATTCTTAGAAAGGTATAACCTTCCAAGATTCAACCAGGAAGAAATAGAAAATATGAACAAACCAATCACAAGTAATGAAAATGAAACTGTGATTAAAAATCTTCCAACAGACAAAAGTCCAGGACCAGATGGCTTCACAGGTGAATTCTATCAAACATTTAGAGAAGAGCTAACACCCATCCTTCTCAAATTCTTCCAAAAAATTGCAGTGGAAGGAACACACCCAAACGCGTTTTCTGAGGCCACCATCACCCTGATACCAAAACCAGACGGAGATACTACAAAAAAGAAAATTACAGACCATTACCACTGATGAATATAGATGCAAAAATCCTCAACAAAACACTAGCAAACAGAATCCAACAACACATTAAAAGGATCATACAACATGATCAAGTGGGATTTATCTCAGGGATGCAAGGATTCTTCAATATATGCAAATTAATCAATGTGACACACCATAGTAACAAATTAAAGAATAAAAGCCATATGATCATCTCAATATATGCAGAAAAAGCTTTTAACAAAATTTAACACCCATTTATGATTTAAAAAAAAACTCTCCAGAAAGTGGGCATAGAGGGAACCTACCTCAACATAATAAAGTCCATATATAACAAACCCACAGCAAATATCATTCTCAATGGTGAAAAATTGAAAGCATTTCCTCTAAGATCAAGAACAAGACAAGGGTGTCCTGTCTCACTACTGTTATTCAACATTGTTTTGGAAGTCCTAGCCATGGCAATCAGAGAAGAAAAAGAAATAAGAGGAAAACAAATTGGAAAAGAAGAAGTAAAACTATCACTGTTTGCAGATGACATGACACCATACATAGAGAATCCTAAAGATACCACCAGAAAGCTACTAGAGCTAATCAATTAATTTGGTAAAGTTGCAGAATAGAAAATTATTTCACAGAAATCTCTTGCATTCCTCTACACTAACAATGAAAGATCAGAAAGGGAAATTAAGGACACAATCCCATTCACCATTGCAAGAAGAAGTATAAAATACCTAGGACTAAACCTACCTAAGGAGATAAAAAAGCTGCACTCAGAAAACTATAAGACACTGATGAAAGAAATCAAAGATGACACAAACAGATAGAGAGATATACCATGTTCTTGGATTGGAAGAATCAATATTATGAAAATGGCTATACTACCAAAGCAATCTGCAGATTCAATGCAATCCCTTTCAAATTACCAGTAGCATTTTTTTACAGAACTAAAACAAAAGATCTTAAAATTTGTATGGAGACACAAAAGACCCCGAGTAGATAAGCAGTCTTGAGGGAAAAAAAAATCGAGCTGGAGGAATCAGACTCCCTGACTTCAGACTATACTGCAAAGCTACAGTAATCAGGACAATATGGTACTGGAACAAAATCAGAAACATAGATCAATGGAATAGGATAGAAAACCCAGAGGTAAAGCCACACACCTATGTTTAATTAATCTATGACAAAGGAGGCAAGGATATACAATGGAGAAAAGACAGTCTCTTCAATAAGTGGTGCTGGGAAAACTGGACAGCTACATGTAAAAGAATGAAATTAGAACACTCCCTAACACCATACACAAAAATAAACTCAAAATGGATTAGAGACCTAAATGTAAGACTGGACACTATAAATCTCTTAGAGGAAAACATAGGAAGAACACTCTATGACATAAATCACAGCAAGATCTGTTTTGATCCACCTCCTAGAGTAATGGAAATATAAACAAAAATGAACAAATGGGACCTAATGAAACTTAAAACATTTTGAAAAGCAAAGGAAACTACAAGCAGGATGAAAAGACAACCCTCAGAATGGGAGAAAATACTTGCAAATGAATCAAAGGACAAAGGATTAATCTGCAAAATATATAAACAGCTCATGCAGCTCAATAGTAAAAAAACAAACAACCCAATCCAGAAATGGTCAGAAGCCCTCAATAGACATTTCTCCAAAGAAGACATACAGATGGCCAAGAAGCACATGAAAATCTGCTCAATATCACTAATTATTAGAGCAATGCAAATCAAAACTACAATGAGGTATCACCTCACACCAGTCAGAATGGACATCATCAGAAAATCTACAAACAACAAATGCTGGAGAGGGTGTGGAGAAAGGGAGCCCTCCTGCCCTGTTGGTGGAAATGTAAATTGATACAGCCACTATGGAGAACAATATGGAGGTTCCTTAAAAAACTAAAAATAGAATTACCTTATGACCCAGCAATCCCACTACTGAGCATATACCCAGAGAAAGCCATAATTCAAAAAGACACATACACCTCAATGTTCATTGCAGCACTATTTACAATAGCCAGGTCATGGAAGCAACCTAAATGCCCATCGACAGACGAATGGATAAAGAAGATGTGGTACATATATACAATGGAATATTACTCAGCCATAAAAAGGAATGAAATTTGGTCATTTGTAGAGATGTGAGTGGATCTAGAGACTGTCATACAGAGTGAAGTAAGTCAGAAAGAGAAAAACAAATATTGTATATTAACGCATATACGTGGAATCTAGAAAAATGGTACAGATGAACTGGTCTGCAAGGCAGAAATAGAGACACAGATGTAGAGAATAAATCTCTGGCCACCAAGGCGGGAAATTGGCTGGGGTGGTGGTGGTGTGATGAATTGGGAGATTGGGATTGACATGTATACACTAATACGTATAAAATAGATAACTAATAAGAACCCACTGTATAAACAAATAAATAAAATACAATTTAAAAATGTAAAAAAAAAAAAAAAGAGCCATAGGGACTTCCCTGGTGGTCCAGTGGCTAAGACTGTGGTCTCCCAAGGCAGGAGCTAGATACTGCATGCCACAGCAAAGACCCCACACGTGGCAGGGAATATCCCGCATGCCTCAACTAAGACCCGGCACAGCCAAATAAATAAATAAATATTAAAAAAAAAATAAAGAGCAATCATAGTAAAATTAAACCTCAAGGAAACAAGAATTCTTATTTTGTACATTTAGAATTCATAATGTTACAAAGGTCTAGAAAACCATGTGCTATTTCTAAAAGTAATAAAATGAAAAGAACTGTATCTGCTGTCTATACATTTAAATGGTAAACATTTTTAAATGTATAAGAAAATTACTGGGACTTCCCTGGTGGCGCAGTGGTTAAGAATCCTCCTGCCAATGCAGGGGACACGGGTTCAAGCCCTGGTCCAGGAAGATCCCACATGCCCCGGAGCAACTAAGCCTGTGCACCACAACTACTGAGCCTGCACTCTAGAGCCTGTGAGCCACAATTACTGAAGCCCGTGTGCCTAGAGCCCATGCTCCACAAGAGAAGCCACCATAGTGAGAAGCCTGCACGCCACAACAAAGAGTAGCCCTCGCTCGCTGCAACTAGAGAAAGCCCGAGTGCAGCAATGAAGACCCAACAGAGCAAAAAAAAAAAAAAAAAAAAGAAAAAGAAAAAGAAAATTACTATCTCTTCAAGTTAGACAGTATATCATATTTCTTTAATATTTTCACATTTATTCATCTTTTTAAGCAGAAAATTTATTAATTTATCCATTTCCTACATTGTGCCCTGTAGTGTGCTCAATGCTGGAAATACTAGGGTGAGTAAGAAAATCCCTGCGCATAGTTTGGTTCAGGAGACTGAAAAGTGAAAAAATTATTGCAATATATAATAATGGCATTACACTGTATAATTTATAATCAGCAGTATAATATCACTAGAGAGCATGACATAGAATACAAGGAAGGACCCACATGACCTGGGAACATTGATGAAAGCTTCTCCTAGCAGGTGACTCTTGAGAGATGAGTAGAGTTCGCTCTTAAGATAAAGGGCAAAGGACAAAAGGTCCTTCTAAGGGATAGGGTTAGGGAAAGCAGCACTAAATAGGAGAGGCACAAGCAAGTGTTTTGCCTTTTAGGAGAATGGGATGTAGATTAGAATAGTTTGAGGGCAGTGTGTTTCGTTGGGTATAAAAAAAAATGAGATAAGAGGAGTAAATTTGGCTAATACTAAAGCCAAAGGGGACTAGGGTTAGGGGAGCAGGTGCCTAGGACACGCAATTTGGAAAGGTATTCTCTGGTTCAGACCAGCACAAGATCCTTAGATATTAAATCCTAGGAAATTTTCTCCTTTCACCCTAGACACTTGGGGAGAAAAAATTCTCTGGGGCAACAAGGAGTCATTAAAGAGCTACATGATTGGATTTGTGTTTTAGGAAGAGTTGTGTTCAGAAGTATGGCACTGTACTAGAGTAGACTGAGACTAGAGTCAGAAAAAATTGTTAGTGAACTCTCAAAATAGAAATAAAGAGGATCCATAGAGGAAACTTCCTAAGTTCTATCTCCCATGTAGTCTGTTCAAAGTCTATTGATTTTTATCTCCTAAGTAGTTCTCACAGCCATCTCTACTGCTAGGCCCTTACCTTCCTTTGTCTGGATTCTGCAATAGTCTCCAAACTATGCTCATCATTACTATCCAAGTAATCTAATATATACATCTCATTATGTCACTACCTTTCTCAAAGTTCTTCATGGATCTTTAGAGGGAAAAGTCTACTTAGCAGACATGATCACTCATGATCTGCCTTCTGCGTCTAGTCTGTTCCATTACTCCCTGCCCTCAGTCTCTGCTCTAGTAATATCGACTCCTTACAAATTCCCAAATTAACACATGGCCTCTTGCTCATGTGCTTTCACCTATGCTGTTCTCTCTGCCTAAAAAAATCCTTCCTCCTCTGACCCATCAGAAATCTTCTTTCTCAGCCTTTAAACCAATATCATTTGTGTGTGTGTGTGTGTGTGTGTGTGATATTGGGTTGACTTGACCCCTTATTTTTCTCTCTTGAAAACTTTCATTCCATTCATCCACATAGTTGTCTTTGGAGCTGCTCTGTTCTTTTATGCCCCCTGACCCTATGGTTGAATGCCCCTAGGCATGCACTTAACCCAGGTGAAGACAATTTGCCCATTATCTGGGATTTTTTTAAACTAGGAACTCTGCTCTTAGAACTGTAAGATGGAAAATTTAAGGAATGAATGAAAAAGAGATCATAATACCAGGGAAAAAAGCTAAAGGCTTTGCCTAAGATTTTGTCTGAGGAATAGAGAGGGATCCTCAGAAATATTCAGGGACAGTAATGAGAGAGAAGAAAATTGGTTTCTGCTTACCCCCTACCAAATTCAGTTTGTTCATCAAATTAGGAACCACAGTTTAATTAGGTTTCTGTCACTTATAACCAAAAACATAAAGCCTCAGTTTAAATCAGGGTTTCTCAGCAGTGGCACTAACAAGGTTTTGGACTCTCCTGTCATGTTAATGCAAAGGAATGTGACTCTTTTTCCCTCCAGTCCTCTTCAAGGATATTGCCAAATATCTACCAGGGGGCTAATATCCACTGTCCCCACTTGAGAGACAGCAAATATTTGAGTCCTGCAATGCTGATCTCTGAGAATATTGTGAACAAGACAGAAATACTTACAGTTCAGAGAAGATAGGCAAAAAATTAGGTGCACACAAAAATCTTAAAATAATTCAAATTCATAATAAATTCTCTGAAAGAAACAAACAGGATAATGAAATGAGAAGTAATGGGGTGAAGAGTGCTACTTTAATTAATTTATTTGTTTTGTTTAAGAGTGCTAATTTATTATTTTTAAAATAAATTTATTTATTTTTGGCTGCATTGTGTCTTCGTTGCTGTGCGTGGGGTTTCTCTAGTTGTGGCAAGCAGGGGCTACTTTTTGTTGCGGTGAGTGGCTTCTCATTGCAGTGGCTTTTCTTGTTGTGGAGCATGGCTCTAGGCACATGGGCTTCAGTAGTTGTGGCACGTGGGCTCAGTAGTTGTGGCACACGGGCTCAGTAGTTGTGGCACATGGGCTTAGTTGCTTTGTGGCATGTGGGGTCTTCCCGGACCAGGGCTCAAACCTGTGTCCCCTGCATTGGCAGTCAGATTCTTAACCACTCCGCCACCAGGGAAGTCCAAGAGTGCTACTTTAAGCAGGGAATATCTAGGTAGGAATTAGGTAAATGAGGGATAGGAGTTTGGTATCTGGTCAAAGTATATCTGACAGAAGTGTGTCTGAGGGAATAGCATTTGCGAAAGCTTATTCAGTCTCAATTACGTGAGCATTGAAATGTATGTTTTGTGCTTTGCTATTTTACTTGCCCTTAGTTGCAAAAAAGGAGAAAGTATTTGCTTTGATATTCATTTCCTGCCCTGCCCCATCCCCGCCATCAGCCCCATTTGGAGAGCCTTCACTACCTGGCCTGATGCACAGCTCCAGGGCATACAGTTCACATCATATTGGACATGGATGGCACCTCCAGAGTTCTATACCAGAATTAGTGTGATTCAGCTGGGTGTTCACACTATGGAATCTATAATCTCTCCTCTCTGAGAGGGGAGCTGATAGATTTCCCAGTGATAGCATCCTTCTTTACAGCCTACTGTTGAGGTATTATTTGAAGAAAAGTAAGGGATTAAGGATTCTATATAAAGGGATAAAAGGATAAATGTAAACCATGAGTTCACAGGGAGGGTGGGAATCCATGAACGCTAAAAGTGGGAGAGAGATTGCATTGTCAGAGTGCATTTGCTTCGTTTATAAGGACAGATCCACAGCAAAGATTTGACCTGTTGGCCACATGAGAGGCACTTGCCTGCTGTCATCTAGGCAATGAGCCACACCTGCCTTGAACAGTCACATCATTTGTCTTCCCTTTGCCTTAAGACCCCTGAAGGACAGGTAAGCCAAAGAGGATGTTGGTTATCAAGCAGGTTGGTGGGGAGACTTTGGGGTTGGGCTAAATTTGCTCACACTCTGCGGTAACATAACATGCCTGATACATCTTCCATGCAGGAATTTCTGGAGCAATGACTTTTGCCTTTTGTCTATTTAATTGTCTTATTGATTCATGGAAACACACACACACACACACATATATATATACATACATACACACACACACATGCACACATATATACACACATTTATATATGAGCTCTTTATTAGTTATATTGGGTTGGCCAAAAAGTTCGTTTGGTTTTTCTCCTAAGACGGCTCTAGTAGTGCTTAGTTGTCTTTAACTTCATTCGAAACAATTTTGTTAGATTGTATTGTGACAGCTGCCATATCAGCATGCATTTAAAAAAAAAAAAAAAAAAAAAACTTGGACTTCCCTGGTGGCGCAGTGGTTGAGAGTCCGCCTGCCGATGCCGGGAACATGGGTTCGTGCTCCGATCTGGGAAGATCCCACATGCCGCGGAGCGGCTGGGCCCGTGAGCCATGGCCGTTGAGTCTGCGCGTCCGGAGCCTGTGCTCCGCAACGGGAGAGGCCACAACAGTGAGAGGCCTGCGTACCGCAAAAACAAAAACAAAAAAAACCACACAAAACCGCCCCCCCAAACAAAAAACTTATCAAAACTGGTGAATTTTTGTGTAGCCATTTTAATATTGAAGATGGAAGAAAAAAAGCAACATTTTTGGCATATTATGCTTTATTATTTCAAGAAAGGTAAAAACGCAACCGAAACGCAAGAAAAGATTTGTGCAGTGTATGGAGAAGGTGCTGTGACTGATCGAACATGTCAGAAGTGGTTTGCGAAGTTTTGTGATGGAGATTTCTCGCTGGATGATGCTCCACGGTCGGGTAGACAAGTTGAAGTTGATAGCGATCACATTGCGACATTAACCAAGAACAATCAACGTTATACCACACGGGAGAGAGCCGACATACTCAAAATATCCAAATCAAGCATTGAAAATCATTTGCACCAGCTTGGTTATGTGAATTGCTTTGATGTTTGGGTTTCACATAAGTTAAGCAAAAAAACCCTTCTTGACCATATTTCTGCACGAGATTCTCTACTTAAACGTAATGAAAACGTTCCATTTTTGAAAGAAATTGTGACAGGCAATGAAAAGTGGACACTGTACAATAACGTGGAATGGAAGAGATCGTGGGGCAAGAGAAGTAAAACACCACCAACCACACCAAAGGCCGGTCTTCATCCAAAGAAGGTGATGCTGTGTATATGGTGGGATTGGAAGGGAGTTTATTATGAGCTCCTTCCTGAAAACCAGACGATTAATTCTGACAAGTACTGCTCCCAGTTAGACCAACTGAAAGCAGCACTCAACGAAAAGCATCCGGAATTAGTCAACAGAAAACGTATAATCTTCCATCAGGATAACGCAAGACCACGTGTTTCTTTCATGACCAGGCAAAAGCTGTTACAGCTTGGCTGGGAAGTTCTGATTCATCCACCGTATTCACCAGACATTGCACCTTCGGATTTCCATTTATTTTGTTCTTTAAAAAATTCTCTTAATGGAAAAAATTTCAGTTCCCTGGAAGACTGTAAAAGACACCTGGAACAGTTCTTTGCTCAAAAAGATAAAAATTTTTGGGAAGTTGGAATCATGAAGTTGCCTGAAAAATGGCAGAAGGTAGTGGAATAAAACGGTGAATATGTTGTTCAATAAAGTTCATGGTGAAAATGAAAAATGTGTTTTTTATTTTTACTTAAAAACTGAAGGAAGTTTTTGGCCAACCCAATACATATTTAAAATATCTTCTATTTGCTGGCTTGATTTTTCATCTCTTAATTGTGTCTTTTGATGCAGAGATGAGTTTTTTTATAGGTGACACAATTTTTGGCAGCAATATTACTAAATAATGGAAACAGTTTCAAACCTCCTTTTTCAAAATGCTCTCTTCATTGTACAAGTTTCTTTCCAAAAGCAGTTCTCACTCGTTTTTGAAACACAACTTTTACTTTGGGGCCATAGGATAAATGTATATATTAAAATTTTTTTTTGTTATTAGCATATCATTGACAGCTACTTGTCATCACAGCAAAGGTCAGAAAATTTAAAACACTTGTCTTTTTTCAAATAAACCTATAAAATTCTCCTTTAAGTCAGACAGTACTTCGCTACAAGACATCAGGGAACAAATGATTTTCATGATCGTTCTCTTATGTCTTTACAGAGGAGTATAAACATTTAAAAACATTTAGATATTTGATTTTTTAAAAATAAAAATTAACCACATTGCTGACATCCTGAAGCATGTAAACTGCAATATTTTGAAATACGCTGACCATCAGTGAACCCAGGATAGGTTGTGGTGCAAACTGAGGCCTTGGTGTCAATCCCTATATAGGATGCTGGCAAAACTTCTTCTATTTTTACCATATGAATGGAATTGAAAGCTCTCATATTCTCTATTTGTTGCTGATGGAGATTGAGCATCTTACATAATGCTTGAGTACAAGCTCCCATTTGGGAGACCAAAAAGATAGAGGTAAACAGACATGTTGAAACTGGCAATTTGAACAATTAATTAATATTAATTTAACTGTTTTTATTATTTGCATATCAATCAATTGAACGGATTTTAACAGATCCATAAATTACAAGGCAGATCTCTTCAAATGCTCTAGTCACTAAGCAGATACTAAAGTTTCAATAAATATTTGATTTGATCTTGATCTTGGCCTAAGGGAAAATGGGAGAGATGAATTTCTACTTTGTAGATGTGGAAAAATAAACACAATGACTTTCAGAGAGTCTATGTCCGAAGACGTTGGGAGAAGAAAGAGAGGAAGGAAAAAGGGTTGAATTGAATTAAGTAGTCTAATTTTTCTTTGCACAAGGTCGGAAACCTGAGGCCCTTCAGTGGACAGCCTTAACGCAAATTCTGTAATGCATAGAGACAGACCTGCTAATGGTCGTAGTGTAACTGCAGAAGAGGGGGAGAACATGTGTAGAAACGAAAAGTGCCCCAAATCTAAAACTGCTCTGCACGTACGGCCCCTGTGCCGCTAGCTACTTTGGAAGTCCCAGCTGTGAGAGCAGCTTGGGTCTCCACACCTGGACCCGGCCTCCGAGGCCACGCCCCAGAGGCGGGACGAGCTTTCCTCGCGGCCCCGCCCCTGCCCGCCCTCCTCGCCCTCCTGTGACGCCCTAGACGCCGGCGGCGGTTGCGGAAACACCGGAAGGAGCTGGAGCTGCTGCGGGAAGTGGCCGGGAGGCTGGTATCCCGCAGGCTGAGCTGCGGGTCCGTTTTCCGGCCATCTAGAAGCGAAGCCGCCCCCTCCTAAGCCAGGGGAGGAAAAGAGGAGCTGGTGGGAGGTGCGGCCGCAGGCCACCGTCGGCCGCGCTGGCGGGGCCCGTGGGGAAGGCCGTGGAGGTGAGCGCGTAGCTGTTGGGAGGGGCGCGGGGCCGAAGTGCGCCTCGCCTGCAGCCAGGGGTCGGTTTGTGTTTTCGCTCCCGCGCGCCGGGACTGTGGCTGCTGCAGCGGCCTCTTTTTCTTGGTTCGGGGTGGTGGTGGGCGAGCGGGTGGATAGAAGGCCTAGGCCCCTCCGGTACTGTGCGCTGCAGGGATGATTGGTGGCCTCCCCAGTAGGGGCGGCGGAGGATGCGAGTCAGTCGTAGATTTGAGGAAGGGTCCCCAGGGGGCGCTCCCCTGGGAAGCGGGAGGAAGGAGGGGTGAGACGAGTCCCGAAGCGGGCCTCCTCTCTTTTCCTCGGTCTCCGCATGCCGGCTTATCAGCCCAGCACGGTGGGCGCAGGCGACTGAAAGCCCCGCAGTGCGCTGGCTCCTGGGTTCTGGTTTCGCTTTGTGGCGTATTTGGGGTGATCGGACCCATTCGTGCAGCCCCAGGGGTCCCGTATTCATTGTTGTCAGCAGGAAAACCTAGGCGTCATCGTCACTGAAATTTTTCTTAGACGAATATTTAATCCTTACTGTTTCAGAGGTTACCCCTTGCGGTCTGTCCATCCGCAGCTTTTGTTTGAGTCAGCTTCCATGGTGTGTGGTTTCCCAGACCGTTAATCTTACATATTTTACCTACTACAAAATACTCTTCATTGGAATATTTACAGGGTGCAAATTGAGCTGTTGGATGATTATGGGTGTTTTGCACTCAAGTATTTTTAGGATTTATGCTCTCATATAATCTGTATAAGGCCGGGAAGATTGGGCCAGAGGGGAAAACGCTGGCAGGAGCATAGGCTCTAAACTTACGATAAGGATCTCTAGACTTCTTGCTTAATAGATGTATAGAAGAGTAGATTTTTTTTAGTTTAATGAGATTATTTTTCTTTTAAGGAAAGCTTGTTTCAAAAAATAATGAGGCTGTTCTAGTTCCAGTTCTGGTTGAGACAATTGTATCATTTGGAAAGTTCTGACCAAAGCAGATAATAAGGTATTTGATTTGAACCTAATACGAATATTGTTAGTGAATTCATGCTATTAATATAAACATGGGGAAAAGTAGGAATCTTACTGAAAGACAGTGCTAATTTTAAGGAAAAGTAATAGTAATAAGTTATACTACACCGGGGGCTTGATGTTATTTAATTTACTTTGGCAGGATTAAAAAAAAAAGGACAGTACAAAAGTATTGCAGGAATAAAATATTTGACCTCTTGCCATATGCAAGAGGGATAGTCTACTTAAGATTGCTTCTTATTTTTGATCTGGTTTATAGCCAGCTTTCACTTTTTTGTCTTGAGCTCTTTATAACTTACGACTTTATAGCCTATTTGTAACAAATAACAGTGAATTTAATGACGTCAGATTGTAGTAAATAGATTATTTTAATCGTTTGAAATTCAGAGTTAAGGAGATAATTTGTACATTTATTTATTGTTAGAATTTTCAATGACCTTTCACATATACAATCTTATTTGATCCTCATGCCAGTCCTCTGAGTTAGAAATGCCAAGAAGTAAAGTCTTTTCCCATGACAGGAGCATTTCGAGATTGTGTAAGGATCAGAATTTCCCTAAAGCCTGAAATAATCTTGAATTAGCCTTTGATATAAATTGGAATTCAGCTAAGTATTGGAGCACTGTGAAGTATAACATGGGACAGACTCTGGACTCTTTGCAAGGAAATGAAGTACATAAATGGTGAAAGATTTTTGGTGAGAAACATGAAATGTAATCATTTCCCAAAAATAAAGGAATAAGTAACAGCTTTCTTTAGTGTCATTTTTAAACTTTTTTTTAAGTCTGCATGCGATTTCAGGAGCATTTTGATAAATAGGTTAGTCCCAAAGAGTCTGAGATAAGCTCAGTTTGTTTGTCTATAAAAAGGAGCATGAATTTTGTACTAATACTTAAGAATGCATATATAAAAATAAATGTTCTTTTCAAAAGTTACTTTAGAAGTCCATGTAGGTCAATATCTACGGGTCTATCAGGGAAAGAAAGCCCTTTGGAAAATAAAAAGAATGGAATGTGGTTTCTACCCTTAAAGAATTTAGAGTCAGGCTTGTAGTCAAGTAGGGTAGTTTTTTACAAAACTGTGGTAAAATGTCTTATGACTATTACAATCAGGAATTTAGGTGAGGGAGACATTACTTGTGATTGAATCTTGATAGAGATGATATTTGAGATGAGTGAGCTTTGCAAGGTTTTCAACAGGCGAATATTGGAGGACATTTCTAAAAACAATAGATTATTGCGTTCCTGGAAAGGTACAACTTATATTTGAGAAAGGATCAGTACAACAATTTGGCTGATAATAAGTTATGATTTATCTAAGTTAGAAATAGGAGATGAAAAAGACAAATTACGAAGGCCTTCATTGAAGATGTTTGGTTAGAAGAGGTATGTGATCCATATGAATGCAGAATGAGCTGTAATTGGGAGATGATTGAGACCAAGAGAACACTTGGGCAGCTTTAGGTTAAGCAAGATCTTGATAGTGTCACTTTTTTTTTTTTTTTTTTGCGTTATGTGGGCCTCTCACTGTTGTGGTCTCTCCCGTTGTGGAGCGCAGGCTCCGGACGCGCAGGCTCAGCGGCCATGGCTCACGGGCCCAGCCGCTCCGCGGCATGTGGAATCTTCCCGGACCGGGGCACGAACCCGTGTCCCCTGCATTGGCAGGCGGACTCTCAGCCACTGCGCCACCAGGGAAGCCCCAATAGTGTCACTTTTGTGGCCCTTATAGTTTCTCCAAAGTGCTATCTTGTAAGCAGACCTTGAGATAACACGGGTGCAGCAGGTGAGATGCCAGGAAGCACAAGTGAGGGAGTGGGTAAAGAGTCAGGAAAGGGAAAAAAAGCCAGTGATGGGCAACTGGGGGTTAATCCTGTGGACATTTTTGTAGAGCTGCCTTAGAATTGTCCTACTAACTGGAGGGTAGCTGGGGAGTTTTTCCACCTACTCCAGTCCTCACTGATTGAGGTTGTTGTTGAAATGTTTCGAGCACTTCCCATTGTCTTAGCTAGGGTTGGGCAGGCTCCTGTTGGTGGAGGTGGGAAGCTGTCAGGATACTATCTGTACCAGCTGCAAGGTGAGCTGACGGGATGGGGGCCAGATGTCAACTGTGTCTGTTAATAGGCATTCTTATTAAATAATCAAGATGTGAAATAAAAGCCTCAGTTTAGGTGGAGATCTAGAAGAAATGTGAGTTGAGAAGTGATGGATAAAGAAGCAAGCAGTAGAATTTGGCAACTAGTAGAATATAGAAAATGAGGAGGGACTCTAAAATGGCACTGAGGTTTGAGAGTTATGTAACTTGTGATTGAGGAGGGTTGACAGAAGGTCACTGACATTCAAATTAGTTATTTCAGGAGAATAAAGGAATTAATTACAGGGTGTTGAAGAGTGTTGATAAAGTAGAGTGTAGGTGACCAGTCATTCAAAAGGGAAAGTAGGGTGGAGATCTGAACAGTGCTGCCACCCCTACTAGGTACACAGTGTCTGACCCATACTTGATTGGGCCTTTGTTAAATTAACCTCTAAATGCCTGGGGCTAGTGCGTCCTGAAATACGGCAGTATGGTGAAAATATGAGACTGAATGTGACATAGAATAAGAAGATTTCTTATATTTTTTAACTATTTATAAAATCCTGAAGGAGGAATTGCTAATATTTTTAGTAGAGGCATTATTTAGATGAATAAATTCTGATTCTTTTTTATAATCAACAATATTCTGGTAAAGAAAAAAATTGACAAAATTTCTTAGAGTGGTTCTCATTTGAATATGGTGGTTGCATTTGTTTTTCCATGATTCTACATGTTCTACTTAAGTAGTTTTAATGACTGTCCCATAATGTTGATATTCTGTTAATTTAATTACCCCTCCATCTTGCTCAGAAGTGACTTAGGGTGAAAATCACCATCAGCTGATTTGCGCTTCTATTAGAACTCTGTTATATTCATTGATTCTTGTTCTCCATTTCTCTTCCTCTTGCTTCCTCTCTCTTCTCTCTTCCCCCTCTGCCTAGTGTTTGTCACAATTATTTCAACTAGATAAGGCTGCAGTTGACTATACTTTGCTGTTATTGGACAGATCTTTTTTCTTTGTAGGAAATGCTGATTAATGTTTACAAATCTTGATTTAAGGAGTTTTATTTAAAGCAAAGTTGCCGGATTGGAGCTATGCTTTTGGGTGGTTTATTGTGGCAGTGTTAAGAATAGGTTCTAGAACAGCTAGATTGCAGGTAGAGCAATCAGTTAGGAGATTATATAGTTCTCTTAATAGACTCAGTAAGCTTCTCATTAATTAGACTGTTAAGGGTCAAAGGGACAGATGTTTTTAAGAAAAGGGAAATTAGAAGATTAGTACTAAATTTCTTTCTCTTTGTTATGGTTTGAGCGAAAATTAAGAACGATTAGGGGAAGAGTTATAGGACTGTGAGATCTGTGCGAAGATTTTAAGGAGTTTGTGTTTGCTAGAATATTTGTTTAAAGGACAAGAAACACAGTTCTTAAAAGTGCTCATCAGGGGACTTCCCTGGTGGCACATTGTTTAAGAATCTGCTTGCCAATGCAGGGGACACGGGTTTAAGCCCTGGTCGGGGAAGCTCACATGCCACGGAGCAACTAAGCCTGTGCACCACAACTGCTGAGCCCGTGTGCCAGAACTACTGAAGCCTGCACGCCTAGAGCCCATGATCCGCAACAAAAGAAGCCACCGCAATGAGAAGGCCGTGCACCACAACGAAGAGTATCCCCTGCTCGCCGAAAGTAGAGAAAGCCCGCGCACAGCAACAAAGACCCAACGCAGCCATAAATAAATAAATAAATTTAAAAAGAAAACAGTGCTCACCAGGGAACTTCCCTGGTGGCGCAGTGGATAAGACTCCATGTCTTATCCACTGGGGGCCCGGGTTTGATCCCTGGTAATGGAACTAGATCCCACACGCGTGCTGCAACTAAGAGTGCTGCAACTAAGAGTTCGCATGCCACAACTAAGGAGCCCATGAGCCGCAATTTAAGACCCAGCACAACCAAATAAATAAATATATTTTTTAAAAAGTGCTCATCACAGCGGTGAGAGGCCTGCATACCACACACACACAAAAGTGCTCATCAGCATATTTTATAGATTAAAAGTCTCCATGGACTCTTATTATGGATTGATTTAGAATAAAATAAACTTTTCTGCCTATTGTACTCTTTGCTGATATTGATACTTTTATTGTCAATTTTTTTGGCTTGATTTTGTTGTATAGTAATTTTCTTCTATGGTAAATATGGAAAAATAAGCTGTAAGGTTATTATAATGTTGTATTTTTACCATTAAAATAATTTTGAAACCTAGTATTTAAAATAGTACAGTTGGGCTTCCCTGGTGGCTCAGTGGTTAAGAATCCACCTGCCAATGCAGGGGACAGGGGTTCGAGCTCTGGTCCAGGAAGATCCCACATGCTGCAGAGCAGCTAAGCCTGTGCGCCACAGCTACTGAGCCTGTGTTCTAGAGCCTGCGAACCACAACTACTGAGTCCACATGCTACAACTACTGAAGCCCGCCCACGTAGAGCCCGTGCCCTGCAACAAGAGAAGGCACCGCAGTGAGAAGCACACACGCTGCAACGAAGAGCAGCCCCCACTCGCCTCAACTAGAAGAAAGCCGCGCACAGCAACAAAGACCCAACACAGCTAAAAATAATAAATAAAACTAAAAATAAAATAAAATAGTACAGATGGGGGCTTCCAGGGTGGTGCAGTGGTTAAGAATCCGCCTACCAATGCAGGGGACACGGGTTTGATCCTTGGTCCGGGAAGATCCCACGTGGTCCGGGAAGATCCCACGTGCCCCGGAACAACCAAGCCCGTGCACCACAACTACTGAGCCTTGCGCTCTAGTGCCTGTGAGCCAAAACTCCTGAAGCTCACGCACCTAGAGCCTGTGCTCCACAACAAGAGAAACCACCACAATGAGAAGCCCATGCACTGCAGTGAAGAGTAGCCCCCACTCACCGCAACTAGAGAAATCCCAGGCAGAACAACGAAGACCCAATGCAGCCAAAAATAAATAATTTTAAAAGAACAGTTTAAAAAGGTAAAAGATAGGGCCTCCCTGGTGGCGCAGTGGTTGAGAGTCCGCCTGCCGATGCAGGGGATACGGGTTCGTGCCCCGGTCTGGGAGGATCCCATATGCCGTGGAACGGCTGGGCCCGTGAGCCATGGCCGCTGGGCCTGCGCATCCGGAGCCTGTGCTCCGCAACGGGAGAGGCCACAACAGTGAGAGGCCCACATACCGCAAAAAGAAAAAAAAAAAAAAAAAAAGGTAAAAGATAAAATAGTACAGTTGGACTAGTAAGATTAGTTGTAGTAATGGAACAGTTGTATAGGTTGAAACTACTGACAGACAAATCAGTTTTTTTGCAGTCAGAGAATCTTAGAATTGACTTTAGGGCAAAATGCTGTCCTTTGAAACACCTGACAGTTGGTCTTCCAGCCTCTGTGAGTAACAATGATGGGGAACATCCTACTTCCCAAGGTTCCCCCTTCCATTTTTATATAGCTCTAATTGTTGAAAATCTTCACCATTGACTGGAGTTGCCATTTCTAAATTTCTCAAGTTACGTAAAAAAGAAAAGATCTCTCTTACTTTGGTCTTAATGTCCAAATAATTAGAATGCATGTATCAAGTCCTCCAACTTTTTTTTTTTGGCTGCTTGGAGTGACTTGCGGGATCGTAGTTCCCCAACCAGGGCCTGGGCAGTGAAAGCGCCGAGTCCTAACCGCTGGACCGCCAGGGAACTCCCCTCAAGTCCTCCAACTTTTGCCTTCTGCTGTCTAAACATAACATCCATACTTTCAATTTTTGCTCATAATAGTTAACATGTATTGAGTGCTTACGCTCACTCTGTTCGAAGTAATTTATATATGTTAACAAATGTGTTATATAACACCCCCCCAACTCCACGAGGTAGATTTTTGTAATTATCTCAATTTTATAGATGAGGGAACTGAGGCACAGAGAAGTGACTTAACCCTGGTCACAAACCTAGGACATAGTGGAGCTTGGATTTGAACCCAGGTAGCTTTGCTCCAGAAACTTTACTTTTAGCCATAGTGTTGTCTTTATGACGATACAGTTTTCAAATTATTTAAGACTGTCTATGGAAGGCATTTGTATTCTGTAGCTTTTAATGTTCTTCATAAATAAAACATTCACTATGTAATCTACTTAGTTTATGAGTACAATAAGACTGGCTTCTCTTTTTATTCTGAAACCTATTCTGTTGATAAATTGAGTGAGAACTGCACTGTTGTTTCCTTCGTCTTCTAGCATCTAGAATCTAAATACCTGAAACCCTTTTTTTGGCCTTACTTTAGACAGTAGACTCTTTTTTTTTTTTAAGTAATTAATTAATTTATTTTTGGGTGTGTGGGGTCTTCGTTTCTGTGCGAGGGCTTTCTCTAGTTGCGGCGAGCAGGGGCCACTCTTCATTGCGGTGCGCAGGCCTCTCACTATCGTGGCCTCTCATTGCGGAGCACAGGCTCCAGACACGCAGGCTCAGTAGTTGTGGCTCATGGGCCCAGTCGCTCCACGGCATGTGGGATCCTCCCAGACCAGGGCTCGAACACGTGTCCCTTGCATTGGCAGGCAGATTCTCAACCCCTCTGCCACCAGGGAAGCCCCCAACAGTAGACTCTTTAAATGCCAATTTGGAATACTATATCCATGCTTGTTAATCTTAGCTCATTTTTCTAAATAAAATGTCATTTCTTTAATTATTTTTATAATTTTATAATTAGATTTCACTAGCCTGCCTTCTATGTCTTTATCCAGATTTTTATTAAAAATTTTGAACAGTTCTGCCATCTGCTAATACAGAGTTTCTTCTGGATTCATATTAACCTTCTGTGTAACTAATAAATTAGCAACCAGTTCTCCTGACAAATTTTTTTGTCACAGTCGCTTGATTCTGATTCTTTATAAATAGCTTTACTTTTTGGAATAGACTAGATAATGGAATATAGGCAGTTTTTCAATATTAAAAGGTTCTCCTTAGGTTACCAACTGTCTTGATGTGTAACAAATATTAATAATACTGGTCCCTATGCTTTTCCTGTATTAAAACTTGAATGTCTGCTATTCTGTTATTAGGATGACCGGGTCAGAATTTGGGGCCTGAAGATTTGGGGATTGTACTGCTAAAAAGTAATATCTTCCCCACCCCCTTAAAAGTAATATCTTCAGAAGCAGTTTTGAATCTACAGATGGGCACTTGAGCCCCTGCCAAAGCTGTACATCATACAGCATGATGCTGTCATTTCAATCTGGAAGATTTTTCAGTTGTTATTACCATCATTATTGCTGAGGAGATTTCAAATTGTCCAGATAGGGTAGATAGAGGGAAAAGTTGTCTGATAAAAGATTGCAAAGGTCAGGACAAATTGAGGTCAAATTATGGAAAGCCTTAATTTCCATGCACAGTTTGAATTTTTTTTGCCCTCTAGTAATTCCCAACCTGTGATCCCCAAGCTTCCAGAGGAGTCTTAGAGTTTTGTAGATTAATAGTTTTGTAGATTTGTATATTTTGGAGATTAATCCCTTGTTGGTTTCTTCACTTGCATATATTTTCTTCCATTGTGAGGGTCGGCTTTTCATTTTGTTTATGGTTTCCTTTGCTGTGCAAAAGCTTTTAAGTTTAATTAGATCCCTTTGTTTATTTTTGTTTTAATTTTCATTACTCTAGGAAGTGGATCAAAACAGATCTTGTTGCAATTTATGTCAAAGAGTGTTCTGCTTATGTTTTCTTGTAAGAGTTTTATAGTGTCTGGCCTTACATTTAGGTCTCTGATCCACTTTGAGTTTATTTTTGTGTATGATGTTAGGGAGTGTTCTAATTTCATTCTTTTACATGTAGCTGTCCAGTTTTCCCAGCACCACTTATTGAAGAGACTGTCTTTTCCCCATTGTATATTCTTGCCTCCTTTGTCATAGATTAGGTGACAGTAGGTGTGTGGGTTTATCTCTGGGCTTTTTATCCTGTTCCATTGATCTATGTTTCTGTTTTTGTGCCAGTACCATACTCTGTTGATTACTGTAGCTTTGTAGTATAGTCTGAAGTCAGGGAGCCTGATTCCTCCAGTTCTGTTTTTCTTTCTCAAGATTGCTTTGGTTATTTGGGGTCTTTTGTGTTTCCATACAAATTGTAAAATGTTTTGTTCTAATTCTGTGAAAAAATGCCATTGGTAATTTGATGGGGATTGCATTGAATCTATAGATTGCTTTGGGTAGTATCGTCATTTTCACAGTATTGATTCTTCTGATCCAAGAACATGGTATATCTTTCCATCTGTTCATCTTTGATTGTTTTCATCAGTATCTTATAGTTTTCTTTTTTTAAAAATAAATTTATTTATTTTTATGTATTTGGCTGTGTCGGGTCTTAGTTCCCGTGTGCGGAATCTTCGTCCGAGATGTGAGATCTGTCGTTTCGGTGAGCAGGCTTCTCTCTAGTTGTGGCGTGGGGGCTCAGTAGTTGTGGCACGCGGGCTCTCTAGTTGTGGTGCACAGGCTCCAGAGCATGCAGGCTTAGTTGCCCCATGGTATGTGTGATCTTACTTCCGTGACCAGGTATCAAACCCATGTCCCCTGCATTGGAAGGCTGATTCTGAACCACTGGACCACCAGGGAAGTCCAAGTATCTTATAGCATTCTGAGTACAGGTCTTTGGCCTCCTTAGGTAGGTTTATTCTTAGGTATTTTATTCTTTTTGTTGTGATGGTAAATGGGACTGTTTCCTTAATTTCTCTTTCTGATCTTTTGTTGTTAGTGTATAGGAATGCAAGAGATTTCTGTGTATTAATTTTGTATCCTGCAACTTCACCAAATTCATTGATTAGCTCTAGTAGTTTTCTAGTAGCATCTTTAGGATTTTCTGTGTATAGTATCATGTTATCTGCAAATTAATTCTCATTAAGTTGTTTAAATACCAGAACATTAATAGCAGAATGGAGAGGACTAATCTTTCTCTAGTCACCCTTTCTTCTTTGCTGTGAGGCAACATTCTGAGTACATAGCCTTCAAAACTGTATTTTTATGCTTTTACAGTGGATATGTACATACAGATACAATGCACTATTATGCATGTTTTGTTTTGGGGCTTTTTTTTTTGAACATTGTTTTTTTAATTTTTTTATTTTTATTTTAACTGAAGTATAGTTAATTTACAATGTTGTATTAGTTTCTGGTGTATGGCAAAGTGATTCTGTTGTACATATTTTTTTTTCACATGTTTTTCCATCATAGTTTATTACAAGATAATTAAATATATGTTCCCTGTGCTATACAGTAGGACCTTGTTTACCTGTTTTATATATAGTAGTTTGTATCTGATAATCCCAAACTCCTAATGTATTCTTCCCTCAGGTTTTAAATTTTTACTTCAGTGGTATCATAGAGAATGTATTATTCTGTGTCTTCCTTTTTTTCCATTCAACATTATGTCCTTTAGATCTATTCATGTTGATAAATTATCCATCAAGTTCATGAAGTTAAACTGATGTGTAGTGTTCAGTCATGAATATATATATATATACGTATATATATGTATATGTGTATATATATATCCATTCTTGTATTGATGCACTTAAAACATTTTACAGTCAAAAGTGAGATAACATATTGTCTAGAAAGTGGTGAGAAGAACATTTCCATCTCATTGGCAAACATTGGTATTAAGACGAAAATGTATAGTTTAAATACTTTTATTATTAAGTAAATAAAACTAAGAATATTCAGTTCCCATATTTAGGGATTAAGAAAATAAAACAGAAACCAAATAGGACATGGGGATTAAAGATAAAACTGTAATTAATGGAATTGGAAACAACAAAACAAAAATAGTGGGAAGGATAAATCCCAAAGCTGGTTCTTTGCGAGGACTGATGAATTAGATAAAACTCATATAGAAGAGAAGAAAGTGGAGTAAAAATATGCAATATTAGGAATGAGGAAGGAGACATCATAGATACCCAGGTATAGGAGAGGTTAACGGAGTTTTATGCAAACCTTCTTGGGAATACTACATGTTATGCCATGATGCCAAAGTTGAAAGTCGAGATTAATGGATAATTTTTTGTTTTTGTTTTTTTTGTTTTTTGTGATATGCGTGCCTCTCACTGTGGTGGCCTCTCCCGTTGCGGAGCACAGGCTCCGGATGCGCAGGCTCAGCGGCGATGGCTCACAGGCTTAGCCGCTCCGCGGCATGTGGGATCTTCCCGGACCAGGGCACGAACCCATGTCCCCTGCATTGGCAGGTGGACTCTCAACCACTGCACCACCAGGGAAGCCCTAATGGATAATTTTATAGCAAAATATAAATTAATAAAATTGACCCAAGAAGCAGAAAAGTTGAATTGACCAGTTCTTGCTAAGGATTGAAAAGGTCATTGAAGATCTGTCCTTGAAAGAGGCAGCATAGCAGATGGTTTCACAGCTGACTTTTATTTAGTTTATAAACAACATATAGTTTTTTTTAAAAACCGTATTCTATGTTATTAAAGATGCAAAGCTACCCAGTGCGTTCTGTGAAGCACACATATTGGGTTGGCCAAAAAGTTCATAAGGGTTTTTCCATAAGATGTTACAAACTTTTTGGCCAACCCGATACTTTTATCCCTGACTAAAGATGCTATCAAAAAAGGTCAAGAACTTCCGGGGAAGATGGCGGAAGAGTAAGACGCGGAGATCACCTTCCTCCCCACAGATACACCAGAAATACAGCTACACGTGGAACAACTCTTACAGAACACCTACTGAATGCTGATAGAAGACCTCAGACCTCCCAAAAGGCAAGAAACTCCCCACATACCTGGGTAGGGCAAAGCGGAGAGATTCACGCACAGAGGATCGGTGCCGACCGGCACTCACCAGCCCGAGAGACTTGTCTGCTCGCCCGCCGGGGCGGGCGGCGGTGGAAGCTGAGGCTCGGGCTTTGGTCAGAGCGCAGGGAGGGGACTGGGGCTGGCGGCGAGAACTCAGTCTGAAGGGGGCTAATGCGTCACAGCTAGCCGGGAGGGAGTCCGGGAAAACTCTGGAGCTGCCGAAGAGGCAACAGACTTTTTCTTCCCTCTTGGTTTCCTGGTGCGCGAGGAGAGGGGATTAAGAGCGCTGCTTAAAAGAGACCCACAGAAGGGCGCGAGCCGCGGCTGAAAGCGCGGAGCCCAGAGACGGGCGTGGGACACTGGGGCTACTGCTGCCACCGCCAAGAGGCCTGTGTGCGAGCGCAGGTCACTGTCCACGCCCCCTTTCCGGGGAGCCTGTGCAGCCCGTCACTGCCGGGGTCCTGGGTTCCAGGGACGGCTTCTCTGGGAGAACGAACGGCGCGCCTCAGGCTGGTGCAACGTCACGCCGGCCTCTGCCGCTGCAGGCTCGCCCCGCACTCCGTGCCCCTCCCTCCCCCCCGGCCTGAGTGAGCCAGAGTCCCCAAAGAGGCTGCTCCTTTAACCCTGTCCTGTCTGAGCGAAGAACAGACGCCCTCCGGCGACCTACACGCAGAGGCGGGGACAAATCCAAAGCTGAGACCCAGGAGCTGTGAGAACAAAGAAGAGAAAGGGAAACCTCTCCCAGCAGCCTCAGAAGCAGCGGATTAAAGCTCCACAATCAACTTGATGTACCCTGCATCTGTGGAATACATGAATAGACAACACATCATCCCAAATTGAGGAGCCAGGAGTCAGTGCTGTGCCTCTGAGGTGGGAGAGCCAACTTCAGGACACTGGTCCACAAGAGACCTCCCAGCTCCACATAATATCAAACGGCGAAAATCTTCCAGAGATCTCCATCTCAACACCAGCACCCAGCTTCACTCAACGACCAGCAAGCTACAGTGCTGGACACCCTAT
This sequence comes from Mesoplodon densirostris, assembly GCF_025265405.1. Lineage (NCBI taxonomy): Eukaryota > Metazoa > Chordata > Mammalia > Artiodactyla > Ziphiidae > Mesoplodon > Mesoplodon densirostris. Next base: position 69,669,307 of record NC_082662.1, on the reverse strand, counting down.
GCCAAACAACTAGCAAGACAGGAACACAACGCCACCCATTAGCAGAGAGGTGGCCTAAAATCATAAAAAGTCCGCAGACACCCCAAAACACACCACCAGACGTGGACCTGCCCGCCAGAAAGACAAGATCCAGCCTCATCCACCAGAACACAGGCACTAGTCCCCTCCACCAGGAAGCCTACACAACCCACTAAACCAACCTTAGCCAATGGGGACAGACACCAAAAGCAACGGGAACTACGAACCTGCAGCCTGCAAAAAGGAGACCCCAAACACAGTAACATAAGCAAAATGAGAAGACAGAAAAACACACAGCAGGAGAAGGAGCAAGATAAAAACCCACCAGACCTAACAAATGAAGAGGTAATAGGCAGTCTACCTGAAAAAGAATTCAGAATAATGATAGTAAAGATGATTCAAGATACTATTTCCAAGATCCAAAATCTTGGAGATAGAATAGACGAAATGCAAGAAACAGTTAACAAGGACCTAGAAGAACTAAAGATGAATCAAGCATTGATTAAAAACACAATAAATGAAATGAAAAATAACTCTAGATGGGATCAATAGCAGAATAACTGAGGCAGAAGAACAGATAAGTGAGGTGGAAAATAAAATAGTGGAAATAACTGATGCAGAGCAAAATAAAGAAAAAAGAATTAAAAGAACAAAGGACAGTCTCAGAGACATCTGGGACAACATTAAATGCACCAACATTCGAATTATAGGGGTTCCAGAAGAAGAAGAGAAAAAGAAAGGGACTGAGAAAATATTTGAAGAGATTATAGTTGAAAACTTCCCTAATATGGCAAAGGAAATAGTTAATCAAGTCCAGGAGGCACAGAGAGAGTCCCATACAGAATAAATCCAAGGTGAAATACGCCAAGACACATATTAATCAAACTGTCAAAAATTAAACACAAAGAAATCATATTAAAAGCAGCAAGGGAAAAACAACAAATAACACACAAGGGAATCCCCATCAGGATAACAGCTGATCTCTCAGCAGAAACTCTACAAGCCAGAAGGGAGTGGCAGGATATAATTAAAGTGATGAAGGAGAGAAACCTGCAACCAAGATTACTCTACCCAGCAAGGATCTCATTCAGATTTGATGGAGAAATTAAAACGTTTACAGACAAGCAAAAGCTGAGAGAGTTCAGCACCACCAAACCAGCTTTACAACAAATGCTAAAGGAACTTCTCTAGGCAAGAAACACAACAGAAGGAAAAGACCTACAATAACGAACCCAAAGCAATTAAGAAAATGGGAATAAGAACATACATATCAATAATTACCTTAAATGTAAATGGACTAAATGCTCCCACCAAAAGACACAGATTGGCTGAATGGATACAAAAACAAGACCCATATATATGCTGTCTACAAGAGACCCACTTCAGACCTAGAGACAATACAGACTGAAAGTAAGGGGATGGAAAAAGATATTCCATGCAAATGGACAGCAAAAGAAAGCTGGAGTAGCAATTCTCGTATCAGACAAAATAGACTTTAAAATAAAGACTACTAGAAGAGACAAAGAAGGACACTACATAATGATCAAGGGATCGATCCAAGAAGAAGATACAACAATTGTAAATATTTAGGCACCCAACATAGGAGCACCTCAATACATAAGGCAAACACTAACAGCCATTAAAGGGGAAATCGACAGTAACACAATCATAGTAGGGGACTTTAACACCCCACTTTCACCAATGGACAGATCATCCAAAATGAAAATAAATAAGGAAACACAAGCTTTAAATGATACATTAAACAAGATGGACTTAATTGATATTTATAGGACATTCCATCCCAAAACAACAGAATACACATTTTTCTCAAGTGCCCATGGAACATTCTCCAGGATAGATCATATCTTGGGTCACAAATCAAGCCTTGGTAAATTTAAGAAAATTGAAATTTTATCAAGTATCTTTTCCGACCACAATGCTATGAGACTAGATATCAATTACAGGAAAAGAGCTGTAAAAAATACAAACACATGGAGGCTAAACAATACACTACTCAATAACGAAGTGATCACTGAAGAAATCAAAGAGGAAATTAAAAAATACCTAGAAACAAATGACAATGGAGACACGACGACCCAAAACCTATGGGATGCAGCAAAAGCAGTTCTAAGAGGGAAGTTTATAGCAATACAATCCCACCTTAAGAAACAGGAAACATCTCGAATAAACAACCTAACCCTGCACCTAAAGCAATTAGAGAAAGAAGAACAAAAACATCTCCAAGTTAGCAGAAGGAAAGAAATCATAAAAATCAGATCAGAAATAAATGAAAAAGAAATGAAGGAAACGATAGCAAAGATCAATAAAACTAAAAGCTGGTTCTTTGAGAAGATAAACAAAATTGATAAACCATTAGACAGACTCATCAAGAAAAAAAAAGGAGAAGACTCAAATCAATAGAATAAGAAATGAAAAAGGAGAAGTAACAACTGACACTGCAGAAATACAAAAGATCATGAGAGATTACTACAAGCAACTCTATGCCAATGAAATGGACAACCTGGAAGAAATGGACAAATTCTTAGAAATGCACAGCCTGCCAAGACTGAATCAGGTAGAAATAGAAAATATGAGCAGACCAATCACAAGCAGTGAAATTGAAACTGTGATAAAATATCTTCCAACAAACAAAAGCCCAGGACCAGATGCCCTCACAGACGAATTCTATCAAGCATTTAGAGAAGAGCTAACACCTATCCTTCTCAAACTCTTCTAAAATACAGCTGAGGGAGGAACACTCCCAAACTCATTCTATGAGGCCGCCCTCACCTTGATACCAATACCAGACAAGGATGTCACAAAGAAAGAAAACTACAGGCCAATATCACTGATGAACATTGATGCAAAAATCCTCAACAAAATACTAGCAAACAGAATCCAACAGCACATTAAAAGGATCATACACCATGATCAAGTGGGGTTTATTCCAGGAATGCAAGGATTCTTCAGTATACATAAATCAATCAATGTGATACACCATATTAACAAATTGAAGGAGAAAAACCATATGATCATCTCAATAGATGCAGAGAAAGCTTTTGACAAAATTCAACACCCATTTATGATAAAAACCCTGCAGAAAGTAGGCATAGAGGGAACTTTGCTCAACATAATAAAGGCCATATATGACAAACCCACAGCCAACATCGTCCTCAATGGTGAAAAACTGAAACCATTTCCACTAAGATCAGGAACAAGACAAGGTTGCCCACTCTCACCACTCTTATTCAACATAGTTTTGGAAGTTTTAGCCACAGCAATCAGAGAAGAAAAGGAAATAGGAATCCAAATCGGAAAAGAAGAAGTAAAGCTGTCACTGTTTGCAGATGACATGATACTATACATAGAGAATCCTAAAGATGCTACCAGAAAACTACTAGAGCTAATCAATGAATTTGGTAAAGTAGCAGGATACAAAATTAATGCACAGAAATCTCTGGCATTCCTATATACTAATGATAAAATATCTGAAAGTGAAATCAAGGAAACACTCCCATTTAACATTGCAACAAAAAGAATAAAGTATCTAGGAATAAACCTACCTAGGGAGACAAAAGACCTGTATGCAGAAAATTATAAGACACTGATGAAAGAAATTAAAGATGATACAAATAGATGGAGAGATGTACCATGTTCTTGGATTGGAAGAATCAACATTGTGAAAATGACTCTACTACCCAAAGGAATCTACAGATTCAATGCAATCCCTATCAAACTACCACTGGCATTTTTCACAGAACTAGAACAAAAAATTTCACAATTTGTATGGAAACACAGAAGACCCCGAATAGCCAAAGCAATCTTGAGAACGAAAAATGGAGCTGGAGGAATCAGGCTCCCTGACTTCAGACTATACTACAAAGCTACAGTAATCAAGACAGTATGGTACTGGCACAAAAACAGAAAAATAAATCAGTGGAACAGGATAGAAAGCCCAGAGATAAACCCACGCACATATGGTCACCTTATCCTTGATAAAGGAGGCAGGAATGTACAGTGGAGAAAGGACAGTCTCTTCAATAAGTGGTGCTGGGAAAACTGGACAGCTACATGTAAAAGTATGAGATTAGAACACTCCCTAACACCATACACAAAAATAAGCTCAAAATGGATTAAAGACCTAAATGTAAGGCCAGACACTATCAAACTCTTAGAGGAAAACATAGGCAGAACACTCTATGACATAAATCACAGCAAGATCCTTTTTGACCCACCTCCTAGAGAAATGGAAATAAAGACAAAAATAAACACATGGGACCTAATGAAACTTCAAAGCTTTTGCACAGCAAAGGAAACCATAAACAAGACGAAAAGACAACCCTCAGAATGGGAGAAAATATTTGCAAATGAAGCAGCTGACAAAGGATTAATCTCCACAAAGTTTATAAGCAGCTCATGCAGCTCAATAACAAAAAAACAAACAACCCAATCCAAAAATGGGCAGAAGACCTAAATAGACATTTCTCCACAGAAGATATACAGACTGCCAACAAACACATGAAAGGATGCTCAACATCTTTACTCATTAGAGAAATGCAAATGAAAACTACAATGAGATATCATCTCACACCAGCCATAATGGCCATCATCAAAAAATCTAGAAACAATAAATGCTGGAGAGGGTGTGGAAAAAAGGGAACACTCTTGCACTGCTGGTGGGAATGTGAGTTGGTACAGCCTCTATGGAGAACGGTATGGAGGTTCCTTAAAAAACTACAAATAGAACTACCATATGACCCAGCAATCCCACTACTGGGCATATACCCTGAGAAAACCATAATTCAAAAAGAGTCATGTACCAAAATGTTCATAGCACCCCTATTTACAATAGCCTGGAGATGGAAACAACCTAAGTGTCCATCATCGGATGAATGGATAAAGAAGATGTGGCACATATATACAATGCAATATTACTCAGCCATAAAAAGAAGTGAAATTAACCTATTTGTAATGAGGTGGATGGACCTAGAGTCTGTCATATAGAGTGAATTAAGTCAAAAAGGGAAAGACAAATACTGTATGCTGACACATATATATGGAATTTAAGAAAAAAAAATGTCATGAAGAACATATGGGTAAGACAGGAATAAAGACACAGACCTACTAGAGAATGGACTTGAGGATACGAGGAGGGGGAAGGGTAAGCTGTGACAAAGCGAAAGAGCGGCATGGACATATATACACTACCAAATGTAAGGTAGATAGCTAGTGGGAAGCAGCCGCATAGCACAGGGAGATCAGCTCGGTGCTTTGTGACTGCCTGGAGGCGTGGGATAGGGAGGGTGGGAGGGAGACGCAAAAGGGAGGGGATATGGGAACATATGTATATGTATAACTGATTAAATTTGTTATAAAGCAAAAAAAAAAAAAGTCAATCTCACTTACATCTAGAAATGCAAAATTTCTAAATACAATATTAGCCAATAGAATCTAGATATGAAACAATGGACTAATAGTACATTTTGACCCAGTAGGGTGTATTACATCAGTGCAAGGACCCTTATTATCAAGTCTGTTAATATAATAGATAATATCAACAAATGAAGCAAGGAGTCTAGAAAGCTGTCCGTAGCTGCTGAAAAGGCCTTTTTTTAAAAAAAAAAAACAACTTTATTGGAGTATAATTGCTTTACAATGTTGTGTTAGTTTCTGCTGTATAACAAAGTGAATCAGCTATATGCATACGTGTATCCCCATATCTCCTCCATCTTGAGTCTCCCTCCCACCCTCCTTATCCCACCCCTCTAGGTGGTCACAGCGCACCTAGCTGATCTCCCTGTGCTATGCAACTGCTTCCCACTAGCTATCTATTTTACATTTGGTAGTGTATATATGTCAGTGTTACTCTTTCACTTCATCCCAGCTTCCCCTTCCCCATGTCCTCAGGTCCATTCTCCACATCTGTGTCTTTATTCCTGTCCTGCCCCTAGGTTCATGAGAACCATTTTTTTTTTTTTTTTTTTTAGATTCCATATATATGTGTTAGCATGTGGTATTTGTTTTTCTCTTTCTGGCTTACTTCAGTCTGTATGACAGACTCTAGGTCCATCCACTTCACTACAAATAACTCAATTTCATTTCTTTTTATGGCTGAGTAATATTCCATTGTATATATGTGCCACATCTTCTTTATCCGTTCATCTGTCTATGGACACTTAGGTTGCTTCCATGTCCTGGCTGTTGTAAATAGTGCTACAGTAAACATTGTGGTACATGACTCTTTCTGAATTATGGTTTTCTCAGGGTATATGCCCAGTAGTGGGATTGTTGGGTTATATAGTAGTTCTGTTTTTAGTTTTCTAAGGAACCTTCATACTGTTCTTCATAGAGGCTGTGTCAATTTACATTCCCACCAACAGTGCAAGAGGGTTCTCTTTTCTCCACACCCTCTCCAGCATTTGTCTTTTGTAGACCTTGTGACGATGGCCATTCTGACCAGTGTGAGGTGATACCTCACTGTAGTTGTGATTTGCCTTTCTCTAATGATTAGTGATGTTGAGCATCTTTTCATGTGTTTGTTGGCAATCTGTATACCTTTTTTGGAGAAATGTCCATTTAGGTCTTCTGCCCATTTTTGAATTGGGTTTTTTGTTTTTTTGATAGTGAGCTGACTGAGCTGCTTGTATATTTTGGAGATTAATCGTTTGTCAGTTGCTTCATTTGCAAATATTTTCTCCCATTCTGAGGGTTGTCTTTTAGTCTTGTTTATGGTTTCCTTTGCTGTGCAAAAGCTTTTAAGATTCATTAGGTCCCATTTGTTTATTTTTGTTTCTATTTCCATTTCTCTAGGAGGTGGGTCAAAAAGGATCTTGTTGTGATTAATGTCATAGAGTGTTCTGCCTGTGTTTTCCTCCAAGAATTGTATAGTGTCTGGTCTTACATTTAGGTCTTTAGTCCATTTTGAGTTTATTTTTGTGTATGGTGTTAGGAAGTGTTCTAGTTTCATTCTTTTACATGTAGCTGTCCAGTTTGCCCAGCACCACTTATTGAAGGGACTTTTCTCCATTTTATACTCTTACCTCCTTTATCAAAGATAAGGTGACCATATGTGTGTGGGTTTATCTCTGGGCTTTTTATTCTGTTCCATTGATCTATCTTTCTGGGTTTTTTTGTGCCAGTACCATACTGTCTTGATTACTGTAGCTTTGTAGTATAGTCTGAAGTCAGGGAGCCTGATTCCTCCAGCTCTGTTATTCTTTCTCAAGATTGCTTTGGCTATTCGGGGTCTTTTGTGTTTCCATACAAATTGTGAAATTTTTTGTTCTAGTTCTGTGAAAAATGCCAGTGGTAGTTTGATAGGGATTGCATTTTATCTGTAGATTGCTTTGGGTAGTCTAGTCACTTTCAGTATGTTGATTCTTCCAATCCAAGAACATGGTATATCTCTCCATTTGTTTGTATCATCTTTAATTTCTTTCATCAGCATCATAGTTTTCTGCATACGTGTCTTTTGTCTCCTTAGGTAGGTTTATTCCTAGGTGTTTTAGTCTTTTTGTTGCAGTGGTAAATGGGAGTGTTTCCTTAATTTCTCTTTCAGATTTTTCATTATTAGTGTAGAGGAATGCAAGAGATTTCTGTGCATTAATTTTGTATTCTGGTACTTTACCAAATTAATTGATTAGCTCTAGTAGTTTTCTGGTAGCATCTTTAGGATTTTCTATGTATAGTATCATGTCATCTGCAAACAGTGAAAGCTTTACTTCTTCTTTTCTGATTTGGATTCCTTTTATTTGTTTTTCTTCTCTGATTTCTGTGGGTAAAACTTCCAAAACTATGATGAATAATAGTGGTGAGAGTGGGCACATTTGTCTTGTTCCTGATCCTAGAGGAAATGGTTTCAGTTTTTCACCATTGAGAACGATGTCGGCTGTGGGTTTGTCATGTATGGCTTTTATTATGTTGAGGTAAGTTCCCTCTATGCCTACTTTCTGGAGTGTTTTTATCATAAATGGGTGTTGAATTTTGTGGAAAGCTTTTTCCGCCTTTATTGAGATGATCATATGGTTTTTATTTTTCAGTTTGTTAGTATGGTGTATCACATTGTTTGATTTGCATATATTGAAGAGTCCTTGCATTACTGGGATAAACCCCACTTGATAATAGTGTATGATCCTTTTAATATGCTGTTGGATTCTGTTTGCTAGTATTTTGGTGAGGATTTTTGCATTTATGTTCATCAGAGATATTGGCTTGCAGTTTTCTTTTTTTGTGACATCTTTGTCTGGTTTAGATATCAGGGTGATGGTGGCCTCATAGAATGAGTTTGGGAGTGTTCCTCTCTCTGCTATATTTTGGAAGAGTTTGAGAAGCATAGGTGTTAGCTCTTTTCTAAATGTTTGATAGAATTTGCCTCTGAAGCCATCTGGCCCTGGTCTTTTGTTTGTTGGAAGATTTTCAATCACAGTTTCAATTTCAGTGCTTGTGATTGGTCTGTTTATATTTTCTGTTCCTTCCTGGTTCAGTCTCGGAAGGTTGTGCTTTTCTAAGAATTTGTCCATTTTTTCCAGGTTGTCCATTTTATTGGCATATAGTTGCTTGTAGTAATCTCTCATGATCCTTTGTATTTCTGCAGTGTCAATTGTTACTTCTCTTTTTTCATTTCTAATTCTGTTGATTTGAGACTTCTCCCTTTTTTTCTTGATGAGCCTGGCTAATGGTTTATCAATTTTGTTTATCTTCTCAAAGAGCCAGATTTTAGTTTTATTGATCTTTGTTATTTTTTCCTTCATTTCTTTTTCATTTATTTCTGATCTGATCTTTATGATTTCTTTCCTTCTGCTAACTTTGGGGGTTTTTTGGTTCTTTTTTCTTTAATTGCTTTAGGTTTAAGTTTAGGTTGTTTATTTGAGATTTTTTTTTTTGTTTCTTGAGGTAGGATTGTATTGCTTTTAACTTCCCTCTTAGAACTGCTTTTGCTGCATCCCATAGGTTTTGGGTCATCGTGTTTTCATTGTCATTTGTTTCTAGGTATTATTTGATTTCCTCTTTGATTTCTTCAGTGATCTCTTGATTATTTAGTAACGTATTGTTTAGGCTCCATGTGTTTGTATTTTTTACAGTTTTTTTCCTGTAATTGATATCTATTCTCGTAGTGTTGTGATCAGAAAAGATACTTGATATGATTTCAGGTTTCTGTTTTTTTTTTTTTTTTTTTTTTTCGGTACACGGGCCTCTTACCGCTGTGGCCTCTCCCGTCGGGGAGTACAGGCTCCAGCCGCACAGGCTCAGCGGCCATGGCTCACGGGCCCAGCCGCTCCGCGGCATGTGGGATCTTCCCGGACCGGGGCACGAACCCATGTCCCCTGCATCGGCAGGCGGGCTCTCAACCACTGCGCCACCAGGGAAGCCCAATTTCAGGTTTCTTAAATTTACCGAGGCTTGATTTGTGACCCAAGATATGGTCTATCCTGGAGAATGTTCTATGCACACTATAGAAGAAAGTGTACTATGTTGTTTTTGGATGGAATGTCCTATAAATATCAATGAAGTCCATCTTGTTTAATGTGTCATTTAAAGTTTTTGTTTCCTTATTTATTTTCATTTTGGATGATCTGTGCATTGGTGAAAGTGGGATGTTAAAGTCCCCTACTATGATTGTGTTACTGTCTATTTTCTCTTTTATGGCTGTTAGCATTCGCCTTATGTATTGAGGTGCTCCTATATTGGGTGCATAAATATTTACAATTGTTATATTTTCTTCTTGGATTGATCCCTTGATCACTTTATAGTGTCCTTCATTGTCTCTTGTAATAGTCTTTATTTAAAGTCTATGTTGTCTGATACGAGAATTGCTACTCCAGCTTTCTTTTGATTTCCATTTGCATGGAATATCTTTTTCCATCCCCTCACTTTCAGTCTGTATGTGTCCCTAGGTCTGAAGTGGGTCTCCTGTATAGACAGCAGATATATGTGTCTTGTTTTTGTATCTGTTCAGCCAGTATATGTGTTTTGGTTGGAGCATTTATCCATTTACATTTAAGGTAATTATCAATTTGTATGTTCCTATTACCATTTTCTTTATTGTTTGGGGTTTGTTTTTGTAGGTCTTTTCCTTCTCTTGTGTTTCCTTCCTAGGGAAGTTCCTTTAGCATTTGTTGTAAAGTTGGTTTGGTGGTGCTGAATTCTTTTAACTTTTGCTTATCTGTAAGCGTTTTAATTTCTCCGTTGAATCTGAATGAGATCCTTGCTTACTAGAGTATTCTTGTTGTAGGTTTTTCCCTTTCATCACTTTGAATATGTCCTGCCACTCCCTTCTGGCTTGCAGAGTTTCTGCTGAAAGATCAGCTGTTAACCTTACGGGGATTCCCTTGTATGTTATTTGCTGCTTTTCCCTTGCTGCTTTTAATATTTTTATTTTGTATTTTATTTTTGATAGTTTGATTAATATGTGTCTTGGCATGTTTCTCCTTGGATTTATCCTGTATGAAACTCTCTGTGATTCCTGAACTTGATTGACATTTCCTTTCCCATGTTAGGGAAGTGTTCGACTATAATCTCTTCAGATATTTTCTCAGTCCCTTTCTTTTTCTCTTCTTCTTCTGGGACCCCTATAATTCGAATGTTGGTGCATTTAATGTTGTCCCAGAGGTCTCTGAGACTGTCCTCAATTCTTTTCATTCTTTTTTCTTTATTTTGCTCCCCAGTAGTTTTCCCACCATTTTATCTTCCAGGTGATTTATCTGTTCTTCTGCCCAGTTATTCTGCTATTGATTCCTTCTTTAGTATTTTTAATTTCAGTAATTGTGTCGTTCATCACTGTTTGTTTGCTCTTTAGTTCTTCTAGAACCTTGTTTAACGTTTCTTGTGTTTTTTCCATTGTGTTTCCAAGATTTTGGATCATCTTTACTATCATTACTGTGAATTCTTTTTCAGGTAGGTTGCCTATTTCGTCTTCATTTATTTGGTCTTGTAGGTTTTTTTTTTCTTTTTGCTGTATGCGGGCCTCTCACTGTTGTGGCCTCTCCCGTTGCGGAGCACAGGCTCCGGATGCGCAGGCCCAGCGGCCATGGCTCACGGGCCCAGCCGCTCCGCGGCATATGGGATCCTCCCAGACCGGGGCACGAACCCGTATCCCCTGCATCGGCAGGCGGACTCTCAACCACTGCGCCACCAGGGAGGCCCCTGGTCTTGTAGGTTTTTACCTTGCTCCTTCATCTGTAACATATATATATATATATATATATATTTTTTTTTTTAATTAAATTAAATTAACTTATATTTTTGGCTGTGTTTGGTCTTCGTTTCTGTGCGAGGGCTTTCTCTAGTTGTGGCGAGTGGGGGCCACTCTTCATCGTGGTGCGCGGGCCTCTTACTGTCGCGGCCTCTCTTGTTGCGGAACGCAAGCTCCAGACGCGCAAGCTCGGTAGTTGTGGCTCACGGGCCTAGTTGCTCCGTGGCATGTGGGATCTTCCCAGACCAGGGCTTGAACCTATGTCCCCTGCATTGGCAGGCACATTCTCAACCACTGCACCACCAGGGAAGCGCTGTAACATATTTTTTTGTTATTTCTTTTTTTTTTTTTTTTTTGATGGATGGTGCTGTATTCTTGTCTTACTGGTTGTTTGGCCTGCGACATCCAGCAATAGAGTTTGGAGGCAGTTGGTTAAAGCTGGGTCTTGGTGCTGAGATCAGGACCTCTGAGGGGCCTCACTCTGATTAGTATTTCCTGGGGTCTGAGGTTCTCTGTTAGTCCAGTGAGTTCGACTTGGAACTCCCATCACAGGAGGTTGGGCCTGACCTCCAGCCTGCAAACTGAGATCCCACAAGATGGTCGCTGGGGGTTCCCCCATCCCCTTAGGTCTCTGTGGTCCCCCACCAGTGCCTGGTAGGTGCCCTAATTGTGAGGAGTTTTGAATTCCTCGTCCTCCTAGTACACCATCTTGACTCCACCATGAAAAGGCATTCGATAGAGTTCATTAAGACCATTTCTAACTAATATGATAGTATAAATCAACTATACTTCAGTTTTTTTTTTTGTTTTTTTTTTTTGCGGTATGTGGGCCTCTCACTGTTGTGACCTCTCCCATTGCGGAGCACAGGCTCTGGACGCGCAGGCCCAACAGCCATGGCTCACTGGCTCAGCTGCTTCCCAGCATGTGGGATCTTCCCGGACTGGGGCACGAACCCATGTCCCCTGCATCGGCAGGTGGACTCTCAACCACTGCGCCACCAGGGAAGCCCTACTTCAGTTTTTTAAATTAATTTATTTTAGTTTTGACTGCGTTGGGTCTTTGCTTTTCTAGTGGCCAGCGGTGGCAACTCTTCATTGTGGTGTGCGGGCTTTTCATTTCAGTGGCTTCTCTTGTTGCGGAGCACAGGCTCTAGGCACGCGGGCTTCAGTAGTTGCAGTGCAGGGGTTCAGTAGTTGTGGCTCTCAGGTTCTAGAGCACAGGGTCTGTAGTTATGGCACATGGGCTTAGTTGCTCTGTGGCATGTGGGATCTTCCCGGAGCAGGGGCTTGAACCTGTGTCCCCTGCATTGGCAAGCAGATTCTTAACCAGTGTGCCACCAAGGAAGTCCCTGTACTTCAATTTGGAAGACCATTTCTGATTTTAAAAATGTAAGTACATTAAGAATGGAAAAAAGTTATAGCAGATATCCTAAATCGCAAAACATTAATATAAGGACCCTTACATGGATGCTTACAATCACCTTTATATTCTAGATTACCTTTAGAGGTTCTAATAAATGCGTTAAAACAGTAAAATTAAATAGCTGGTATTAATATTGGAACAGAAGAGGTAAAATTATCAGGTTGTCTAGTGTACTTAGAGAGTAGCCAAGGAAATGGAAATGGAACAGTGAAGGAAGTATGTTTTACAGTTATCAAACTATTCTGTGTAGAATATTAGTCTCTGAATTAGATTAATATAATTTGGGCATAGACAGATGAGTTTAAAAAAATAGAAAATCCAGGGCTTCCCTTGTGGTGCAGTGGTTGAGAGTCCGCCTGCCGATGCAGGGGACACGTGTTCGTGCCTCGGTTTGGGAGGATCCCACATGCCGCGGAGCGGCTGGACCCGTGAGCCATGGCCACTGAGCCTGCGCGTCCAGAGCCTGTGCTCCGCAGCGGGAGAGGCCACAACAGTGAGAGGCCCGTGTGCTGAAACAAACAAACAAACAAACAAACAAAGAAAATCCAGAAATATTTTATGTGCCAATTTAATAAAGAATAAAGATAGGATTATAATTCAGTGGTAAATGTGTAGATTGTATAATAAAGGCACTGGTACAAATGTCTGCCCATCTGGAAGAAAATAAAATTGGATTCCTGTCTTAAGATAAACTCCAGATAGATTAAAAGCCTTGTTAAAAAAAATTTAAGGGTATTCTACAGCTTTAGCTCTATTAATTAGGGTGAAGGAAACCTTAAGATTGGAAACTCAGATGCTATTATAGAATGAGATCTGTCTGATTTTATAAAAATGCAAACTTTTAATAATAAAGCATACCATAAGAAAGTTAATAATAGTTTTGGCACTAAAGTAGGCATATAGACTAATGGAATAGCATAGAGCCCAAATTTTAAGAAAATCTATTTTCAGCTTTATTGAGGTATAATTGACAAAAATATTTTTAGGCTTTTTTTTTTTTTTTTTTTTTGCGGTACACGGGCCTCTCACTGTTGTGGCCTCTCCCGTTGCGGAGCACAGACTCCGGATGCGCAGGCTCAGCGGCCATGGCTCATGGACCTAGCCGCTCCGTGGCATGTGGGATCTTCCCAGACCGGGGCATGAACCTGTGTTGCCTGCATCGGCAGGCGGACTCTCAACCACTGTGCCACCAGGGAAGCCCCTGGCAAAAATTTTTGTATATAAGGTGTACAATGTGCCAGTTTCATATAAACATACATTGTAAAGTACTTACCACAGTCAAGCTAGTTAGCATTCATTACCTCACTCAGTTACTTTAGTTTTTTTTTCTTGTCATGCCCCCACCCCTTCCCCTTTGGCAGCCACCTGTTCTCTGTGTTTATGTGTCTGTTTCTGTTTTGTTTTTTAGATTCCATGTATACGTATTTGTCTTTCTTATTTTGACTTATTTCTCTTAGTATAATACCCTCTAGGTCCATCCATGTAGTCACAAATGGCAAGGTTTCATTCTTTTTTATGGCTGAGTAGTATTCCATTTTGTGTATATGTGTGTGTTTGTGTGTGTGTGTGCGTATACACCCCACATGTTTTTTTATCCATTCATCTGTTGATGGATACTTAGGTTGTTTCCATATTTTGGCTGTTGTAAATAATATTGCAGTAACATAGGCATGCACATGTATGTTTTTTAATTAGTGTTTTTGTTTTCTTCAGAAAAGTATGCAGAAGTGGAATAGCTGGGTCATATGATAGTTCTATTTTTAATTTTTTGAGAAACTTCCATAGTGTTTCCCGTAGTGGCTGTACCAATTTTCATTCCCACCAACAGGGCATGAGGGTTCCCTTTTCTCCACATCCTCACCAACACTTGTTTGTTGTCTTTTTGATAATAGGCATTTTGACAGGTATGAGATGATATCTCATTGCAGTTTTGATTTGCATTTGCCTGATGATTAGTGATGCTGAGCATCTTTTCATGTGTCTGTTAGCTACCTGTATGTCTTTTATGGAAAATGTCTATTTAAACTGCCCTTTTTTTTTTTTTTTTTTTTGCGGTACGCGGGCCTCTCACTGTTGTGGCCTCTCCCGTTGCGGAGCACAGGCTCTGGACGCGCTGGCTCAGCGGCCATGGCTCACGGGCCCAGCCGCTCCGCGGCATGTGGGATCTTCCCAGACCGGGGCACGAACCCGTGTCCCCTGCATCGGCAGGCGGACTCTCAACCACTGCGCCACCAGGGAAGCCCTAAAATGCCCATTTTTAAATCAGGTTGCTTGCATCTTTGATGTTGGGTTGTGTGAGTTTTTTCTGTATTTTGGATATTGATCCCTTATCAAATAAGGGGCAACTGTGGGGTCTTCTGCTGTGGCAGCACTGACTGCTGTGGGTGTGCTAGTGGCTGGGGCTGGCCCTTGGCCTGGTTGGCTGCCAGGTGCTGCCACTTGTAGCGGTTGCCAGTCAAGAGTGGAGTTTTGTTTTCTGCAGACCTCCAGCTTTCCCATACTCAAGCCCTGCTGTCCTTCAGAGCTAGATATTCTGGGGGCTCATTTTCACTTTGCATATCCCTCAGGCTGGAGAGCCCAGTGTGGGGCTCAGAACCTTTACTCCTTGTGGAGAAACTCTGTAGTAGTGATTTCTTTTTAAATTTTCCTTATTTTTGGCTGTGTCTGGTCTTAGTTATGGTACACGGGATCTTTCATTGCAGCACGTGGACTCTTCATTGTGGTGCGTGGGCTTCTCTCTAGTTGTGGTGTGCAGGCTGTCTAGTTTAGTTGTGGCTTGTGGGCTCAGTAGTTGCGGTGCACAGGCTTAGTTGCCTTGCAGCACGTGTGGTCTTAGTTGCCCAACGAGGGATCCAACCTCCATCCCCTGCACTGGAAGGTGGATTCTTAACCACTGGACCACCAGGGAATTCCCTGCACTTGTGATTATTCTCCTGTTTGTGGGTTGCCTACTCAGGCGTGTGGGTCTTGACTATATTGCATCTCTGCTCCTTCTATCTATTTCATGGTTCCTTCTTCATATCTTTAGTTCTGGAAAATCTTTTCTGCTAGTCTTCAGGTCATTCTCATAGATAGTTACTCTGTAAATAGTTGTAACTTTTGTGTGTGTGTGGAAGGAGGTGAGCTCAGTGTCTGCCTACTTCACCATCTTAGTAAAGTATCCCCTGGTCAAATGTTTTTTGCCAAGAGTGCCAAGACCATTCAGTGGGAGAAAAAACAGTCTTTTCAAGAAAGGGTATTGAGCAAACTGTATATCCATATGCAAAAATATGACATTGGATCCCTACCTTACACAAACATACAAAAATTGACTTTAGTGGGTCAAAGGCCTAAACATAAGAACTAAAACTCTTAGAAGAAAACATAGAGGGGGGAACTTTGACATTGGATTTGGCAGCGACTTCCTGGATATGACACTAAAAGCACAGGTCACAAAAGTAAATAAATAACTTGGATTATATCAGTTAGAAACTTCTGTCCATCAAAGGGCACAGTCAACAGAGTGAAAAGGCCACCTATGGAATGGGCGAAAATATTTGCAAATCGTGTATCTGATAAGGAGTTAAATATGCAGAGTATATAAAGGACTTCTACAACTCAACAACAAAAAAGCAAACAACTCAAT
Organism: Mesoplodon densirostris; assembly: GCF_025265405.1. NCBI lineage: Eukaryota > Metazoa > Chordata > Mammalia > Artiodactyla > Ziphiidae > Mesoplodon > Mesoplodon densirostris. The sequence goes on along the minus strand of NC_082662.1, from coordinate 69,653,050 downwards.
TAAAAAAATGGCTGAAGTTGGGCAATTGAATAGACTTGAATAGACTTTTCTCCAAAGAAGGTATATAAATAAATGCCTAACAAGCACATGAAAAGATGCTCAACATTACTAATTGCAAAAATGCAAATCAAAACCACAGTGAGATATCACCGCAATTGAATGTTATTCAGTCAGGAAAAGGAAGGAAATTCTGGCCCAAGCTATAAAATCAATGAACTTTGAGGACATTATGCTAAGTACAATAAGTCATAAACAAAATACTCTATTTCACTTGCGAAGTACCCTGACTAGTCAAATTTGTAGAGACAAAAAGTGAAATGGTGGTTGCCAGTGGTTGTTGGGAGGGGGAATGGAGACTTGCTGTGTAATGCTGTGGAGTTTCACTTTTTCAAGATGAGATGAGTTCTGGAGATTGATTGCCCAACAATGTGAGTATACTTAATGCTACTGAACTGTACATTTAAAAATGGTTAGGATGGGCTTCCCTGGTGGTGCAGTGGTTGAGAGTCCGCCTGCCGATGCAGGGGACACGGGTTCGTGCCCTGGTCCGGGAAGATCCCACATGCCGCGGAGCGGCTAGGCCCGTGAGCCATGGCCGCTGAGCCTGCGCGTCTGGAGCCTGTGCTCCGCAACGGGGGAGGCCACAACAGTGAGAGACCTGTGTACCGCAAAAAAAAAAAATTGGTTAGGATGATAAACTTATGTGTATTTCATCAAAATTAAAAATTAAAAACTTAATAGATAATAGTAAGTTTGAAAAATGGTTGCAGTATAGAAGACAGGATTCTGTTTACAAGAAGAGGCTATCAACCCAATTGTAAAAAGGGCAAAGATTTAAAGAGCCATTAAATAAAATAACAAATCTAGGAGGCTATAAAATTCATGAAAAGACAGTCTCACAGGTTGTCAAGGTAATGCAAATTAGAGTCTCATGCTCCACTGACTGAGCTAGCCAGGCACGTCAAGGCAATGCAAATTAAATACTAGTGAAATATAACAGCATACCCATCAAATGACAACAGTTAAAAAAAAAAAAGCCAGTAATACCTTTACTAGTATAGAAAATGGTGTTGATGTGCAGAAAATGGTATTCCCTTATGAATGGAAATGTGAATTGTTATAGCATTTTTGGAAAGTAATATTGTAAAATCTATTTTTATAAATTGGCCCATGTATACAAATATAATGGCCCACCCGTTATGTTTACATGGATTTTTTAGTGGCAGAATATGGAAGCAAAGTGGAAGTCTATTATTAGAATTGATTGAATGCATGCATCCATGTGTGAATGCATTTCATATGTATCCATGAAAATTTTGACATAAATGGCTATCTTTTAAAATATTATTGAAAAAATAAAATATTATTGACAAAAAAGATGGCCATGTATATCTCTGTATCTGTATTTGTGTATGATTTATATGGAAAATTATTAAAGCATACCTACAGGTTTTATAGTGCAGGTATGCTGGTGATAAATTCTTTCAGCTTTATTATGTCTAATGCAGTCTTTATTTTGCCTTTGTTTTTGAAAGATATTTTCCTAGTTATGGAGTTCTTGGTTGACAGTGTTCCTTCAGTAAACTGTAAAGATGTTGCTCCTCTGCCTTCCAGCTTATGTTGTTTCTAGTATACATTATGGGTCTTTTGGGGCTGCTTTTAAGACGTCTGTCCTGTTACTGGTTTTAAGCAACTTGTTTTTGATATGCTGTGGTTTTATTTGTTCTTATACCTTGTGTTGCTTCAATTTGTAGGTTTTTTAGTTTTCATCCTGTTCAGACTTTTCCATCTAGCTGAGTGAGGCTCTTGTTTAATTTTCTCCATCTTTGTGTCTCATAGTTTCTTTTTTGTTGTTGTTGTTGTTTTTGTTTTTTGTTTTCCTTTGCGGTACGCGGGCCTCTCACTGCTGTGGCTTCTCCCGTTGCGGAGCAGAGGCTCCGGACGCGCAGGCTCAGCGGCCATGGCTCCGGGCCCAGCCGCTCTGCGGCATGTGGGATCTTCCCGGACCAGGGCACGAACCCGTGTCCCCGGCATTGGCAGGTGGACTCCCAACCACTGCGCCACCAGGGAAGCCCCATAGTTTCTTTTGCTGTGTCTTCAAGTTCATTATTCTTTTGCCTCTTGTCTTATCTACTCTTAATCTCATCCATTGTATTTTTCACCTCAGATTTTTTTTTTTTTTTAACATCTAGATACTTGATTTGGGTCTTTCTTTTTTCTTTTTTTCCTATCTTTCATGTCTCTCCTTATCATTTGTATCCTTTATTCTATCATCTATCTTATGTCTGGGTCCCTTAGTTTTTCTTCCCCACTGAGGGTCAGATTTTCCTTCATTGTATATCTTATAATTTTTTAAAATTAATTAATTTATTTGTTTATTTTTGGCTGCATTGGGTCTTTGTTGCTGTGTGCGGGCTTTCTCTAGTTGTGGCGAGTGGGGACTACTCTTTGTAGTGGTGCACGGGCTTCTCATTGTTGTGGCTTCTCTTGTTGTGGAGCATGGGCTCTAGGTGTGTGGGCTTCAGAAGTTGTGGCACGTGGGCTCATTAGTTGTGGCTTGCAGGCTCTAGAGCACAGGCTCTGTAGTTGTGGCGCACGGTCTTAGTTGCTCCACGGCATGTGGGATCTTCCCGGACCAGGACTCGAACCTGTGTCCCCTGCACTGGCAGGCAGATTCTTAACCACGGTGCTGCCAGGGAAGCCCCTGTATATCTTATAGTTTTTGATTGGATGCCAGGCATTTGATTTTTACCTTGTTGGGTGCTGGTTGTTTTCATTCCTTTAAATGTTCTTCATTTTTTTTTCTGGGACACAGTTAAATTCCTTGGGAACAGTTTGACCCTGTAATGCTCTCTTTTGAACTTTTTGAAGGCAGAACCAAAGTAGTCTTTCTTCTAGGGATAATTTTTTCCCAATACTAAGGCAATACCCTTCTGAGTATGCTATTTTGTTCCCTCTGTATTGTGAAATCTTTCAACTCTGGCTGGTGGAAACACAGACAGACCTGGGTTGGCTTTGAGAATTGTTCTACCTGCTCCTTTCCAGTAGTTCTTTCCCCTTCTTAGGGTAGTTTAATCACAGGCACATGCTCATCAGTACTGGTTGAAAACATAATGGTAGCCCTTTACGAATCTCCAGAGTTCACTTGCTCTCTATTCAGTTCTTTACTGTCTATTACTCACCTTGGCCTCCCTGAATTTTCAACTCTGTCTCTTCAACTTAGAGAGATCACCAAAATCTGTTTGGGTTTTCTTCTACCTGTACTGTGGCCTAGAAGGAAATTCTCTCCAGGCAGTAAGTTGGGGCAGTCACCTTGTTTTTATCTTCTTATGGATCAGTATTCTGCAGTGCCTGTTGTCCAGTGTCTGTGTCTGAAAACCATTATTTTATATTTTTTGGTCTGGTTTCTTACTTATTTGAGAGGGGAAATCTGGTCTGTGTCACTCCATTATTGTTGCAAGTGGGAGTAATTGGATAAGAGGGAAAAGATATCTAATTACAAAAGGAAGTGAGAGGTGGGTGGGAAACCCTCCTCCCTGCATAAATAAAAAATGGAAAATATTAACAATTATTTTAAGTTTAACTTCATGCTCTGAAAGTCAGGAGCATGGCTTATGTAATATTACATATTAATGTGGTATTTATAAATAATGACTTATTCAATATCAACCCCAGCGTTATTCCTGTTGTATTTTGTAGGTTGCAGTATAATATTGGACTTATCATTTGATTTGATCTGATAGAACCTTTTTATTTAATATGTCTTCTAATGTGTTAATATTTCAGCACATTTATAATTGTTTATTCTTTCCTAGAAAGTTTCTTAACTTTTTCCCAAATAATGTTCTCAAACCCCAAAGATGAATGAAAGTTCATGAAATGCCCTGTTATTAAGAATGTACAACCTGGGACTTCCCCTGGTGGCGCAGTGGTTAACAATCCGCCTGCTAGTGCAGGGGACACGGGTTCGATCCCTGGTCTGGGAAGATCCCACATGCTGCGGAGCAACTAAGCCCGTGCGCCATAGCTACTGAGCTTGCGCTCTAGAGCCCACAAGCCACAACTACTGAGCTCCTGTGCTGCAACTATTGAAACCCACGTGCCTACAGCCCGTGCTCCACAATAAGAGAAGCCACTGCATTGAGAAGTTTGCGCACCGCAACGAAGAGAGCCCCCACTCTCTGCAACTAGAGAAAGCCCGTGTGCAGCAACGAAGACCCAACACAGCTGATAGATAGATAGATAGATGGGTAGAATGTACAGTCCAAAGAAGACCTAGAAATCCTTAACTGAGTTAGACTTGAGACGTTTACTTGGAAATCACTCACTTAAACCATTCGTAAGATAATCTGGGCATTGAATGCAGTGTATAAGTTTGCTCTATGATTCATAAGATTTAAAGTACAGGTAGATAAAATTTAGTGACCTTACGGTACATTGTGATGTCTTGGAGGAAATTAAGTTCACTGGGATTGCAAAATACTTTGCCTTCTGTTTACTTTAATGGAATTGAGGAAACTCCTGAAGAATATTAGGAAACTTATTGATTTGGGAAACTACCTCAGTCTTAAACTGGTTGTCTCATAGGGGAGGGAGGTCTGAGACCTTTACTGGTCAGATAAAAAAACCTCAAGGGATGATGCAGAGTGCCTAATAAAGTTTTATGTGTATGTGTAGTATACACACGCGACACACGTGACATGTACTACCTCATTTAATCCTTACGGTAGGAGTACGACATTCAGCACTTACTGGTATCCTCAGGTCTATTTGACTTTAGAGTCCTTGGCTCTTACCCATGAGATATACAGGTGGATTCAAATCCTAGTTTGAATCCTATGTTAACAATGTGAACTCAGGTTTTCTTCTCTTATTAGCCTTACATGCAGATGAAGATAATAATGGTACCTATCTCAGTGTTGTTGGAAGAATCATATGATAATGTGATTCTCAACCTGGGATGACTTTGTCCCCAGAGGACATAATTTTGCACTGTCTAATGACATTGGTTGTCAGAGCTCGGAGTGGTAGTAGTGAGGGTGTTCTGGCATCTAGTGGGTAGAAGAAGAAATGTTGCTAAATATCTTACAACGTACAGGACAGCCCTCCACAAGAGAGAATTATCTGGCCTGAAGTGTCTGTGGTGCCAGGGTTGAGAAACTCTGATATAGAGTGACTATGCTGGTTTATTGCTAGGATACCAAACTATTACATGTATATCATCAGTGGGCTGTTGCTAGTGTGAAAATGAAGGTTTCCATTTGAATTCTTTTTCTTTTCAATTCCAATTCTAGCCTAAGGGTTAATCTTTTTAAACGAGAAATAAGAGGGGATAAAAATACTTAAATTAAATAACCTGAATTTTTTTCCCTTTTATTTACCTCTAAAAAGTGAAATGGGAGAAGGGGGAAAAAGCAGCAAAAGTAATGGAGAAACAAACTTACACTGACTCATAGGTATCAATTTTAATAAAATGATTATTTATTAGTAGAGAAACTTCCAATGTTGAAATTAACTTCAATTGTGAAAGTACCCTAGATGTATTTGAAAATATATACTTCTGTAGGGCAAACTTATAAACATGTACGTGTCTTGTTTTATCTTTTAATAATTTTTAATATATTAGCACTTTTAAAATTGACTTTTCTGGTCAATTTTTCTGTAGGTATTACCTCATTTGGAAAGCTTTGAGAAACAGGAAAACATTTCTAACAAAATGTCAGCTTTTCGAGGTCATTGTCCGCATTTGGATTCAGTTGGTGAAATAACTAAAGAAGATTTAATACAAAAATCTCATGTAAGAAAGAGGGCTTTTTTTCTTCCTTAAAAAAAAATCCTTTAAAAAATCATATTCGTTTTTCTCCCAAATATGTGTTTTCTGTAGATTACTACAATATTCTATGTTCATGAGTCCAATTTTTTTATATATGATATTAGTGAATGTATATATTTGGCTGTATTTATGTAATGGTAATGTTGTCTGTGTGATTTTCCTTCCATAGGGTTCTTGTCAGGATTGTAAAGTCAGAGGACCAAACCTTTGGGCGTGTCTGGAGGTATGTGTATGTTTCTTCTCAAAAGTTTGTTATAAAAATTTATATCTGAATAAGGTTAACTAGAAGATTTTTTTTGGCACTTAGAGGACTTTATAAATGAACATTAAGAAGATCATTATCGATTATAAAATTAAACTTTAAACTTTGGGCTTTAACTTACAGTGCTTTTTGCAGAGTTTGGTAAATCACTAAAATATTTTACCCTCACCTTTTATTAGTGGAGACATATCTTTTAGCTTAGAAATATTCTGGTTATATTCTTTTGTGCCTAGTACCTTTTGGTTAAAATAACTGACTTGGGAAGTCATTTAATCTTTCCGTTAAACCATGTGATCAGAACTTCATTGTAAATGTAATTGTAATGCTATTATTTTAAACTTACATGTTATAAAATACCTAATTTTCCTTTTTATATAATTATTTATAGAATAGATGTTCATATGTTGGCTGTGGTGAATCACAAGTAGATCATAGCACCATACATTCTCAGGTATGTATGTAGAAAAATTTCGTGCAAGATGTTTTTTAAAGAGAGCCTGAAGGAAAGGGAAAGCAAATACAGCATTAAGTTGTAATTCAAAATTTTGTCCATTTTTCTTTTTTTTTTTAATAAGCGAGTTAAATCTTAGCTTATAAAAAGGTGGGGAGGGGAATTGCTAAGATCAATATTAGAAAGAGGTTGTAATTAAGAGAGTAGTGATTTAAGAAACGTACCTCCAGATGTATGGAGGTGGTAGCTGAAGATATTAGTAGGATATGTAAGTTGAAGTCAAGAATAGAAGCCTAGGCTATGCCAGGGCCTGACTGACTTCAAGTCTCAACTCATATACCTTTTTCTTTACATCCTCCTTACTGGAGTCCCGTTTCTACGTCACCCTGGTTGTTTGGTGCTTGTGTGTAATTCTGGCATGCTTCTTTTACAGATTAGATAGAGCTCCCATTCTAAACTATACATTTTCTTGAGAATGAAGTGTCTTGTTCATATTTATCTCTACAGCATTAACTGTTCTCAACCAGTTCCTCAAGAGAATTAATTAAGGCTCTCAGGCATCATGGTACATAGTTAATTTACTTCTCTTTGGTGCACCTAGAATGGTGGTACTATGTACCATTCTTGGGAGAATTGAGAAAATAGTTACTCAGATCATTGTCTATAGGGCATTATCCTCTTGCAAAACTCTAGTTGAGAAGGGCTGGAGTTTCATATATCCAAGATCATATTCACTTTCGCTTGAGCTGTTTTGTGCTTTGATTCATGTCATTTATATTCTTTTGCCATTCTGATCTCCTGGAACAGTTAACTGTGCTATTGTCAATTTTCTTGTATTAGTGCTAACTGAAAAGCATAGTCTTATAATAACTCTTGTGTTTATCTTTATAATGAATAGTGGTGAAAAATGACAATAGAATAACTTTTGGAGTAGGCTTAGATATTGTTACTATTCACTGTGCATTAGCAATTTATCTAAAAAATGGTTTTTTGGTGCTCCAGTTTAAATTTTCTCTTTTGAGTATACTGTTATTCATCAAAGGCCAACAGTTTATCTTCTATGATCTCTGAAAGGTTTTCAGCTATAATTTTGGCTCCTCTTCTCTCTCTCTCACATGAAATTATACAGGAGACAAAGCATTATTTAACTGTGAACCTTACCACTCTTCGAGTATGGTGTTATGCTTGCAGCAAAGAAGTATTTTTGGATAGAAAATTAGGAACTCAGCCTTCATTACCTCATGTAAAACCACTTCACCAAACACAAGAAAATAGTGTCCAGGTAATAATCTAAATCTGTGTAATTAACATATCAAATATTTTCAGGTAATAATTTCAGAATTTGTCATGTAGCTGAAATCTAAGAGCCTTACTTCACTTGTACTTTAAAAAATTTCCATAATGTGCCTTTTTTCCTCAAATGAAACACCGAAGCTGGCCTTTGTTCTTTTGTAGAGTGATGGATTAGAGTGAAATTGAAGCCCACACCTGTCTGAAGATGGAAAAGCACCTGATGTGTTTTAAAAACTTAAAAAAACAGCTGGTTGGGCCTCCCTGGTGGCGCAAGTGGTTGAGAGTCCGCCTGCCGATGCAGGGGATACGGGTTCGTGCCCCGGTCTGGGAGGATCCCATATGCCGCGGAGCGGCTGGGCCCGTGAGCCATGGCTGCTGAGCCTGTGCGTCCGGAGCCTGCGCGTCCGGAGCCTGTGCTCCGCAACGGGGGAGGCCACAAGAGTGAGAGGCCCGCATACCGCAAAAAAAAAAAAAAAAAAAAAAAAAAAAACAAACAGCTGGTTTAAATAGTGTTTCTTTTTCTAGTCAGTCTGATTCTAGGAGAGGTGATGGGCCTTCTTTGATAGGCCCTAATTCAGCTCTCTTTTCCTCATTTCCCTCCCTGCTTCACTCCCATGTATATTACTGTAAACATTTTACTAATTTATTGAAAACCAGATAGAATACATTAAAGCTTAACATCAGTGTTTGGTTACAAAAGATGGGTAAGCTTGCAAAGATTGGTCACTTAATATTGAGACTTTTCTAGTCATATAAAAAAATAGGAAAGGGAGGGATTTCCCTGCCCTCCAGTGGGTAAGACTCCACGCTTCCACTGCAGGGCGCACGGGTTCGATCCCTAGTTGGGGAACTAAGATCCCACCTGCCACACGGTGTGGCCAAAAAAAAAAAAGAAAGAAAAAATAGGAAAAGGAATGAAAAAAATAAGAATAGTTGACGTCCTATCATCATTTGGTCTGTATGTTTTAATTAACACATCAGTGAGTTTTTTCCTTCTGTGTTATAGAAATCACATTGTATTTCTATAATTGTGTTCTTTGATACCAGTTCTTAAGATTTTTTGTGTTGTATCTTTGTATCACATTCTGATGGTAGATATTTGTGAGAGTAAATTTGCTTGCCTCACACATTATATAACTTAAAGTGACTAGATTTTAGACAAGGTATACTTGTTGCATTTCTAGTTTCATAGTTGAATAACTCTAGTTCATAAGTTACCATCATTACTGTTTCTCCTGATACCTATTTGTCATTCAAAAATGTTTTTTTGGGGTTTTTTTGAATGCCATGGTAGTTTGAAAATAAGTTTGCCTGAACCCTCTAACACTATTAACAAAAATGTGGTAATTAAAAGTTTAATCACATGAGGAACTGATAACAATTTATAATAATCTAAAGAATAAGTACAGATAGTTCACAAAGAAGAAATACAAATTAGGGCTTCCCTGGTGGCGCAGAGGTTGAGAGTCCACCTGCCGATGCAGGGGACGCAGGTTCATGCCCCGTTCCAGGAAGATCCCACATGCCGCGGAGCGGCTGGGCCCATGAGCCATGGCCACTGAGCCTGCGCGCCCGGAGCCTGTGCTCCACAACGAGAGAGGCCACAACAGTGAGAGGCCCGCGTACCGCAAAAAAAAAAAAAGAAAAAAGAAAAAGAAAGAAATACAAATTAAAACACATCGAGAAAATAATCATCAGTGACTAAAGAAAAGTAAGTTAAAACAGCTATCTGCCATTTCTGCCCAAATAGATTATGATTGCAAACTCTTAGTGAATGCTGAATCTGGTTGAATAAGTATACTGATACTTTTCTGATAGCTTGTAAATAATTTTCTGGTGAGTTATATTTATAACACATAAAAGGCATGAATTTAATTTCATACAACTTCCTGATGATCCCATTGTTGAAGAAATTACTCAGAAGAAAAAAAAAGTTATTTGTACAGATTTTTTTAGCAGTATAAAATTTACAGGCTGTTTGAACCCAGTTCATCAGAACATTAATTATAGAATAACAGTATTGGAAACCATTCAAATGTCATTAAGATTTTTCAAACAATTTTGTAGGAGGTAAGATTTTGAATGATTTTTTTTTTTTGCGGTACGCGGGCCTCTCACTATTGTGGCCTCTCCCGTTGCGGAGCACAGGCTCCGGACGCGCAGGCTCAGCGGCCATGGCTCACAGGCCCAGCCGCTCCGCGGCAGCATGTGGGATCCTCCCGGACTGGGGCACGAACCCGTGTCCCCTGCATTGGTAGGCGGACTCTCAACCACTGTGCCACCAGGGAAGCCCTGAATGATTTTTTTTTAAAGCTGCTCTACTTCTCTGTATTTCAATACACCAAAGTGAGAATGTGGGGCCTACCCAAATATCTAGTATCTACAGATTCCAGGAAGGTAAAGTAAATGTATAAAGTGGGTGGGTATAAGTACATATATGCATGCCTTGAAGAAGAGAAATAAGCTGTAATAAGTTGGAGAACCAGAGCACGTGCCAAGTACATTCTGCTGTTGAGTTTCCTCCTCCCACTGATGGTTGCTAAATGGGTTCGGTGTACTTTGATCTTCTGCTATTAGAAGAGAACTTGCAGAATTTGATTTTTATGTGAGCTCACCCAATTTTTAAAATATTAGCTCAAAGTTTTGCTTTTGTTTCAGTTTTTGTCCTTTTTTTTAAAACACTGTGGACTAACATTTGACCAAGTCACCAGTTGCAACCTCTTGAGTTAATCCAATTCTCAGGAATTAATATTGGAATTTTAAAAAATATTTAAAACTATTTCATACGCATAAAAGGATGCAAAATAACTTTAGTAACAAGTATCAGGAGAGATTGTAGAAGTCTAGAGATAAGCTGCGAACAAATTAAAAAAAAATTTTGACCTAAGGATTTGTTCAAGCCTGCTATCTTTTCTGTTATCAAGGATTTTAAAATACCCAGTAACACAACATTAAAAACTCCTCTGGTTGCTGTATTTGATGATCTGGACATAGAAGTGGAAGAAGAAGATGAACTTAAGGCAAGAGGTAAAATAATTCTCCTGTATAACACTCCTTTGTATGCTACTGTCCATTTCTTTAGGAAATTGTATCATGTGAAAATTTCAAAATCTAGAGATGATCAGAAGATAATTACAAAAAAAAATTCTAGGAATCAGATTATTGGTTATGCTTATGCTTTTTTAAAAAAAATTATCAGTTTACATAATCAGGGTACATTTTTAAGTTCTAACTTTTTTTTGTTTATTTATTGTATTATGCATAACTTGAAAATACCAAGGAAATATCCTTTTGTTTTTAATGATGCATGAGTGGAAGTAATGTTAGTTGGCAGTATTTGATTGTAAGAAATCAATAAAGTAATTGTATTTAAAAAAAAATTCTGAAATTTGACCTAGTAAAATTGTATCTGTGAAAAATCAAACTGACAACTTTGATGCTTCGTTTCTCTGGCATCACTTTACTAAAGCCCACAGTTGTTAGTATAAACTATCTGTATAGTTTAGTACAGACTTTTCTGTTTTATAGTTGATGTAAGGGAATCTTAACCCTTTAAGGATATATTTAAATAATTTTCTGAATATTAACACTTTGGTGTAAGTCTGACCTCTTTGAGTTATTCAAGTTGCTGTTTGTATTCCTATAATGTATTTTGTATTTCCTTAACATAGCTTGGGAACCGTAATAATTACCTAGTTACATATTCAGCGAACACTCACAAAATTGAGTCATTGCATTATTGAATGATGACATAACTTATAATTTTTCCTAATAGGTCTTACAGGTTTGAAAAATATTGGAAATACTTGTTATATGAATGCTGCTTTGCAGGCTCTTTCCAATTGGTAAGTAGAGAAATTAATTTTGTTAGTATAGTTTTTTTTTGTTTTTGTTTTTTTTGCGGTACGCGGGCCTCTCACTGTTGTGGCCTCTCCCGTTGCGGAGCACAGGCTCCAGATGCACAGGCTCAGCGGCCATGGCTCACGGGCCCAGCCGCTCCACGGCATGTGGGATCTTCCCAGACTGGGGCATGAACCCGTGTCCCCTGCATCGGCAGGCGGACTCTCAACCACTGCGCCACCAGGGAAGCCCAGTATAGTTTTTTAAAGTTACTCTTGGAGGACTTCCCTGTTGGTGCAGTGGTTAGGAATCCACCTGCCAAGGCAGGGGACACGGGTTTGATCCCTGGTCTGGGAAGATCCCACATGCCATGGAGCAACTAAGCCCGTGCGCCACAACTACTGAGCCTGTGTACCACAACTACTGAGCCTGTGCTCCAGAGCCCATGAGCCACAACTACTGAGCCTGCGCATGTGCCGCAGCTACTGAAGCCTGCGAGGCTAGAGCCTGTGCTCCGCAACAAGGGAAGCCACCTCAGTGAGAAGCCCGCACACTGCAACGAAGAGTAGCCCCACTCACTGCAACGAGAGAAAGCCCGTGCACAGCAACAAAGACCCAGTGCAGCCAAAAATAAATAAATAAAATAAAATTATAAAAAAAAAATAATAGAGTTACTCTTGGAGCAGAAAACCGTGCTGCTGTAGTACACTCAGAAAAAAGGAGTGAGAAGAGAAAAGAAAAATATACATTAATAGTAATATGGGAAAAAGGTGACAATTATATTCAATTCCCCTAGCCAACAGGATCCCATTAAATCCTTGCTGTACCTCTTCCCTCACCCCTCTCAACACATAGTGCTGCCTCCCCCCCTTTTCTGAAATGCCCCCACTTAAAAAATTATCTGGATTAGCTAAAGCCTAAATGTGTAAATATTCCTGAAAAAGTTATTTCCTCTTTCTTGCTGAGTAACTCTTAAGGTAGAGTAGGCAAGAAACTGAGTTGGGACATAATCCATTGTTGTCCCAATGGGGTTGCTTTGACCGTGCCTATAGTTTCCTAAGACTGCTGGTCCTGGCTCAGACCCTAGGTGGTTGTATGTCTTTGAGGAAGTTACTTGTTTTTACATTTAGAAAATGAGGAGCTTGAACTAATTAATTCCTCAAATCACTTTTAGTTCAGAGGTCCTAGGAAAATATTTTATATTTTTCTGTAGGTGGAAAGTCTCTAATAAAGCAATTAGGTTTTTTTTCTTAATTATAGTCCTGTAAAGTAGGTAGGTACAGTATGGAATGTTCTGCAGATGATCACCCAGGGAAGAGATGAAAAGTCATAGGATCAAGTCCTGAGGAACCCTGATAGTTAGATACCTGGTAAGAGCAGAAAAAACAATAAAGAGGGAAAAGAGTTACCAGAGAGGTCAAGAAGAAAAGTAAAAAAGTGCATTACATTGGTTAAGAGAAGGGGGTAAACCACCTGTGACAAATGCTGCTACGGGGGAAATGAAAGGTGTTTACTGGATTTGGCAGCATTGAGGACTCTGATGTGGTGGGTCAAATCTGATTTGATGGGTCGAGCAAGATAATGAAGGAAAGAATGTGAAGCTGTAAAAGGGAGCAAAGAAGTAACAGATACAGGGCTCTATGTACTGTCAATTCATTGAATGACTAGAAGTCAATGAGTATTAAGCTGTGACTGCACTCTAACTTTTTTTTTTTAACATCTTTTTTTTAAACTAGCCCACCTTTGACACAATTTTTTCTTCATTGTGGAGGACTAGCCCGAACAGATAAGAAACCAGCTATTTGTAAAAGTTATCTCAAACTGATGACAGAGCTGTGGCATAAAAGCAGGTATGTACTTAATATGTTTATTTTCATTATATTTTTAAATGAACATCATAAATATTAAACATTTGCAGGTGCATTTATAGAGCTATAAAAAGTAGACAAATTTGAGACATTCAGTTTTGGGCATGTTATATTTGAAAATGAACATCCAAATGAAATATCTGGACTGGAGATAAAATGTTGAACTGTTAAAGCTGCTGTTACTGACACTTGATTTTTAATTCAGGAGTAGGCATTCTCACAATGCTAAAATCAGACCATAGAGGCATATATGAATGTTTATTTTTCTGCTTATGTTTATTTGCTCTAAGTGTAGCATTAGAAAAATAATTGTTTGCTGTAATATTTTGTATTAGAACTATTCAGAAAGTTGCATTTAATGGTTCCTAAGAACTGCCCAGCCTTTCTCCTAAGAAAACAATCACCAAAGCTTTCATGTTCTTATATTCCTAAGTGCTTCAGTTTTCTTTGAGATATTTGACTCCCTACTAAAGAGTATCTCTTGAGTTAAAAATTTGTTATTACTGTCATTTCAGTATGCTAGGAAAAGATTGTTTCAATGAATTATTTTGGAATGTGAAGGTATATGTCATTCACATTTCTAATATTCAAGAGACAGAATTCTCTCTTGTCATTTATCCCTATTGAGTATTACCCGTTGCTGCCAAGGGTTCTAATGTTTCTAAGTTCCTTACTGCATAGCTAGAACTAATCCTTAACTGCTATGTTTAAGCTTCTTTGCCCTAAAACTATAAACTTAATATTCTTGGAAGTTTACTAAACTTCAGAAGTGTTATAGTACAGAATTTTAAGTGATTAAATCTTGCATCTGGTTTACTTTTCATTTTTGTTTGCATGAGTATTTGATGGCTGGTTTAAAATTTTTATTTAGATAGTGTACTAGATATACTTATCCCAAGAATTTTAAGTAATTAAAATATTATTTTAAGTAATTAGAAGTATTTTTTGAAAAATCATATAGTAGAGCATAATCATTTCATTAGGGAGGAGAACAATAAATTACATAGCTTAAATATCAAAAATAAGCTATTTTGATGAACCTGTGAAGCATAATACTGGGCACTTTTTGTTTGTTTTTGTTTTTTTTCTCTTTTTTTTCTCACTGTGTTTTCTTTTTTAAACGAAGGGGCAGTCTTTTTATCTTTTTTTTAAAATTAATTCATCAATTTTATTTTGGCTATGTTGGGTCTTCATTGCTGTGCATGAGCTTTCTCTAGTTGTGGTGAGCAGGGGCTACTCTTCGTTGCGGTGCGCGGGCTTCTCATTGTGGTGGCTCCTCTTGTTGCGGAGCACAGGCTCTAGGCGCGCGGGCCTCAGTAGTTGTGGCTCGTGGGCTCTAGAGCACAGGCTCAGTAGTTGTGGCACACGGGCTTAGTTGCTCCATGGCATGTGGGATCTTCCTGGACCAGGGCTCAAACCCATGTCCCCTGCATTGACAGGCAGATTCTTAACCACTGCGCCACCAGGGAAGTCCCTGTATATATATATATTTTTTTAATTTTGAAATTTTATTTTATTTATTTTTTTATACAGCAGGTTCTTATTACTTATCTATTTTATACATATTAGTGTATATATGTCAACCCCAATCTCCCAATTCATCCCACCACCACCACAAACGCCCTCTTTTTTAAAAAAATATTTATTTATTTTATTTGTTTATTTGGCTCTGCCAGGTCTTAGTTGCAGCATGTGGGATCTAGTTCTCTGACCAGGGATCAAACCTGGGCCCCTTGCATTGGGAGTGTGGAGTCTCAGCCACTGGACCACCAGGGAAGTCCCAGTACTGGGCAAGTTTGAATGATTTTTTGAAACACAAATACTTTTCAGTTTAACTCTTTGAATTTTTGATTGTTTGTTTCTTTTTTTAAAAAATATTTATTTATTTATTTTTCGCTATGTCAGGTCTTTATTGCCCACACAGGTTCTCTCTAGTTGTGGCACGCAGGCTCCAGAGTGTGTGGGCTCAGTAGTTGTACCACACAGGCTCTTTAGTTGTGTTGCATGGGCTCCAGAGCACTTGGACTCTGTAGTTGCGGCATGCAGGCTCTTTAGTTGTGGCACGCGGGCTCCTTAGTTTTGGAGCGCGGACTTAGTTGCCCCGGGGCATGTGGGATCTTAGTTCCCTGACCAGGGATCAAACCCGTGTCCCCTGTGTTGTAAAGTGGATTCTCAACCACTGGACCATCAGGGAAGTCCCTGATTGCTCATTTCTAAAATAAAAACTAAAAATCACAGATTTCTTCCTAAAAATGTTTTCTTCCTCAGGCCAGGATTTGTTGTGCCTACTAATCTGTTTCAAGGAATTAAAACTGTAAATCCAACATTTCGGGGGTATTCTCAGCAGGTACGTCTTTATTGCTTTTTATTCATAATATTAATCTTTAATACATTTGCAAAATGCTATTATGTATGCATTATGCTATTATATACTCATTTGCAATTCTAAGAATAATAACCCCATATCATATTTTTGGCTTACATTTTTCCACATTTCTCTTAATTTCATATTTTTCTAGAAATTTTAAATTTTGGGGTGTTTAAATATGTCAGTATATTCTAGCGCTTTTAGCTTTGAAAAGTTCCACATCCAGAGATAGATTTTACCTGTATTTTCTGTATTTTATGATTTAATTAAAAAAATTCTTTAGACATGTGTCATTTATTTCACATTACAACATAATCCAAATTTAATTTTTCGCAAACAGCTAACAAATTTTACGAAACTACAGATTTAAGAATTTTCTTATCTGGTTTTAAAGGTTTCTTCTTTATTAATTTGTTAATATATAATAAGGTCTGTTTCTGGGCTTTCTAATCTGTTTCATTGACCTGTAATTTTTTGGATTGATACCAATGGCAGTTTCAATTATTGTACTTTATATAATGTTTTTCATGTTAATACCTGGTCCTCACATGTGTTTCTTTTTCAAAACAATACCTGTTCTCTGTTAACTTTTTCTGTTGCAAATTCCTGGATCACAGAGACTTGGTAGACATAAGTTGGGGCCTACGAATTTGTATTTTCAATAAACATTCTAGGTTGATCAAGGATTTTTGAGATACAGTGCAAAATTAGATAAAGCTTTAGTTTTAAGCCAAACTTATACTTGAATTCAGGATATCTCTCTGAATTCTTACTGTCAGATGAGGCAAATCCTTACTCAAGTTCTCTAAAATAGCAGCAGTACTAAAGCTGACCTCCAGATCATCTTCAGTTTTTTGTTGCTGTTGTTTATTGTTTTTTTTAGTTTTAATTGAAATACATGTTCAGTTTTTTAATTCCTTTTGTTTTATTTACATAACTTTTTAGAACTTGGTGCTTCCTATCCCTCCAATGCCTTATGTCTACAAAGTTGTATTTCCTTAGTATAATGCTACACATTTAGAAATCAGTTGCTAACCACATTTTGTATATTTTCTCATTTCTACATACATGTATTTTTAATGAAATGGTAATATCTATGTTGCTTATATATTAGGATGCTCAAGAATTCCTTCGATGTTTAATGGATCTGCTTCATGAAGAACTGAAAGAACAGGTCATGGAAGTAGAAGAGGATCCTCAAACTCTAATGACTGAGGAGACCATAGAGGAAGACAAGAGCCAATCAGATGCAGATTTTCAGTCTTGTGAATCTTGTAGCAGCAGTGATAAAGCCGAAAATGAAAATGCGTCTAGAAGCTTTTCTGAAGATACTAATGAAACAACAATGTTAATTCAGGATGATGAAAATAATTCAGAAATGTCAAAAGATTGGCAAAAAGAGAAGATGTGCAATAAGATTAATAAAGCGAATTCTGAAGGAGAATTAGATGGAGACTCTGTGTCTGAAACAGTTGACTTGAACAATCAGGAGACTGTCAAAGTGCAAATACACAGCAGAGCTTCAGGTGACAATTTTTATAATTTGCAAATGATAGTGTTTCATTTTTAGACAAAGGGTGCAAGATGTGTTTATATTTAAGATGATATTTGTAATTTTACCATCTTCTGATTTGGGGGAGAGCGGAATTAGTCTGACATGTGACTTGAGAACACATTTCTAATTTACATGGTAATGTTCACAGTTTATATTTAGCATAATAAAAATGAAATAGAATAATTAATAGCTTTAGCTTGATATTTTGTGTGTAGTATATGACATTATAGTTCAACCATACTAATTGAAAGAAAGAGGGTATTAAACAGATGTTACTTTGGGGCTTTCTAACTAGTAGAGTTTAGTACTATTTGCATGTGAGTGTTAAGTTAATGTCATTTAAAGCAGATTCGGTTGAGATCTGCAAAATAGCAAAATAATCCAAATTGTAGACTGTTAGATTTAGATTGCTGTCATTGGAGTCATATCAGCTACGAAATACTTGGTGTATGTTTGGCATAGGAATTTAATTAACTATAATGAACCCTGTTACGATAGATTATACCGTAGTACATGTCATTGTTCCTTTGGGAAAGAGCAAGTGGCCAAATGAAAGATAGTTGAGCTAGGTTGCTTTGCATTTTACATTTATTTCTTCTAGGGTTAACTTGTGTTAGCTTAATGTGGTATTTAATTCTCCAAAGCACATAAAATTAAACCATCAGAGGTTCAGATTCTCTGATCTTAAAGTAAGTGGCAGACAAGGAACATAAAAAATTTATCTTTTGTAATTACTGAAGAGTAGGAACTACTAAACAATTTACTTACGTTTTTGAACCCCACATTTTTTCTGGAGGAGAAGGATATTTCCTTAACCACAGGAATACTTGTGGTTCACCCATGTGCAGTGCATAAATGCCTTCTAGTCAGGAAAACGTGTTAGGCTCCTTGATTATACTGATGTCATGTTTAGAAGTTTAAATGTGGTTAGAAGTTGTTCAGTCAATAGATATGTGAAATTTCAGTATTGAAAGACTTAGCCATCTGCTATCTAGCCTTTCCTCATCAAAAGCCTGATTAAGCCTGATTACTTGACATACTGGTTCTTTATTGTTCCATAGCAAGTTTATTCTTACAATTAGTAACTAATTGATGACCTGGATCAGGGATCTGAGCTTTTACATTTTCTGATTGAAAAATGTGACAAAGAC
Source organism: Mesoplodon densirostris (assembly GCF_025265405.1). NCBI lineage: Eukaryota > Metazoa > Chordata > Mammalia > Artiodactyla > Ziphiidae > Mesoplodon > Mesoplodon densirostris. The sequence continues at coordinate 69,634,429 of NC_082662.1, read as the reverse complement.
CATATATGACACGCAAAACCTAAAATATTTACTATCTGGTCTTTTACAGGAAACATTTGCCAATCCCTGACCTAGATGATATTAACTTTATTCCCTTCTGAAAGGCTAGAGCAAGTCTCCTCCTCTTTCTTCCCCCAATATTATGCAGTCTGCTTTTAGTCATGGTTGGGATAATGAGAAATGCCTCTGTGAAAGTAATAAAAGTCATTTATTTTGCATTATCTGGAAAAATCCCTGAAATCATTCTGTTTCAGGGTCTGTTATGTACAATTCTCTTTTCTTCACTCAAATACTTTTTGAGCAGTCTCTTGCCCTGGAATATATGTTATGTACTAGGAATCCAACAGCAAATCAAGATAGCTCTCATAGAGCTTATATTTTCTTGATTCATAATTTAATTCCAAAAAAGGTGTTTTTTTCTGACAGAGCGTTTTATTTCCTTTTATAACAGAGTAAAATAATTTATAATTACTTTATGCCTAAATTTCTTGTTAGATTTTGCTTCCTATGCCAGTTTGGGAGGATGATCTCTTTTTCTCCCATATAGTTTTAAAGCTTTCTAAAAAACTGCCCTAAATTGCTTTTGGTTTTTAAATACTAAGTTAGGACAAATATGATCCTCTTTGGCTTTATATTTCCACACTTATATTTGCACACTTTCTGGATTGCCTACAGCAGTAATGTGTTATAAACGTTAATTAGATTCCTAGGGGGAAAATCACTGTTAGTTTGCTTAGCAAGCCTAATGTCTATCAGGTATTTCACCTGACATTTATTAATGTGAATTGTGTTCAAAATCTCAGATGAAGAAAGCTTTATTTGACAGGTGGAATAATTTTACTGTTTAAGGTAATAATACAAATTTTAAATATTACAGAATATATTACTGATGTCCATTCGAATGAACTGTCTACATCACAGACCCTCCCGTCAAGTGAAGGTGTTAACCCACGTTTATCAGCAAGCCCTCCGAAATCAGGCAGTTTGTGGCCAGGATTGGCACCCACACACAAAAAAGGTAGAAGCTTCAATTATTCAGGTTCCTTTGCTTTGATAGTTTAAAGTGTTAATTATGAAATATTATTCAAGCTTTTTAAATTGACAGCATAGTTTTACACAACCATGATTTAAAATTTTTCTGTGTGTGGCACAAATTTACATACAACAGAATTCACTCTTTTGGTGTAGGGGTCTGAGTTTCAACACGTGCATAGATTGTTACCATCACCACAAACAGAATTTAGAACAGCTCCAGTACCCCCAAAGAATTCCCTTATACTACCAGACCATCCCACTACTCCTCCCAAAGCCCCAGCCCTGTGAATCTGTTCTCTATTCCTATTGTTTTTCCTTTTGAAGAATGTCATATAAATAGAATCATACAGACATAGTCTTTTGAAACAGGCTGCTTTCACTTAGCATAATGAATTTGAGATACAGTCACGTCGCAGGTCTGAATAGTTCTTTTTTATTACTGAGTAGTATTTCATTGTGTGACTGTACTGTTTATTCACTCACTGACAAATACTTGAATTTGTTTCCAGTTTTTGGCAATTATGAATAATGTTGCTATAAACATTTATGTACTGGTTTCTGTATGAACATAAATTTTCATTTGTTTAGGTTAAACACCTGGATGTGGGGTTATTGGGTTTTATGTTAGTTTTATGCTTAATGTTGTATGAAATTGTTTTTTGGAGTGGCCGTATCATTTTGCTTTCCGACCAGCTATGTATGAGAGTTCCAGTATTAGAAAATGTAAAACTGTAAAACTCTTATAAGAGTTTTCATGACCTTGTGTTAGAATTCTTTAAAGACATCAAAGACATCAAAAGCATGGTCCGTAAAAGAAAAATATTAAAATCTTTCTTGGCAAAAGACACTATTAAGAGAATGAAAAGATAAGATTGGAAGAAAATATTTGCAAATCGCATAGCTGACAAAGGACTTGTATCTAAAATATATAAAGAACTCTCAGAGCTTAATAGAATCCTTTCTTCAAATAAAGCCTTACTTGGGAGCAAAAGCAAATAAGTAAAAGCAAAACTATTCTGGTTGAAGTCAAGATGGGAAGCTGAATACTTTCTATTTCATCGTAGATTCTCTTTGAGGGTTTTGTGTGTGTGTGTGTGTGTGTGTGTGTGTGTGTGTGTGTGTGTGTGTTTTCTTTAGGTAATGCTTTTGAATGGTATTTTGACAACTTTCTTCAGCATAGTAATTTTGCTGTTAAAAGATTTCAGAAAAAAATGCTAAAGGAACTACTTTGATTTCTTTTTTTTTTTTTTTTTTTTTGCGGTATGCGGACCTCTCACTGCTGTGGCCTCCCCCGTTGCGGAGCACAGGCTCCGGACGCGCAGGCTCCGGACGCGCAGGCTCAGCGGCCATGGCCCACGGGCCCAGCCGCCCCGCGGCATATGGGATCCTCCCAGACCGGGGCACGAACCCGTATCCCCTGCATCGGCAGGCGGACTCTCAACCACTTGCGCCACCAGGGAGGCCCTGATTTCTAAAAAAAAATTTCTATACTTGTTTTTCAATCCTAGCTCAGTCTGCATCATCTCCAAAGAGAAAAAAACAGCACAAGAAATACCGAAGTGTTATTTCAGACATATTTGATGGAACAATCATTAGTTCAGTGCAGTGTCTGACTTGTGATAGGGTGAGTATGAAAGAATTATAATACACAGGAAATTTCTGTCAAATGCTCTTTTTAAAAAAAACCTGACAAAATGCTGTGAAAGTTTAATTTCTTTTCCTTGTTGTTGATGATTATACATGTATTTCTTGTGTTTCCAGAAGTATAAATTGATTCTAGGAGTAGAACTTGTTTGTTGGAAGCAATAGTAACATACTGATTTAAGGATGGGTCTTGACCTGTCACTGGACAGGCATGCATTTAGCAGGAAGAATTAACTCAGTTCTTCGTCTCTGGTCACATACAAAGGAGAGATGCTGCTCAGCAACGAGAATTTGTAACACATGCATATTCTCCCAAGGCTGATGAAATTAGTAGGAAACTGTTGTTATTCACAGGCACAAGGCTATGTATGTATCTTCTCCACTTGGTTGTATGGCTTGTAAATATTTTCCCATGTTAAGTTTGGATTCAGATAATAAAAGTAGTATCAGGTTCATAAACAAGAGCATGAATTAAAATCATCATGAGATTTTTAATAATACCTCTAAATTCCTGAGTTTCCTAGAGGTTTTCTTAAGAACAGTTTTACTTCAGTGCAGTGGTGAATATAATTAAGATGAATGTAAAATGAACTATCTCAAAAAAAAAAAAAAACAACCCCAAAGTAAGTTTTCAGTTATTGTGTTAGAATTAAGTCAAATCTAAAGGTTTTCAATAGGGTTATCTTAATGTAGGCTATTTTGGTACCAGATATTTAAATGGAATTATCCTGAAATGTTTTCAGCTATTTAGGTTTCGCATCTTGTTTTTTAAGCTACATTTAAAAACTATCACTAGAGGTCATTTTCAAAAATAAATGCAGTAGTGCTTAACAGTTTGGAACTCAGGCTACAGTGGCTGTGTGTGAGATACTCCTCTTTACTGCAATGTCCTTTACTAATGGGGATGTTAGTAGTTACCTCATAAGGTTTATGTGAAGATTAAATTTAGAACAGCACCTGGTACAAAGCAATTTTGCTTTCGTTATTACTATTTTAGCTTTGTTATTACTATATAAAAAGCAGTTTGTTTTTTTGTTTTTTCTTATTATAATTTGCTTTGATCTTTGCCATCTAAAATCAATCCTCAAATGTTTGTGCTGGATTATTTTCATCCCATTCTTAAAACACAAAACAATTTTAGGTGTCTGTAACCCTCGAGACCTTTCAAGATCTGTCCTTGCCGATTCCTGGCAAGGAAGACCTTGCTAAGCTGCATTCATCAAGTCATCCAACATCTATAGTCAAAGCAGGATCATGTGGCGAAGCATATGCTCCACAAGGGTGGATAGCTTTTTTCATGGAATATGTGAAGAGGTATGTATGTGTTTTCTTTGTATTAGTTGATTGTTAAAACTGCTGTTTCTGCTGTACTGGCAGAACATTTCCTTTCTTTTTTCTATCAATAATGTTTCAGGTTTGTTGTCTCATGTGTCCCTAGCTGGTTTTGGGGTCCAATAGTAACCTTGCAAGATTGTCTTGCTGCCTTCTTCGCCAGAGATGAACTAAAAGGTAAGAAATACGAAATAGTTTTCATCTATGGCTAAACTGTTGTGAGTGATCTAAAATACTAGTGGGACTAAATATAGAATGTATTCATAAAAGCTGAGGTTTTTTTTAAATTTATTTTTGGCTGTGTTGAGTCTTCCTTGTTGTGCGCGGGCTTTCTCTAGTTGCGTCGGGCGGGGACTGCTCTTCCTTGCAGTGTGCGGGCTTCTCACTGCGGTGTCTTCTCTTGTTGCGGAGCACGGGCTCTATGCACGCGAGCTTCAGTAGTTGTGGCTTGCAGGCTCTAGAGTGCATGCAGGCTCAGTAGTTGTGGCGCACGGGTTTAGCTGCTCTGTGGCATGTGGGATCTTCCCAGACCAGGGCTCGAACCAGTGTCTGCTGCATTGACGGGCGGATTCTTAACCACAGCGCCACCAGGGAAGCCCAAAGCTGAGTTTTGAGGCAGCTCAAACAGTACTTGCCTATATTGCCACAGTGCCAGTATCTACCATGACAACATAAACACTATAAATAATATCCTGAAATAATTGATACAGATTCCTATAGTACTAGACAGTATGATATTTGAAGTGTCTAAAATCTTCTCTGGGATTGAAAAAAGAGAAAATTCAACCAAAATGTAAAAAACTTACTTGTATATCTGGATTAGTCTGAATTTCTCCGTAGTATTTAAGATCCAAGACTTCACTATTTTTGTGTGTCCAGCCCCTTGCTTGGACATATAATAAGCAGTCAGTAAATTTTGTTGAGTGAATAAGTGTACAGGATGTTATTTGAGATATGCCTTCAAGGTTGAAAAAAGAGCAGGTAAAGGGTGTTGTAGGCGTGGTAAATGTGCTGACTCGAGCAGAGACTAAAAAATGTGAGCCTTGTGTTACTGTTCTATGGGTTCAGCATTGCAAGCTCAAAGAATTGCAGAAAAGAAAATAACTTGCTTTTAGTTTGAGAGGAATGACCAGATCTGTTTTGTTTTCAGGTGACAATATGTACAGTTGTGAAAAATGCAAAAAGTAAGTGTCATTGGCAATGCTTTCAATTGCATGTTTTGTATTTTAAATGGTATTTTTCTTGGTAATTTGAATTGGGCATGTAGGGTTAATTTTCTGTTTTATTTAGAAAAATATAAAGGCCAGTAAGCTTTGTCCTAGTAAAAAATGACTGGTTGTTCTGTAAAACAAATCTGAGGTTACAAATTTAACAAATTTAATAGGCTTAGCTAAGATGTGACAGTGTATTTTAAGATATAAAGTAAGTATGTAATTTTGCATAAAACATTTTCCAAATATGTTGTAAATATATACTAGGATATATAACATACATTTTTATTACATAGGTTCATTCTGTCATCATAAATAACGCAATATTCTTTTCTGATTTACCACCTTAACAGGCTAGATTTAGGAAGTGAAAGTGACTAGAAAGGTACATAGTTTCAAGTTTATGTAAAATTCAGAAAGGTTATACCATGTCTAATGTTACCTGCTGTATGAGGGCCGAATAAAAAAGACATGATTTTTTATGATTTTATTTCTTTATATCTACTACTAGCTGCCTTTTTCTATCTTGTAATAAGTTTAGGCTTTTAAGGCTTCTTGTTGATGAGTTAGAAAAGAAAAGTAAATGGAGAATTGAAAGCAAATATGTCTGAGGTAGAGGGAACTGGAAAATTTTTCTGAATCTCTCTGATAGAAAAATAATGGCCTCCGAATAAGATCTATTAATAGAGTCTTCATAATACAAACTTCTGGCTTTTGTCAAAAACGCAGGGAAATGTTGATCTGCAGCTGTTGGTCTTCTTCATCACAAAAAGGAATAGTGTATTGTTAGGTCAATAAGGAAGAAAAGCTGCCTTGTACTTTCTAGAAAAAAACACACCTCTAATGAATTGGAAAGTATTTATTATCAGTTTGTCCTTGAAGCCACAGCTGATAGCTGAAGACGGAGTTGGCCCAGAGGGGGAATCTTTCTTGGAAAAACCGTGCCAACTAGGGAAAAGATAATAGTGAAGATGGAAAAGAACTTGCATCTACCCCAGAATCCAAAGTAGAGATCTGTCAAGTATAAATTAATATTGATTATTGGTAATTCCCTGGCAGTCCAGTGGTTAGGACTCTGCGCTCTCACTGCCAAGGGCCCGGGTTCGATCGCTGGTTGGGGAACTAAGATCTTACAAGCCGCGTGGTTTGGCTGAAAAAAAAATTTTTTTTTGATTATTAATAACAACCACTCTATTTTAAGTTATTTGTTTTCACATTTAGGAATAAAGGTTGTAATATATTGACCTGACCAACCAATTCTATGAAATTGGAATTTTATTTTACCCAGTTTTACATGATATCTGAATGTTATAAAGGCATAGCCAGGCCATAGATAGTAGAAGATTTTCATCAAAGAATTATACAACTCTAAATTTTTTATTACTGATGTCTTAATTAATAATTTTTTTACAATAAGCGGTTCCAGTGTTTTATTAGTATTTTTTTAATTGGTAGCGTATAATTCGGTAGTAAGCGTTTTTAGTCTGATACCTTTATTTCTGCATTTTCTAAAAGATTTTGCTGTATATTTGAAAATACTAAAGGTTTTGTAGATTTGTATGGGAAACAGGTTTATTAAAATTGGTTTTCTCTTTTCACCCCTTAGATTGAGGAATGGAGTAAAGTTTTGTAAAGTACAAAAGTTTCCTGAGGTATGGGCTTTATCACAATTTAATTTATTTTATGTGATAGGTAAGGCATTAATATAACATAACATGGTGTAGTAAATTCTTTAGCTTTGGTTGAAGAATGGAATGGTTCTATTGACCAGTGGCTGTGTATACCCTATTAAGATTATCCATTTTTAAAATACTGAGTTGCATACCAAGTAAGTGCCCTTAGCAGTAAAACTGTGTTGAACAGTTTAATCAGATACTGTAGGGTCTTGCAGGTATAAAGTGTAAAATTGGAGAAGCCAGTAGCTATGAACTTAGGAAGTACCATGTTTCATCATTTCCACATTTTAACATCTCTGGAATCAGGTTATCAGAATTGCAGGATAATGTTTAATCTTGACAATATGTATATTTAATAGACTCTTTTATGTAGCATATGAAACAGTAGAATTTTAAATAATCCTATGTTTCTCTTTTAAAAAGATTTTGTGCATCCATCTTAAAAGATTCAGACATGAACTGATGTTTTCCACCAAAATCAGTACCCATGTTTCATTTCCACTGGAAGGCCTGGATCTTCAGCCATTTCTTGCTAAAGATAGTCCAGCTCAAATTGTTACCTATGATCTTCTGTCAGTCATTTGTCACCATGGAACTGCAAGTAGTAAGTATCCAAGTTTAACATATGTTTTTAGATTTAAAAAAAAAGAAACATCTGAATTGATCTCTTAAACAAGACCTGATTGAACAAAAGAAAAAAGTATAAAAGTAGATTTTTATAATTATTTTATTTTGGTTATTAAAAACATGTCAGAAATTTTAGGAAATTGAATAATTTTACTCTGAAGTTTAAAATACTGGAAATTATGTTTTATGTCAAGCTAAATAATAAGGACTTTAACATGATTGTTTTTACACTGGGTTTTTAAGATTACATTCTCTGTCCTGATTTTCATTTCCTCAAGTGGTGGTGGTAAGGGTACCTACTGGAAAAGAATACGAAGATAGTTCTTGCTATATCTTTTTATTACTGAAATTATTTAAATTTTTTCTGCTTAAATTCAGGTGGACACTATATTGCCTACTGCCGAAACAATTTAAATAATCTCTGGTATGAATTTGATGACCAAAGTGTCACTGAAGTTTCAGAATCTACTGTACAAAATGCAGAAGCTTATGTTCTCTTCTACAGGTGAGGAAATAACTCTCCTGGCTAGGCTGTTTTGACAAATATGACGGAACATCTCATGTTGAGGTTAACAGTGACTTCTAAGACTTTCAAAGTGGATTTCTGAGTAAAGATTAGAAATTGTTTTACTCTCATTTCATTATGTGAGTAAAAGTGAAAGGTTGCATGCAGAATGATCTTTTGTTAAGAGAATGTTAAGTCATTTAGTTGAAGGGCAAAGGAATATATTTTGTTTTAGAAAGACTGGTTTTAATTTTAAAAATTAGGCACTGACAGTAGGAATTAAGAACCATATTTTCTCCTAACATAGCTAATAAAAGAGGTATTGGACTTCCCTGATGGTCCAGTGGTTAAGACTCCGCGCTTCCAATGCAGGGGGCATGGGTTCAATCCCTGGTTGGGGAAGTTCTGCATGCCACGCAGCATGGCCCAAATAAAAAATTTTAAAAAAAGGAGGTATTAATATAAAAATAAATCCTTGGTACCTTTTAGTATCTTCTAAAAGATTGTAATAACTACTAAAACGGGAAAGCAAATTAACTGTTTAGATCTTATTAACAATCATTTGAATGTCTGTTCTCTAGCAATAATGTGGATACTAGTAGTTAAGATATAGTATCACCCCTAGAGTGTGTAATGTAGTGGGGGCAGGGTGGAACAAAGTATATTTCTCATGAATAATTTTCAAGACCTAACAAGATTCACAGTTCAGTCCACCCTCCATATCCATTGGTTCCACATCCGAGGATTCAACCAACGGCATATTGAAAATATTGGGGGGAAAACGATTCCAGAAAGTTCCAAAAAGCAAAACTTAAAATTGCACACCAGTACTATCTACATACCACTTATGCTGTATTTACCGGTGTTTGCATAGCATTTACATTTTTTAGGTATTATAAGTAATCTAGAGATGATTTAAAGTATATGAGAGGCTGTGCATAGGTTATATGCAAATGCTACACCATTTTATATAGGGACTTAAGCATCCACAGATTTTGGTATTTGCAAGGGTCCTGGAACCAATCCCCCACGGATATAGAGGGATGACTGTGTTAATGTGTGTGCTAAGTCTAATAAGTGAGCGGAAAAATCCACTTACTAATCTAATGGAGTAAAATGCATATTGAATTTAATGAATCACTGTCCCTTAATAGGAAGAGCAGTGAAGAAGCACAAAAAGAGAGGCGGAGGATATCAAATTTGTTGAACATAATGGAACCAAGTCTCCTTCAGTTTTATATTTCTCGACAGTGGCTAAATAAATTTAAGACCTTTGCTGAACCTGGCCCTATTTCAAATAATGATTTTCTCTGTATTCATGGAGGTAAGAAACTCTGTAATGGAAAGTAGTGGTAGGGATTTGCTGTTAAATAATTTACAAATAAGGAAAGAGCCCAGAATTTTCCTCTTCCATTTATTTTCCATTTCCCCATCTACATTCCAACTTAAATGTGTTTATTTTGCTATGGTTTCAGAAATCAGCTTTTTCTTCTAATTATAGGCAATCTGTAGCCTTTTCATAGAACAGATATTTACTGAGTACCTGTTCCAAACCCTGTGCTAGAGCCTGAAAATACCAGAAACACTATTTCTATTTGCATAGCTTTAATTTCATAGTAAAGACAGATGCATAAACAGGTAATTATGGTGCAGTGAACACTTCTATTGCCCATCATTTTTCTCAGCTGAGAGACATGCAGCTCCAACTGTATCCGTGGCTCTTACCTTTTGTCTAAATGAATAGCTGACTCTTTTCCTAACTATGAAAATGTACTCGGAGCTTAACAAAAAAAACCTCATGCAGTTTTTTGCTAAATGTAATTTATGCCTTTGTGACTGACTGTTAGTGCGTGTTCCCATGACAACCTTAGTGTGACACCTTAATTAAATTTCATGGTTGAAGACTTGATATTCTCATAAATTAATTATTTTTGCGGTGAAACCACAAGAGATAGTAGAAATGTCCCGTATTGGATTTAGAAATCTAAACCTTGAAAATATTTCTGTATGTGAATTTTTCTCTTTATTATTTCCCTACTTGAGCTACTAACTTAAGTCTCTTCTGGTTCCAAATCTCTGTATAATCCTTTTATGGCATTTGTCTGTGCCTGCCTTTTATTATGGTTATTCATATAAATTCTTCATTTCTACTGCTAGCTCATAAGCTCCATGAAGGAAAGATTGTCTCTGATTTATCTCTGGCTTGCCCCAATACACAGTCAAGGCTTAGTAAAGATTTATGTAAGTTAAGGACTTGAACATCTTGGTTAACTTATTTTTCTCTATTTCAAGAAATATGTTCATCTTTAGGAACATATACTTAATTTTTAACCTTTTGGGAAGAGTTTTTAAGAATAATGATTGGAAAAAATGCCAGTGATTAATCAGTTAAAAGTAATATAAAGGAATTTAAGAATGAGACAGACCCATTTAAACTTTTTTAGGTGTTCCTCCACGAAAAGCTAGTTATATTGAAGACCTGGTATTGATGCTGCCTCAGAACATTTGGGATAACCTATATAGCAGGTTTGTTTTTTAAATCAGACAATATGGTATTATGGAAATCAGGTTGTGAAATTCGTTAAAAGGAGATTGGATTATTTTGTATATGCTCCCTGTGCTGTATGTTGCTTATGTGGAATATTCCCTTCTTCATTTATTCACTCTGAAGTGTGAGTAGAGAGACTTTTGTGGCTAGTGTGGCCCTAGTCTAGATAACTAATTCTAAGTTTTATGTTCTGATAATCTGTATCTCTAAAAGTATGCCGTGATATTTTTCTTAAATATTTTTTCTTAAATATTGACAATAATTCATTCTATGAATTCTTACTTAGTGGCCAGGGGAAGCCTTCGTCTAATTAAAACTTGATTAAAACTGTGGCTGTGTATAACTTAAGATTTATATGTTGTATGCTAACTTTTGACAGCCACTTCTTTTACTTTATGTTGTTGCAACAAACATATTTTGTAACAAAAGTAGCTGTAAGGGGAAGTTGAAATACAGATGAATCAGTAATATCTTCTGATAAATAAACTGATAAAATCAGCGACCCTGAAAAACATAAAATCAGGTCCTTACGATAATTTAGTTTTTCCATTTTACTAAAACTTGGACACATTTCCTAGAACATCAGCTTACTTCCAGATTATCATACTTATTAAATTCTTCATGCATTAGGTATGGAGGAGGACCAGCCGTCAACCATCTGTACATTTGTCACACTTGCCAGATTGAGGTGGAGAAAATTGAAAAAAGAAGAAAAATTGAATTGGAAATTTTTATTCGGGTAAAAAAGTGATGCTTTTCAAATTATAAAAATGATCTAGAATAAAGATAAAGAACTGACGATTAGAGGAACCGTGTTAGTGAAATGATTGGATGAAATAGTTGTAATACATTTTAAGTCTCATGGGCTCATAACAGTGAGAGACCCCAGTCAGGTGACTATAGTTCTAGTGAGTTAAGTTCTTCTTTTGGGGGTTTTTGTTTTCATGGATTGGTAATAAATTTTGTTTTATGTATTGGCACTGGCAAGAAATCTCCTTATTGAAATGGTAAATTATAAGTTTCCTTAAGTTAGTGGTTTTTCTGAAAACATCTACTCAGATTGCATTCTTTACTTCCACCCCTTTGTGAAATATAATATTGTTTTGGGGGACTCTCTATACTTATACCTAGTTCCCGCAAAGTGAGTATGTTATGAGGCATTTCTTGATTGCAAGCAACAGAAAGTCTGATCACAGAATCAATAGGAAGAGCTGAATAACCAGGTTTTATGGACAAAGACTAGTATAGTTCCATTTGTCCAGGTAGCAAGAAATAAGTTTCTTCAAAGTGCTGCTGTCAGTAATACAGCTCCAACCATTTATTTATTATTCGATTCCTAGTAGAGAATACTACTAGAGTTTGAGTCACCTGAGAGGCATGTTCATTGATATTTCTATTGAAATTATATTGGTGGAGGGATAATTCTATAAGGGAAGATTGAGATTCTTTTAGTAAAAGAAGGGGAGAAGTTAATTGAGCAGATATTATAGATGAACAGTACATTCCATGTTGTGGCCACAGGCTTCTTTTCATAGATATAGGGGTGTTTTGTGTGTGTGTGTGTGTGCCTTTGCGTAAAGTAAAGAAATTTTCACATACACAGGGAGATATTACAGGTGTGGATTGATTTATTGTGCTTGAGCCTCCTTTGCTTTCTAAATATAAGGAGGCAAATTTTAGTTGAATATTAAAAGTAGTTCATTCCACGAATGCTTAAATAAATGGCTAATGACTATATCCGTTAGGGTTTTTTTAAAAAATATTTATTTATTAATTTGGCTGTACCGGCTCTTAGTTGCGGCACACAGGACCTTCATTGCTGCGTGCAGGATCTTTAGCTGCGGCATACGAGCTCTTAGTTGTGGCATGCATGTGGGATCTAGTTCCCTGACCAGGGATTGAACCCGGCCCCGCTGCATTGGGAGCATGGCGTCTTAACCACTGGACCACCAGGGAAGTCCCATATGTTAGGATTTGATCAACAGAAGCCATTCTAAGTATTTTGAGTAGAATAGGAATACAGGCAATGAAAGAGTTAAATAACTACTAAAAAGACTGGGTAGTGAAGATCCAGAAGACCATAGCTGACTTTCAGGAAATCTGGAAGGCTGCCATACTGGAGGTAGGAGTGGGCACAGCGGGTCAAGTGGGGTCTCAGAGCCCAGACAAGGTAAAGAAAGCTTCTGTGTAGTGGTGTGGGCCTGGTCAAGGATGTTGGAGCCCAGGCAACGTAGCAGTGGATGCCTGTGTTGGCTGGAGATTGCTGTGTGAGGCGGCACAGCTTAGTGGTGGTGGTAAAACTGAGGGATTGATTCCATGTGTAGGATTGATCAGATAATATGAGTGTAATGAGAGCCAGATTTCTTATTTGTCAGATAAGGGAGTTACAGATATCGAAAGAGAGGAAACTAAAATGGACTCTTTGTTATTGGATTAAAATTGTAGGCATCTTTGTGAACTCACTGTGATAGATACATATATACATATAGAGGTATAAATGTGTGTATGTGTACACATATATAGAAATAAATGATGTACCTAAGTTAATTTCCTAACTCTGGCACTGAAAAGGCCTGGAAGCAGTATTAACTCCAGTAGGATTGAGCATACCTGGCTCTCTTTGGATCTTGGCTTCTAAACATCTTTCTCTAGTAAAAGGAACCAGCCCTCCTTGGAGAAATGGCTGCTTTCAGGGCCGGGGCAGGGGAATTAACAAGATGAGCTTGGAATTTCTCACTGTTCCAGAAATTAAAGAAGTTTTTGAAGAATGATGGGGAAATGTCAAAAGTACACAGAAGCCAGCTTGAAGGGACTTTTACTTGCCAAATTTGGGACAATTTATGCTTCAAAATAAATTATAATGGTATTATAATGCATTAAACAAAATAGGAGATATTGTGTTCATACTGTTATAATAAGTGAATAAATTGAAAGACTGATGCGGAATGGAATATTAACATAGTTCCAGCTTATTCCCCACAAAATACGTATTAATTTCGAAGAGAAAAGACTAAGCAAGAAGAGTCTGACAACCAACTCAATGAAGTCATTAAAGTGAACATCAGTAGCAGTGGAATATATCAAAATCATGTGCTAGGATAGGATACAATGAGAAGAACACAGCATCTCTTGTTTGGTAGACAGTGCATAACCTGAGTTTCAAATGAGGAAAGAAAGCCTGGCAGACCCAAATTGGGGGACATTTTATAAAACAACTGGCTTGTAATCTTCAAAATTGTCAAGATCGTGAAAGTTAGGACTAAGGAACTGTGCCACCTTAAAGGAAATATGAAGTTACATGCAACAAGTGATTCTTGCTTGTGTTTGTTTTTTCGGCCGAGCGGCATGTGACATCCTAGTTCCCCGACCAGGGATCGAATCCGCACCCCCTGCAATGGAAGCGTGGAGTCTTAACCGCTGGATCGCTAGGGAAGTCCCAACAAGTGATTCTGAACTGGATCTTTTGGCTATAAACAACATTATTGGATCAATTAGAAAAACTTGATGGAGTCTGAGGATTAGGTGCTAGTATTATATCGATGTTAATTTCCACATTTTCATCATTTGTGTTAAATGTGTAGGAAAAAGTCCTTGTGTGTTTAGCAACTTACTCTGAAATGGTCTAGGAAAAGAAAATTTCTTCGTATTTTACTGGAGTTTTCCTGTAAGTTTGAGATTGTTCCAAAGCTAAAAAGAATTTTTTAATTGCACAAAGCTTCTGGAAATTACCTATGTTGCTTACCACTGGCAGGTCTCAGGAGAATGCTCAGAAACTTGATAGACTTGATAAGCCGCTAATCTCAGGACCCTGGTGGGTTATCCTGAGGATGCTGCTGTTAAAGATGTTAGCTGCCTGTGGCACCGAGTGAGGGATTCTTGGGAAGATGCTTGGAAGTGGTGGCAAAACCCTACTTGTGCCATCTGTGGAGGCCTCAGTCCTGCCGCAACTACCACCAGAGGATGTGGTGGAAATTTCTCTTTCTCTCGTGCCTTCCATATATTGCATATATCATTGGCAGTGACTGATCTGGAGCACTACTGGCAAGCGATCCTGGAAAATGAAGTCTTCTCTTTTCATAGAAGAGAGTGTAAGAATGAATGGAAATGATGCATTAACAGACAATAAATACAGTATAGTTTGCCCCCCTTGTCATGCATTCATACGTCAGCAACAACAGTAGCAATAGTATCATGTTTCTGCCTAACATGATGCAGCTAGCTCATGTACTAATAGATGCAGCATTTATCCTTTCCCTAAACTTGGGAAACCCAAAGTCCCATCAGTTAGTTATCCATTTCTGGATGATGATCATTCATATTTAGTTCAGTCAGTTTAGTCATAATCTCCCTTTTATATTCTGCAATCTAAAGAATAAACCATAAGATTAACCACCAACAACATACCTTATATGAAATAGAGGAATGAAAGAAAGGAAAAATAAATTAGTAATTTTTCACAAATTTAGGAATATTTACAAATATGTATTGGGTTGGCCAAAAAGTTCGTTGGGTTAGTGAATACATTGTTCAATAAAATTCTTGGGGAAAATGAAAAAGGTGTCTTTTAGTTCTACTTAAAACCGAATGAACTTTTTGGCCAACCCAGTGCATGGGGGAAGGAAGAAATATGTGTCTACAGCTTATAACTACCCATTCCATATTCTCTGTTTTCTCAGCCAGCACTTCAGCTGGTTATTTACCTGATAAAGTAACCCAGACCTTCGTTCCTGAAGAGTCTGAGCTCTTTGTAGTCTTGCCTGTGTTAGATTTCTCTAGTTGTCTATGAACTTTTAATCTGTGGATATGGAAATACTGAATGGTGCTTATAGTGGATTGAATGCTGGTCCCCCAAAAAGGTGTTTCCGTGTCCTAATCCCTGTGAATTGACTTTATTTATGAAAAGGGTCTTTTTATATATAATTAAGGACCTTGAGACAAGATCAACCTGGATTATCTGCATGGACCCTAAGTCTAATGATAAGTGCCCGTATAAAGAGATGCACAGAGGAGAGATACACAGAGAGAAGAGGTGAAAGCCATATGGAGACAGAAGACAGAGATTGGAATATACACTCACAAAGCAGAAGGTTGAAGAGGCAAGGAACCGAATCTCCCCTAAATCTCCCCTTCTTCTCCACAAGAAGCACGGTCATGCCTACACCTTGGTTTGAACTTCTGACCTCCAGAACTTTGAGAGAAAAAATAATCTGGTTTCAGCCACCAAGTTTGTGGTGATTTGCTATAGCCCCCCTCTGAAACTAATACAGTGGGTATAACCTGATTTTCAGACATAGTTCTCCTTGTTTCTGTTGTGTAGTAGTCATTTTATTCTACTTTTTATATAGCCCTACCCACTTTGCCTCTTGGTTCAGTGACATGAGGAACCCAAAATGGCCAGAGGAGTGTCTCATCTTCCAGTCCAGTAAAATCATTGTTGTGTCCCTTTGGAACCTAATACCTCTAAACTAGTAGAGACCAAAGTTGTGATAATTAGAAGCAAAAAAGCTTTTGTGTCAGTAGGTAGTTATAGATAAACTCTTCTACTTCCTTTACAGCACCATAGAGTTGTTTCTAGTTTGGGGCATATACTACATCCTATAGGATAGTACCAACCCCACAGTGTTTTGCCACCCAGGCACAAAAACAGTATTCAGTAGGCCAGCAACTTTTAGGTGATGCCATATGGTAAAGTCAGTGAATTCTATGGATGTGAGCCCATTGCTTCATTTATTTTGTGTAAAATTAGTTACATAATCAGAGGTGATATGGGATATCATCTCAGGAAATGAGACATTCAGTAAGACCAACAAACGGTGATACTGGAAGAAACACTGTAGGTTAGGAAGGTAGGCCCAAATCCAGTTCTAAGCATTTGTAAATCATTTATCATCAAGGGGCTTGTATATATCCAGATTATGTAAGATTATATAAAGAATTCGTACAACTCAAGAAGATAGATATTCCAATTTAAAAATAAGAAAATATTTTAATATACATTATCCTTAAGATATGAGTGATAAGCACATGAAAAGGTACACACTCTCAGTAGTCATCAGTAAAATGCAAATTAAAGCCACAGTGAGATACCATTACACACTTCTTAGAATGGCTAAAATAAAGAAGTGGACAATATCAAGTTCTGACAAAAATGTAGAGCAACTAGAATTCTCATATAAACACTGTTGGTGGGCATGTGGTGTCACATGCCAGATGACAACCAGTTTGACAATTTCTTATAGGTTAAACAAACACTTAGCACATGACTCAGCAATCTCACTCCTAGGTATTTACTCCAGAGAATGAACACTTATGTCTGCAAAACCCTGTACACAAATGTTCATGAGCAGAATTGCTCATAATTGCCCCAAACTGGAAATTGATGTCTATCAGGTGGCAAATAGATAAAAAAGCTGTGGTATACTACTAAGCGTAAAAAAGATAGAACTACTGATGCATGCAGCAATATGATGAATCTTAGGAACATTATGCCAAGTGAAAGGAACAAGACAAAAACGAATATGTAATGTCTAATTCCACTTATATGAAATATCTAAAAAAAAGGATAGGGACTTCCCTGGTGGCACACTGGATGACTCTGTGCTCCTGATGCAGGGGGCCTGGGTTTGATCCCTGGTCAAGGAACTAGATCCCACATGTATGCCGGAGCTAAGAGTTCACCTGCCACAACTAAGGAGCCTGTGAGCTGCAACTAAGGAGCCCTTGAGCCACAATGAAGACCCAGTGCAACCAAATTAATTAATTAATTTAAAAAAACAAACACAAAGTAGGTCAGTGGTTTCCTGGGGCTGAGAGGAAGTGACTGATTGTAAACTGGCACAGGGGAGTTTTTGGAGTGTCAGAAGTGTTTTAAACTGGATTGTGTTGGTGGCTGCACAATTATAAACTTACTGAAAACCATTGAACTTTACACTAACACTGTGTGGATTATACTTTAATGAAGCTGTTTTATAAAATGCAAGTCTATAATTATTCCATAGCACTAGGGTTTTTTTTTTTTTTGCCTTATTCTACCACCACCCCTTTGAAAAAAAGAAAAAAAGCAATGTCTTAGTATAAAAAAATAACAGGACTTACGTGGCGGTCCAGTGGTTAAGACTCTGAGATCCCATTGCAGGCAGGCGGCCTGGGTTCCATCTCTAGTCAGGGAACTGGGATCCCGCATGCCACAAAAAAAATTTAAAAAACAGAACACTAGAGTACAAAAATAGGTGCCCTTGCTAGACTGGAAATTAAGTGGAGTTTCTGAAAAATTGAGAAAGCAGATAGGATCAGTTTGAAGAAGCGAACCAACGTCATGGGAAATGACCACACAGGCTTTAAGCTTGGAAGCGGCAGATACTAATAGTGATCTCAGCACTCTGCCTCCTGCATTGTACTAAGCGGCAAGCACGAAGGTGTCTGCTTGGATTGAGCAGTGAATGTGGACCCTTGGGTTGGTTAAAGAAGGCGTTAACCTTAGATAGCTTGTAATACCTAGAATTGTGTCTTCCTAAGTTATGCCTTAAAACAAATGATTGATTCTCAGAGAGATGCATAAGCATATTGTATCCTAAAAACAAAACAAAACTCAATAGATGGGTTGACTGAATGGCAGAATAAATACTGCTGGAGAGCATATTAGTGTACTGAAAGATCTAGTGAAGGGTTTCTCCTAAAATGAAGCACAAGGATAAACAGGTGGAAAACAAAAGTTTTGACACGTTGGATAGATACAGAATCCAATGTTTTTCTAATAGGTATTTTAGAAGAGAGTAGAGAGGTGGAACTCCTTTGAGAGCAACAGTTTAATTTCTGAGAACTAGAGAGAAACAGATGTCTTTAAATAACTGGGGTGATTATACTTAACTCAGTTTTCAAACGCCCCCACCTAGACACATAAGGAAGAAATGTCCTAATGCCAGAGAGAAAGAAAGTCCTGAAAGTGTCCAAACCTGGTAATGCTGTGAATGAAACGGATTCATCTGACAGAATCAGTCTAACGTTACATTTCAGAAATCTCAGTTCTCTAAGGATAAGTTGTACATCACAGGAAGTCCAAACTTTAATTCTTTACCTGGAGACAAACGTGCCTTGATTTCATCAGAGGCAATCACAACATTATTCATTGTCTTTCATTGTTCTGTGGAAGCAGCTACCTTGTGTCCCAGAAAGATCCTTGCCCTCAAAGAGCTTACATTTAATAAATAACAAATATATTATATATCAAAAGGTAATGAGTTCTATGGTGAAGGAAGATAGCTAACAGGATAAGAGGATCAGGAGTATAGTGATGAGGGGAGGAGTCAGGTGCATTTATAAACAGTGTGATCAAGATCGGCCTCATTGAAAAGGTGACATTTAAGCAAAGACTTGAAGGAGGTGAGGGAGATACTCAAATATCTGTAAAAAGAAGGGATACCCATGCAGAGGCTTTGAGAGACAGGAATGTATCTGCTTGATTTTGGGAATAACAAAGAGGTTTGTGTGACCACAAGTGAATAAATGAGGAGGAAAGTACTAGAAGATGAAGTCAAATCATGGGGCCAGATCACAGAGGTACTTCTGAGCTATTATTATAAGGATCTCTGGGGACAGTGGCAGGGTTTGGATTAGATTTGATCGTAGGGGAGAAATGAGCTGAACTTAACTGTTTTTGTCCATAGGTAGTATGTACCGTGGGCATTTAGTTACCCAGCATGAGATATCTTCAGGAGTCTCACTGTCTTTTCACACTATTACAATTACATAATTTTCAAATACCCTTCATTTTCCTCAGGCTCTGTTGCTGTTCCTCTTTTTTTTTAAATTTATTTATTTAATTTATTTTATTTTTGGCTACGTTGGGTCTTCGTTGCTGCAAGGGCTTTTCTCTAGTTGCGGAAGTGGGGGCTACTCTTTGTTGTGGTGCACAGTCTTCTCATTGCAGTGGCTTCTCTTGTTGCAGAGCACGGGCTCTAGGCATGCGGGCTTAAGTAGTTGTGGCGCACGAAGTAGTTGTGGTGCATGGGCTTATTTGCTCCGTGGCATGTGGGATCTTCCCGGACCAGGGCTCGAACCTGTGTCCCCTGCATTGGCAGGCGGATTCTTAACCACTGCGCCACCAGGGAAGCCTCTGTTCCCCTCTTTTTATGCCAGTTTTTCTGTCAGTTTGGTTTTTGGTTTCGTCTTGTTTTTTTGGTGTTTTTTTGTTTGTTTGGTTTTTTGTTTGTTTTGTTTTGGCTGAGCTGCATGGCTTGCGGGATCTCAGTTCCGTGACCAGGGATTGAAGCCGGGCCAGGGCAGTGAAAGCCCGGAATCCTAACCACTAGGCCACTGGGGAACTCCCCAGTTCGGTTTTTTAATTGAAAGTCATAGAAGTCAGATTGGCTAGCTTAAGCAAAAAAAGAAATTTATTGAAAAGAAAAATTGAATAACCAGACCTCCAGAAATTTAGGAACCAAGATATTCCTGTGTAGCTAACAAAATTGACATTGGAATGATTCCATTCCAATCATTAAGTTACTCTGAAGATTTCCATTTCTAGGAGTTTCGCCTAGTTTGAGTCACATACCCATTTCTTGGGCCTTGGGACTAGAGGAGAAAGTGGAACGTCTTCAAGGACTGTCCCACCACTTTTGAGAATTTATCCTATATATATGTTGTTGTTGTTTTTTAAAATATTTATTTATTTATCTTTAGCTGCATTGGGTCTTTGTTGCTGTGCCTGGGCTTTCTCTATTTGCGGCACGTGGGGGCCACTCTTCGTTGTAGTGGCTTCTCTTGTTGCGGAGTACAGGCTCTAGGCACGCAGGCTTCAGTAGTTGTGGCTTGCGGGCTTCAGTAGTTGTGTCTCACGGGCTCTAGAGCGCAGGATCAGTAGTTGGGGCACACGGGCTCAGCTGCTCCGCGGCATGTGGAATCTTCCCTGACCAGCGATCGAACCCGTGTCCTCTGCATTGGCAGGCAGATTCTTAACCACTGCGCCACCAGGGAAGTCCTATATATATGTTTATTGTCTATGAAATAACATGTACAGAACTTTTCGTTTCAACATTCTGTTTGTAATAGCAACATGTCTACCAGTATCTTAAGTGAATGGAAGTAAGATGTAGACAGTGGGTATGGTATGTTTAAATAAGATTTACACATCAGATTTTTAATAAATATGTGGAGTATTTATTGCTTTGAAGACTTTATCTTGACCATTTTCACTTATCCAATCATTATGCCCCTTTTGTGTATACTTGATAAACTTTGAGATATAACCTAGAATGTTTATTAGGTGTTACCATGTATCCTAGTATTGTTAACTTAGCATCAACAAGTCACATTCTTTGTGTGTGAAGAATTGGCCTTATCAGATGCTGAAGTAGAATGGTTGTATTGTTCTGCTACAAAGCAAGTTCTAGATTTTAGATGACTAATTTTTTTCCCTCTATAGCTCAACAGAGCATTCCAAGAGGAGGATTCTCCAGCTACTTTTTATTGCATCAGTATGCAATGGTTTAGAGAATGGGAAAGTTTTGTGAAGGGTAAGGATGGAGGTAAGTGTTTAACTGAAAGACGAAATTCTTTGCAGATATTTTGTTTATTTAACAAATGTTTTTTGAATATCTACATGCACTTGGGATTACACTACTGAACAAGAGAGAAAAAAACGTACATTCTAGTTTATATGTTGGTTATTTTTAATTTTTTAAAAATTGTCATGGATTATAGCATATTCATAGCAGATATAAAATAACTGAATAAAAGTTAGTCTGTGATCTTAACATTGAAAATTAAAAAAAAAATCCAACAATAAGATTGGTTAAGCTATAGTTTATCCATTACAATGGGATACTATGTGGACTTTAAAAATTATTTGTGTAACTGTTTAAAATTTAAAAATAAGATGTTCTTGATATATGAAAAAGGTTATAATGCAGTATGCATAGTTGGAAACTTTTGTTTAAAAAAAGAAAAAGGCAAACATATGCAAAGGCAGAAAGACCTCAAAGGTACTAGAACAGTTTGCCTGTCTTTCTGTAGTAGGATAACAGTATCTTTTTGCTTCTTGTGCCTTTTTGTTTTTTTAAACAGTTTTTGATAATGAACATGCACTGTACTTTTGTATCCAGGGGGAAAACAAGGTTTCTTTCCTTAAATTAAAAAAAGGATGCACTTTGGGAATTCGCTGGCAGTCCAGTGGTTAGGATTCTGCACTTTCACTGCTGAGGGCCTCGGTTCAGTCCCTGGTCGGGGAACTAAGATCCTGTAAGCCGCAGGGCGCAGCTTAAAAAAAAAAAAAAAAAAAAAAAAAAAAAAGATGCATTTTAACATTTCATTTTATAATGCTTTTATTTTTAGTTTAATGAAGGTCTAAAACCAAGAATTGCATTTCTTTTTAAATTACAAAGAATTGTTCTTTTGTAGCATTAAAGGTGCATTTTAACCTGTAATCCCCAAATGGATACTTAAGAAATCATTTTTATTAAATTTTGCATGGTAGTGAGAGAACTTCTCTCAGCTTCTTTCCTGGTTCCATTTTGGGGGAATTAAGACCCAAAAAGGAAGAAGCTCAGAAGAAGACAGTTAAGAACTGACTATAATAATCTGACTAAAAAATAATCTGATTATACAGTTATATCCTTCATTAATTCAGGCATAGAAATATGCAGTTCTTTGGTGCATTTATACATTTTGATTATTTGTTTTTCCTTTTGACTTAGATCCTCCAGGTCCTATTGATAACACTAAAATTGCAGTCACCAAATATGGCAATGTGATACTCAGGCAAGGTAAGTTTGACTAATACTACTAAGCCTTTACTTGTTAGTAATTTGTCACACTGTTAAGAATATATCATCATTAGCCATCTATACCACCTTTATATCCAGCTCAATGATGTAATTCATACATGAATTAGGACAAATAGTGGAAACATTGCCAATGTTTAATTTTTATCTGAAGAAAGATTTTAAGGCTGTTAATAGGAGGCAGGAAAAAGGATCTCTAACTTTTTAAGGCAGACCATAAAGTTGCAACTTATAACAGTATGGGCCAGTAGTCTGAAGATTCATGTTCCAAAAGTTCTCAATTATTCCTAGAGTATTCATGCTGGGGGTACATTATGAAAGCTTTTGCAGTATGAATATGTAGGTTTATAAATATTATTCTTTCTCTATATACTTAATTTTAGGAGCAGATTCTGGTCAGATTTCTGAAGAAACATGGAATTTTCTACAGTCTATATATGGTGGAGGGCCTGAAGTTATCCTACGACCTCCGGTTGTTCATGTTGATCCTGATGTAGTACAAGCAGAAGAAAAAATTGAAGTAGAAACTCGGTCTTTGTAATTTTGAGGATATAGAGAGTTCTGATGAGAAATCATTTTCACTTCTGCTGACATATTCCCATGCGAAAACATTCCTAAAAGCATGTTTATTTTCTTGATTTTTAATATCTTTTATTGCTTCTTACTGGGCATTATGGAAGAATGTGTCAAAATGTATAATATTCTACAGGTTGGTATATTTAATGCTAGATAACTTATCATAAAGTCTTTCGGTGTAATATTTTTGAAAAAAGAAGGAATAATTGTGATCATTTGGTAATCAGTAGGTTATCTTTGATCTTTATACTACATGTAAATCCATAGTGTCCTTTGTAGCTTTGTAAATACTTTTGCTTTGAAAACTTTTTCATTACCCTAAGCCACCATAATTCTGACCAATCTTTTCAGTTCTCCAAAAACCTAATTTAATTGTATAGTTTTGACATGGCTTCATATAATAAAGAGCCTATTTTAAATGGAGAGTAGTAGTCAGAAAAATGTTGTTAATCTCCTAAAGCTCAGGAAACTTTTAGGGTGTCACTTCTTTTGCACTGCAGCATATAAACTAGCATATTAATATTTACAAAATGTCTTTTTGAGTGTATCAATGGTGTATTTAGTCTGAGTGGAATTTGTGTCAACAGATATTAGTAATTTATTGCCTCTTACACTGTAAAATGTTAAATTTCAGTTCCTATAACCCTGAATAGTATTCATTAATATCAGTAAAAAACTTAGGGTTAGTTTTAGGGCACTTTTTATTTTGAGAGCATGGAGTATAGAATGTGTCAATGAGATTGTTGATAAAGCTGAAGCCTCTCGCAAAATGATTTTTTAAATGAAATGCATAAAGTCTTTTTGAATAATATAATATGCACTGCTATTTGCTTGCTTATGTGATGTCAAAAGTTTAACTATATTCCAAGTACAAAAACAAACTGGATTACTTTGAGAATGTTGAATAGCATTCACAATGGCTTTGTTTTGGTTTGGGGCAACTGCCACCAGCTAAAACAGTGTTATTAAAATTAGTTCAATAAAAATGATTTAAAAATGTATAACTGGGATGTATTTATTTGATAGATATTAAGGGTGAAGGGTATAAAGTTTGTTAATGTTAATGTCTTGTTATTCCTTAATCAGAAGTATGCAAAATAAGAAGTCATTTGGTATAGTATTTAAAGTTTTGGTATTTAGTGAAATGAAATAGTCAGCTATTAGAATCTATTTGAATTTTTTAAAAAAATAGTTTTTAGTTTTCTTCTTTCTCATGATTATCTATAATCCTCTTCAAGGATTGAATGATATTACTGATCTCTCTTGTATTACCAGAGATCAGTGTAATGCCTGGCATTTAGGAGATAATCAAAAAAGATTCATTTTTAATAGTGCTTGCCATTTATTACATATTTATGATGTTTCAGCCACTCAACTAAGGGCATTACTTATATATATATATATATATATTTTAAATAAATTTATTTAGTTAGTTAGTTTTGGCTATGCTGGGTCTTCATTGCTGTGCGCAGGTTTTCTCTAGTTGCAGCGAGTGGGGGCTACTCTTTGTTGCAGTGTGCAGGTTTCTCGTTGCAGTGGCTTCTCTTTGTTGTGGAGCACAGGCTCTAGGCATGCGGGCTTCAGTAGTTGTGGCACACGGGC
Source organism: Mesoplodon densirostris (assembly GCF_025265405.1). NCBI lineage: Eukaryota > Metazoa > Chordata > Mammalia > Artiodactyla > Ziphiidae > Mesoplodon > Mesoplodon densirostris. The sequence goes on along the minus strand of NC_082662.1, from coordinate 69,609,896 downwards.
TCAATAGTTGTGCCTCGTGGGCTCTAGTGCACAGGTTCTGTAGTTGTGGCGCACGGGCTTAGTTGCTCTGCGGCATGTGGGATCTTCCTGGACCAGGGCTCGAACCCATGTCCCCTGCATTGGCGGGCAGATTCTTAACCACTGCACCACCAGGGAAATCCCGCATTACTTATATTTAATCCAAATTACAACCCTATGACTTAGGTCAGGTGTTTTGCCCAAAGTCGTACAGCAAAGAAGTAGCAGATATGGGACTCCAACTAAAGTCATTGCAACTTTATACCACTGTTCTTATTCACCATATTTTCTCCCACTGAATTACTTTAAAACAGATTATAGTATTACTATCAGATTCATTAATAGCATCTGTCATTGGGATATATAATATGGTAAAGAATACTGGTCTTGGACTTCACTGGTGGTCCAGTGCTTAAGACTCCTTGCTCCTACTGGGGCATGGGTTCAATCCCTGGTTGGGGAAGTTCTGCATGCCGTGCAGGGCAGCCTAAAAAAAAAAAAAAAATACTGGTCTCTAAAGGTTTATATAATTTTTTTTACATTATAATCATCAAAATACATAACAAAATAGTACATAAAGGATTATTAGCAGTCCCACAGACTCTCAGCTGAAAGTTGGCATATGTGTTAACAGGTGTCAAATAAAAGATATGGTTTCTCTGAGGATGATTTTCTTCGAAATACTTAAGCTGAGAAATAGGAAAATTGCAGTTAAGGGATAGTGAGAGCCTACAATATTTTAAGAATACTACATTGATTTATAACATGAAGGTGATTAGTTTTTGGACTCTGGAGTCAGTTTGCTTCTGTTCAAATCCTAGTAGATAAGTCATCTTCCAGCTATGAGTTGGAACAGCACTTAAGAGTTCTCTGTCTCCAGGTTTTTCATCTCTTAAACGAGAATGTTTCAGGTTGGGTTTTCCAGGACACAGACACTGAGATGGAGTTAGAAGTACAAATGATTTCTTGGGAAGTAACATCAGTGAAAGAAAATGGGAGGAAGCAGGACTGAGCAGGAGTTATCAGAACATAATGCTGACCTGACAGTTTCTGCCAGCTCCGTGGAAAGATCTGGAGCTAAGATTGTCCATTAGAGAAGTCTTGCATTGGGCAGAAATGGCTAGGCTCTTGTACTGTCACTGACTAGTGGCTACCTGGAAAAGAGAGTGACCTCATATTGACACTGGAGGGACTAATAGCAAGATGCTATCAGCCAAGCACTCTCCTCTCATCTGGGTAATGAGTGCTTTCTTGAAGAGTGGTCTGAAAATCTGTGTCTGCCATACTTGATCATAAGATTATGATAGTTATGTGTATTGTTATATATATTATACTTGACATAATTTGGCACTTGATGATGTAGTCCTTTATTCTCTTTCTCCTTTTCAAAATGTGTAACTTTTAACGACACATCTTTGTAAGAGGGCTGCCAAAAATATTTAATCTGAATCTAATCATGAGGCGAGTTGGGGGGGAATTGTGATAATTGTTTAAAAAAGGCACATTATACAGAACAGCTTTCCTGGACTCTTCAAAAAGTTAGTGTTATGAAAGACAAAAAAAGACTGATGAAGTTTAAGAGAACATGACAACAAAATGTAATGTGTGATCCTGGATTGGAGGAAATAATTTATAAGGAGTGATACTGAGACAGTTGGGGAAATTTGGATAGGGAGTATATATTAGATAATAGTAATGTATCAATGTTAAATTTCTTGAGTGTGATAACTACTGTAGTAATGTGAGGGAATGACCTTGGTAGGAAATACATGGTAAAGTTTTTAGGGTTAAAGTCATGCTATATGAAATAAACATGTGAGAGATAAAGCAGGGAGAGAGAGTGCAAAGAGGTGGCAAGTGTTAATAATTGGTGAAGCAAATCAAAACCACAATGACATGTCACCTCACATCTGTCACAATGGCTATCATTAAAAAGGAAACAAATAACAAATGTTGGCCAGGATGTGGAGAAAAGGGAACCCTTGTACACTCTTGGCGGGAATGTAAATTGGTGCAGCCACTGTGGAAAACAGTATGGAGGTTTCTCAAAAAACTGAAAATAGAACTACTGTATGACCCAGCCGTTCCATTCCTGGGTGTATATCCAAAAAATATATAAACACGAATTCGAAAAGATACATGCACCCCAATGTTCATAACAGCATTATTTATAATTGCCAAGACATGGAATCAACCTAAGTGCCCATCTGCAGATGAATGGATAAACAAGATGTGAAATGTGTGTATATATATATATATATATATACATACTCAGCCATAAAAAGAATGAAATGTTGTCATTTGCAGCAACATGGATGGACTTGGATGGTATTAGGCTAAATGAAATAAGAAAGAGAAAGACAAATACTGTATGATATCATTTATATGTGGAATCTAAAAAATACAACAAACTAGGGAATAAAACAAAAGAGAAGCCGACTCACAGATGCAGAGAACAAACTAGTGGTTACAAGTGGGTAGAGGGAAGGGGTGAGGGGCAATACAGGGGGAGGGGATTAAGAGATGCAGACTATTAGGTATAAAATAAGCTACAAGGGTATATTGTACAGCACAGGGAATATAGTCAATATGTTAAAATAACTATAAATGGAGTACAACCTTTAAAAATTGTGAATCACTATATTGTACACCTGTAACATATAATGTTATACATCAACTGTACTTTGATTTTTAAAAAGGTTAAGTAAAAAAATAATTGGCGAATATAGGGGTTCACCCTATTCTTGGAACTTCCAATAGGTTTGAAATTTTTCAAAATAAAAAAGGCATTTCCTGGTAGTCCAGTGGTTAGGACTCTGCACTTCCACTGCAGGGGGCATAGGTTCAATCCCTGGTCAGGGAACTAAGATCCTACGTACCGTGAGGCCAAAAAAAAAAAAAAAAATTGGGGTCAAAAAGCAGTTGTTACCAACCCTACCCCCCAAGTTTAAAAAATTTGATCTCCCTTGATCCTGTGAATGACTCCATTGCTCAGAAAGGTTATGATTTTGCATTGCAAAATTATGGATTCAGGTTAATTAAGAAGTATATACTCCGATACTCATATATCCTGAACTATTACTAAACTGCTTGCAGTTTTAAAATGTAGTTTAAGAAGGCATAGAATTTCAGAACCATTTAGAATCACTGAACTTAAAAAGTGAAGATGGGAAGACTAACAATATCTATATACCTTTACATGGTAATCATAAGATACTTATTTTTGCATCAATTTAGCTCCCAGAGTTTAGTGAAATCTTCAGTGATCCTTTGTCAATTCGTCAGGATAACATACTACCACACCAGCTCTTCCAAACCTTGCCTTTCCCTTGGTTGCAGTAAATAATCTTACCCCTCTTTTGTTAAGATTGAGAAGGCATAAGCTTCTTTGTCTTCCTTCTGTTGCCACCTCTTAATATTTGGCATCTTTCTGCATTAGAGAAAGGAGAAGCCCTTCTGTTTCCCTCTCTGACTTCTTCTCTTCACCCATGAATTTATTTATTCATTCAGGGTACTTTTCATGCCCTTTCACTTCCCTCAGTATATTGTTTTTTAATTAAAAAAATTTTTAATTGAAGTGTAGTTGAGGTACAACATTATGTAAGTTACAGGTGTACAATATAGTGATTCACAATTCTTAAAGGTTATACTCCATTTATAGTTATTACAAAATATTGGCTATATTCCCCATGTTGTACAGTATATCCTTGTAGCTTATTTTATACCTAATAATTTGCACCTCTTAATCCCTGACCCTTATATTGCCCCCCACTCCCTCTACCCACTGGTAACCACTAGTTCTCTGTATCTGTGAGTCTGCTTCTCTTTTGTTATATTCATTAGTTTGTTGTATTTTTTAGATTCCACACATAAGTGATATCGTACAGTATTTGTATTTTTCTGTCTGACTTATTTCACTTAGCCTAATACCCTCCAAGTCCATCCATGTTGCTGCAAATGGCAACATTTCATTCTTTTTTATGGCTGAAATGGTAATCCATTGTAATACACCTCAGTACATTTTAAAATTAAGTATTGGGACTTCCCTGACGGTCCAGTGGTTAGGACTCGACGCTTTCACTGCACGGGGCACGGGTTTGATCCCTGGTCGAGGACCAAGATGCCACATGCACCACATCATGGCCAATAACAAAACAAACAAATTTAAGTATCCACACCATAGACTTTCTCAAACTTCCCCTTTTCACTTGCACCTTACCCTGCCTTCACTCTTGCTAAATTTTCCCTTATTGGGAGGGAGAAGATGAGGGAAGTTAGTATTTCCTAGACCAATTTGCCACACCATATTTTTTTTATTGAGGTATAGTTGATTTATAATCTTGTGTTAGTTTCAGGTGTACAGCAAAGTGATTCAGTTATACATACATATATCGATATATCTATTTTTTTCAGATTCTTTTCCCTTGTAGGTTATTACAAAATAATTGAGTATAGTTCCCTGTGTTATACAGTAGTTCCCTGTTGGTTACCTATTTTATATATAGTAGTGTGCATATGTTAAACTCCTAATTTATCCCTCCCTCCACCCTTCCCCCCTGGTAACCATAAGTTCATTCTCTAAGTCTGGGTTTCTTTCTGTTTTGTAAATAAGTTCATTTGTATCATTTTTTAAAGATTCTGCATATAAGTGATATCATATATGATATATGTCTTTGTCTGACTTCCTTCACTTAGTATGATAATCTCCAGGTCCATCCATGTTGCTGCAAATGGCATTATTTCTTTCTTTTTTTTTTTTTTTTTTGCGGTATATGGGCCTCTCACTGTTGTGGCCTCTCCCGTTGCGGAGCACAGGCTCCGGACGCACAGGCCCAACGGCCATGGCTCACGGGCCCAGCCGCTCCGCGGCATGTGGGATTTTCCCAGACCGGGGCACGAACCCGTGTCCCCTGCATCGGCAGGCGGACTCTCAACCACCGCGCCACCAGGGAAGCCCTATTTCTTTCTTTTTAATGGCTGAGTAATATTCCATTGTATATTGGAATTTATCCACATTTTCTTTATCCATTCACATATTGATGGACATTTAGGCTGCTTCTACATCTTGGCTATTGTAAACAGCACTGCAATGAACAATGGGGTGCATGTATCCTTTTGAACAATGTTTTTCTCCAGATATATGCCCAGGAGTGGGATTTCTAGATCATACAGTGGCTGTTTTTAGTTTTTGAAGGAACCTCCATACTGTTCTCCATAGTGGCTGTACCAATGTACATTCCCACCAACACTGTAGGAGAGCTGCCTTTTCTTCACACCCTCTCCAGCATTTATTGTTGTAGACTTTTATTTTTATTTTATTTTCGGCTGCATTGGGTCTTTGTTGCTGTGCGTGGGCTTTTCTCTAGTTGCAGCAAGCGGGGGCCACTCTTTGTTGTGGTGCGCAGGCTTCTCATTGCGGTGGCTCCTCCTGTTGCGGAGCACGGGCTCTAGGCATGCAGGCTTCAGTAGTTGTGGCACGCGGGCTCAGTAGTTGTGGCTCGCGGGCTCTAGAGTGCAGGCTCAGTAGTTGTGGTGCACGGGCTTAGTTGCTCCGAGGCATGTGGGACCTTCCCAGACCAGGGCTCAAACCTGTGTCCCCTGCATTGGCAGACGGATTCTTAACCACTGCACCACCAGGGAAGCCCTGTTGTAGACTTTTTGATGATAGCCATTCTGACTGGTGTGAGGTGATATCTCATAGTTTTGATTTGCATTGCTCTAAATAATTAGCTATGTTGAGCATCTTTTCATGTGCCTCTTGGTCATCTGTATGTCTTCTTCAGAGACATGTCTTTTTAGGTCTTCTGCCTGCCCATTTTTTGGGGGGTTGTTTGCTTTTTTGATATTGAGCTGCATGAGCTGTTTGTAAATTTTGGAGATTAATCCCTTGTCGGTCAGGTTGTTTGCAAATATTTTCTCCCATTCTGTGGGTTGTCTTTTCTTTTTGTTTATGGTTTCCTTTGCTGTGCAAAAGCTTTTGAGTTTAAGTAGGTCCTATTTGTTTTTTTTTTTGTTTTTATTTCCATTACTCTAGGAGACGGATTGAAAAGATATTCGTGAGATTTATGTCAAAGAGTGTTCTGCCTGGGACTTCCCTGGTGGCTCAGTGGTTAAGAATCTGCCTGCCAGTGCAGGGGACATGGGTTTGAGCCCTGGTCCGGGAAGATCCCACATGCCACGGAGCAACTAAGCCTGTGTGCCACAACTACTGAGCCTGCGCTCTAGAGCCCATGAGCCACAACTACTGAGGCCTGCGTGCCTAGAGCCCATGCTCCACAACAAGAGAAGCCACCGCAATGAGTAGCCTGTGCACCGCAACGAAGAGTAGCCCCTGCTTGCCACAACTAGAGAAAACCGTCACAGCAACGAAGACCCAATGCAGCCAAAAATAAATAAATTTGTTTTTTTAATAAAAGTGTTCTGCCTGTGTTTTCCTCTGAGAGTTTTATAGTATACCATCTTACATTTAGATCTGTAATCCATTTTGAGTTTATTTTTGTGTATGGTGTTAAAGAATGTTCTAATTTCATTTTTTTACATGTAGCTGTCCAGTTTTCCCAGCACCATTTATTGAAGAGACTGTCTTTCCTCCATTGTATAGTCTTGCCTCCTTTAGCATAGATTACACGTAGGTGCATGGGTTTATTTCTGGGCTTTCTATCCTGTTCCATTGATCAATATTTCTATATTTGTGATCTATATTTATTTTTGTGCCAGTATCATACTTACTGACAAAGTTCTTGATTGGTCTACACTCTTGTTACTGAAACAAACTTGGGTCCCCTTGCCTGTGCACAGTAAAGCCAAGCTACTGACACCAGGTCGTGGTGAAGGAAAGTGCAGCATTTACTGTAAGGCGCCAGACAATGAGTCCAGGGAAGCTAGTGTTCAAAACATCCCAACTCCCCCAGTAGGTTTCAGGGAGACATCTTTATAGGCAAAATTTGGGGGCAGGGCTGCCGGATGTGTAACCCTCCTTTAATTGGTTGGTGGTGAGGTAACAGGGTGGTATTCCAGGAATCTCAGTCATCAGCCTTCTGGTTCCAATTGGTCTGGGGTCCAGTGCTTATGCTCAGCCTCAAGTTACCATCTTCCACCTGGGTGGGGATCTTAGTTCCTGTAGAAGAACTCAGACATGTATCAAATTGTTATGCACATCCCCCAGGAGGAACCAGGATCTCACCCCATTCTGCACTGTTGTTTTTTAAAAAAAATTATTAATTTATTTATTTTTGGCTGTGTTGGGTCTTCGTTGCTGCGCACGGGCTTTCACCTGTTGCGGTGAGCGGCAGGGGGCGCTACTCTTCATTGCGGTGCGCGGGCTTCTCACTGTGGTGGCTTCTCTTGTGGAGCACAGGCTCTAGGCGTGTGGGCTTCAGTAGTTGTGGCGCACAGGCTTAGTTGCTCTGTGGCATGTGGGATCTTCCCGGACCAAGTCTGGAACCTGTGTCCCCTGCATTGGCAGGCGGATTCTTAACCACTGCACCACCAGGGAAGCCCCTGCACTATATTGTTTCTTGACTGCTCCTTTGTTTTTGCGTTCCCTCATTTCCCTGGTTAGCAACTGTTTGAGTCTGCCCTTTGGAATACAGAGAAGGTCTAGGAGGCTGAATGAAGCCTATTTCCTACAAACAAGAAACAGGGGACATAGAAAGGGTTTATACCGGGAGGGCTGCACAGGGTCCTGCTCTGTTTCACTCCTTGCTTCCACTTCAGTATTTACCCTCTTTACTTTTCAAATCTCTGGCTTTTACTGTTACCACCTGGCTCAAAAAAATTTTTTTTCTCTTATATGGCTTATTAGCAATCATTACTATTTTCATAACTAACTTTGGAATATTATATGCAGTTAATTTTATCAGAAAGATGCAATTTCCTTGTGTTTTGAAGCTACTCCCTTAAGTCTCAAAGGAAGATGATCAGTTTGAATATACTAGTTACCATTTTGAAGGATTGTAAGGAGATTAGGAAGAAACTGCTGTGTAACTCAGATTGGGACTTGAACCCATGTGCCGGGACTCAAACCCAGCCAAAACCCAGATTGGGACTTGAACCCACAGTATTTTAACTGAGATCACGCACCTGGTCTCAGGACTTAATGAAGCTCAGGTTCTTGATGTCACAGAAAGAATTCCGAGTGAGACAAAGTGATAGGTAAGAAGATTTGTTTATGGAGAAACACACTCCACAGAGAGTGTGGGTTGTCTCAGAAGGTGAGAAAGGCACCAGGGTATGGGGGTTGTCAGTTTTTATAGGGGTGGGTAATTTCATAGGCTAATGAGTGGGAGGAGTATTCCAGCTATTTTGGGGAAGGGGTGGGGATTTCCAGAAATTGGGCCCACGGCCCACTTCTTGACCTTTATGGTCAGCCTTGGGACTGTCATGGCGCCTGTGGGTGTGTCATTTAGCTTGCTGATGTGTTACAATGAGCGTATACTGAGGCTCAAGATCTAGTGGAAGTTGACTTGTCTGCCCTCTTGGACCTATTTGCTTCTAATCAGTTTATGTCATGTCCTTGGGCTGTGTCCTTCTTCTAAAGGTTGTGCCCTGCCCCCTTACCTCCTGTTTCTCTAGGGGAAAAAGATGGGCTATCATTCAAAACTATTAACACAACCACTACTAATCCCTACTAAGTTTGAGTTCTTAGCAAGTGTCAGACACTAGGCTAAATGTGTTTACAAATTAATGTTCCTGAGTACATACAACTATTAAGTGTCAGAATTCAAGCCCACATGTGTCTGATTCCAAAACCTATGCTTCTGTCAGAAGTCACAAGTAAATTTCCAGTTAGAAAGTCCAATGACTTTCTCAGTGACAACTATATCCTGAAACTTCCCTCCTTCAAGTTGCATGGTGCTGCTTTCCACCCATTGTTTTCCTCTCTGCATATCTGCCTACTGTGGCTTCTCTTTCTGGATGTTAAATGATAAATCTCTGTTGTTCTACCTTTGTAAATACATATCCTCTTATTTAGAGAGCTCGTTTACTCCCTTGCTTTCAACATCATGTCTTTTTTTTTTGGCTGTGCTGCACGGCTTGTGGCATCTTAGTTCCCTGACCAGGGATTGAACCCAGGTCCTTGGCACTGAGAGCAGGAATCTTAACCACTGGACCACCAGGGAATTCCCTGAATATCACTTCTTTTATTTATTTTTTTTAACATCTTTATTGGAGTATAATTGTTTTACAATTGTGTGTTAGTTTCTGCTTTATAACAAAGTGAATCAGCAATACATATACATATGTTCCCATATCCCCTCCCTCTTGCATCTCCCTCCCTCCCACCCTCCCTATCCCACCCTTCTAGGTGGTCACAAAGCACTGGGCTGATCTCCCTGTGCTATGCGGCTGCTTTCTTTTACTTTTTTATTATTTTTAAAATATTTTTTAAAAAATTTTATTTATTTAGTCTGTGCCGGGTCTTAGTTGTGGCATGCAGACTGTTAGTTGCAGCATGCATGTGGGATCTAGTTCCCCAGTGGTCCACAAACTTTTTGGCACCAGGGACCGGTTCTGTGGAAAACAATTTTTCCACAAAATTGAGGGGTAAGCTTCAGGCGGTAATGTGAGAAACGGGGGGTTCAGGCGGTAACGTGAACTATGGGGGGCGGCAGATGAAGCTTCACTCGCTCGCCCGCTGCTCACCTCCTGCTGTGGGGCCCAGTTCCTAACAGGCCGCGGACCGGTACTGGTCCATGGCCCAGGGGTTGGGGACGCCTGTAGTGCCCTGATCAGGGATCGAACCCAGGCCCCCTGCATTGGGAGTGTGGAGTCTTACCCACTGGACAACCAGGGAAGTCCCAATATCACTTATTTGAAAATGATTCTCAAGTATATTTTACTACCCTCAATGCCTCTTACAAACTCTATTCTCAAATTTCTAACTCTTTGCCGAATGTATCTACTTACGCGACAGTCACCTAAAACTTGAACAATCTGAAAAGCAGTATAAGTAGTCATTAGCAGAATGGGCTTCAGAGCCATTGTATCAATTACTTTTGCTACAATCATGCTATGTGACAACCACAAAAACTCAGTAGTATACAAGAACATTGATTTATTTTACAAGTCTGCGGAATTGAGCTAATCAGGCCTTGGCTGATCTCCCCTGGGCTCACTCCTCACTTGTGTATCTGCAGTCAGCTGAGGGACGGCTAGGCTGGCCTCTAACCTTTGCTAGGCTCACTCATTTGTCTAGGGTTGGGATGATCGAGGATGACTTCCATGGAGATGACTGGAGCAAACTGGTTCTGTTTCTTATGTCCTTCAACATGTTCTCTTGGTCATGGCAGAGGGACAAGTTGTTTTCAAGTCTCTGCATATGTCCTATCTGCTAATATTTGCTTGACCAAAAAGCAAGTTGCGTGGTGTAACTCAGAATCAAGGAGGGGGGAATACATTCTACTTTTAATGATAGGCACTTGGCAAAAGACGTGGATACAGAGAGATGTGAACAATTAAGGTCACTAATACAATCAGTCTACAATAGTCAAATTGCTTACATTGAATACAGGCTCTTCCACCTATTAGCTGTGTGACCTTGGCAAGTTCTCTCACCTCAGTTTCCTCATCTGCAAAATGAGTATCTACCTTGAGTTGTTACAAAACTAAATGTTTAAAAGATACAAAGTACCTAGTAAATGCACAGCATCTCTCTCCCCAGTTTTGGGTGCATATAACATGCCCTGTCAAATGCATAATCCCACAGTGCTTTTCACATGTCACCGATGGCAGAAAGTCCAGGACACCAGCCCATCCCTCTATAGCGCTCCAAATACTAAGTAGATAGTGACTTTGATAATTCATGTCTGAATTGTGTATTGTGTGGCAAAATTATGGAGGCATAGTTATTTATGATAGCAACTATTCAGGTGCAGATTTATCAGACAAGCCTTTTGGGTTTAATTTCCTTCAATTCTCTGTCTCTCACCCATGTGACGTTCTGCTACAGGACCTGAGGACACTGAAGTATGAGACTGTTCATGAACATAGCAGCTGGCGTAGTTCTCTAACAGTAAAGTCACGATGCTACTCAAATTGAAGATGATCCTTTGTAGTGTGACAAAGGGCCCCAAAACTTACTGACTTAAAATGAAGATTTACTATTTTTCATAATTTTCTGGGTCTGGGTGGTTCTTCTCCCTGTGTTGTTGTCTGGAGTCACTCATGAGGTTAACTGAGCTGGCAGATTTGCTGTGCTGGAAGGTCCAAGAAGGCTTCTCATATAACCAGGGCCTTGGAGCTGTTGGCTGAGGCACTACATTTATTTCCATCAAGGCCTCTCTCTCCAGGATCTCGTCCCCCAGGGCCTTTCTGTATGGCTTCCCTCTGTAGAAGGATAGCCCAATCTTCCTTACTCCCCCGCAGCTACATTCCAGGAAGGTGAAAGAAAATGCTGCAAGCTTCTAAAGGGTTGGGACTGGAACTGACACTACCATTCTTGGCCATCTTCTTTTGGGAGGGAACTATATAAGGGCTTGAATACCAGGAGGCATAGTTCACTGGGAGACACCAATATAACTGTCCAACATGTCTGATGAGCCTGGTGAAGTGAGGGGGTCACACAATATTTGGTTATCCCACTTTTAATGATACAAGGATTGATCAGTGGGTTCAGATGGTAAGAGCTCAATCCTTTCATCATAAAGTTACTGATCAACTTATCAACGAATATTATCTACTGATATTATTGCCTGATTCAGTTAGTTTATTACAGGTTGCAAAATGGTGATTTTTCTAATTCTACCATTCTTTTTGAGGGACTTTTTCAAAATCTTCTTTACACTGTAAATGGACTGTGGAAAAAGAAAGTGGTTCTGGATCTGTGATGTGATAAATGTCGAAACCAGTACTAACCTGGAGCCCTTGGGGTCAGTTGAGATCGCTCCTTTAATGCTTGGTTTAAAGACCCTTGAGTGCAGCCAGTTGGGGCTACTTGTAGTTCCCCTCTCACATTCCCACACATTCACATTCATGCAGTTCCCTCGGCTGAAAATGGTCTTTATTCTCTGCAAAGTCATGCTGTAACTCAAATGCCAACCCTTGTAGAAAACCTTTCCCAAGTCCTCCTCTGTTGCCACAATACTTTATTTATATCTCTATATAGAACTTCTGCAGCTCAAACTTGGGTAAGCTACTTAACCTCTCTAAGCCTATTTTCTCATCAAAAAAAAAAAATGTGAATAGTGTCACATGTTGGGTTCTCCAGAAAGAAGACTCTTACATGATTAGTGTGCATATTTATTAGGGAATGCTCTTTGGATCATCACTTGTGAGAGAGAAGGGAAGATGGGGCAGAGGGAGAAGTCGAGCTGCAATGCAGTCTTAATGGAATGCAGGTTGTTCTGGGGATGTGATGATCCATCAGAACTGTCCCAACTTGAGGTGAGAGGGCTGGGCCTTCCAACAATTTGTAGACAGATATCTGCCTCCTGGGGAAGGGGTGTGACATTAGGCAATGCCAGAAGGGGTCTGACATCTGATAGCTATGGCTGTCTGTGGGCAACACTCCTGGCTGCTGGGGTAGTATGTCCCTCGTTCCTGAAGGGGATCTGAGAAGTACATTTCAGTGTCCCCCACTAATAGCATCTATCTCAGGATTACTGGAAGCCTAAAATAGGATACGGTATAAAAAGTACATAGCATACTGCCTGGCACATAGGACTTGAGAAGAGCTAATTGGTAAGGTTACTATAAATTAGTACGTGGCTCTTAAAAGCATATAGAGCAAGGTGGGGAAACCTTGTTTTGTTAATTTTTGTGTCTCTAGTCCTAGTATAGGGCCTGGAACTATTAGATTCAATTAGATTCAATAAAGGCTTGTTGATGTGTCAGTATAAAAATATACCTGCCATCCCTGGTCTCCAAGCAGATGTTATTTTGAGTTGAACTCTCAACTAAAACAAATACAAAAAGGCATTTCAAGAATTTAATAACTTTTATTAGCAAAATAAAAGGAGGCACATAGCCACTTGCCTGAAAAAAAAAGTTTCAAACACAAGGTAAACAAAAGCAATGAAGCAGTACTGGACAATTGCTGAAGAGCTCCAGTTAAAACAGCTTCTACCACTGCATTTGATATTTTTGGAATATAATCTTCAAACTATATAGAGGGAAGGAGATTTATTTCAGCTTTTTCACAGCTCATAAAAGGTGAGGTTGTCAATGAAACTACCAACCCAAAGTAAGTACTTATCTCCATCAATGGATATTGGGCCTTTATTTTCCTCCATGCTCACTATAGTTCCTTGATATAATTTAATACAGTATCATACACTGCTTTGTTCCAGACACAGGTTCTGTGGATACAGCAAGATCAAAGGTTACAAAGTTCCTGCCTAAAAGGATCTCAGGACTCCCTCTTGCGAGAGTACCAGAATCACAACTAACTGCTGAACAATTATCCAGAGGAAGACACTGGAACTCACCAAAAAAGATACCCCACATCCAAAGACAAAGGAGAAGCCACAATGAGACGGCAGGAGGGGCACAATCACAGTAAAATCAAATCCCATAACTGCTGGGTGGGTGACTCACAAACTGGAGAACACTTATACCACAGAAGTCTACCCACTGGAGTGAAGGTTATGAGCCCCAGGTCAGGCTTCCCAACCTGGGGGTGTGTCAATGGGAGGAGGAATTCCTAGAGAATCAGACTTTAAAGGCTAGAGGGATTTGATTGCAGGACTTTGACAGGACTGGGGGAAAGAGACTGCACTCTTGGAGGGCACACACAAAGTAGTGTGCGCATCGGGACTCAAGGGAAGGAGCAGTGACCCCACAGGAGACTGAACCAGACCTACCTGCTAGTGTCGGAGGCTCCCCAGCAGAGGCGGGGGGTGGCTGTGTCTCACCGTGGGGACAAGGACACTGGCAGCAGAAGTTCTGGGAAGTACTCCTTGGCGTGAGCCCTCCCAGAGTCTGCCATTAGCCCCACCAAAGAGCCACATAGGCTCCAGTGCTGGGTCGCCTCAGGCCAAACACCCAACAGGGAGGGAACCCAGCCCTAACCATCAGCAGACAAGCAGATTAAAGTTTGACTGATCTCTGCCCACCAGAGCAACACCCAGCTCTACTCATCACTAGTCCCTCCCATGAGGAAGCTTGCACAAGCCTCTTAGATAGCCTCATCCACCAGAGGGCAGACAGCAGAAGCAAGAACTACAGTTCTGCAGCCTGTGGAAGGAAAACCACATTCACAGAAAGAGAAAATGAAAAGGCAGAGGACTTTGTACCAGATGAAGGAACAAGATAAAACCCCAGAAAAACAACTAAATGAAGTGGAGATAGGCAATCTTCCAGAAAAAGAATTCAGAGTAATGATAGTGAAGATGATCCAGGACCTCAGAAAAAGAATGGAGGCAAAGATATAGAAGATACAAGAAATGTTTAAAAAAGACCTAGAAGAATTAAAGAACAAATACCTAGAAGAATTAAAGGACAAACAGAGATGAACAATACAATAACCGAAATGAAAAATACACTAGAAGGAATATATAGCAAAATAACTGAGGCAGAAGAACAGATAAGTGATCTGGAAGACAGAATGGTGGAATTCACTGCTGTGGAGCAGAATAAAGAAAAAAGAATATAAAGAAATGAAGACAACCTAAGAGACTGCTGGGACAACATTAAACCCAACAACATTCACATTATAGGGGTCCCAGAAGGAGAAGAGAGAGAGAAATGACCTGAGAAAATATTTGAAGAGATTATAGTCAAAAACTTCCATAACATGGGAAAGGAAATAGTCACCCAAGTCCAGGAAGTGCACAGAGTCCCAGGCAGGATAAACCCAAGAAGAAACGCACCAAGATGCACAGTAATCAAATTGACAAAAACTAAAGACAAAGAAAAACTATTGAAAGCAACAAGGGAAATACGAAAAATAACATGCAAGGGAACTCCCATAAGGTTAATAGCTGATTTCTCAGCAGAAACTCTACAAGCCAGAAGGGAGTGGCATGATATATTTAAACTGATAAAAGGGAAGAACCTACAACCAAGATTACTCTACCCGGCAAGGATCTCATTCAGACGGAGAAATCAAAAACTTTACAGACAAGCAAAAGCTAAGAGAATTCAGCACCACCAAACCAGCTCTACAACAAATGCTAAAGGAACTTCTCTAAGTGGGAAACACAAGAGAAGAAAAGGACCTACAAAAACAAACCAATAACAATTAAGAAAATGGTAATAGGAACATACATATCGATAATTACCTTAAACGTGAATGGATTAAATGCCCTAGGCAAAAGACGTGGGCTCGCTGAATGGATACAAAAACAAGACTCATATATATGCTGTCTACAAGAGACCCACTTCAGACCTAGGAACACATACAGACTAAAAGTGAGGGGATGAAAAAGATATTCCATGCAAATGGAAATCAAAAGAAATCTGGAGTAGCAATACTCATATCAGATAAAATAGACTTTAAAATAAAGAATGTTACGAGAGACAAGGAAGGACACTACACAATGATCAAGGGATCAGTCCAAGAAGAAGATATAACAAGTATAAATATATACGTGCTCAACATAGGAGCAAATGCTAACAGCTATAGAAGAGGAAATCGAAAGTAACACAATAATAGTAGGGGACTTTAACACCTCACTTACACCAATGGACAGATCATTCAAAATGAAAATTAATAAGGAGTCACAAGCTTTAAATGACACAATAGACCAGACAGATTTAATTGATATTTATAGGATATTCCATCCAAAAGCAGCAGATTACACTTTCTTCTCAGTGCACATGGAACATTCTCCAGGATAGAGTACATCTTGGGTCACAAATAAAGCCTCAGTAAATTTAAGAAAATTGAAGTCATATCAAGCATCTTTTCTGACCACAACGCTGTGAGATTAGAAATCAATTACAGGGAAAAAAACGTAAAAAACACAAACACATGAGGCTAAACAATACGTTACTAAATAACCAAGAGATCACTGAAGAAATCAAAAAGGAAACCAAAACATACCTAGAGACAAATGACAATGAAAACACAATGATCCAAAACCTATGGGTTGCAGCAAAAGCAGTTCTAAGAGGGAAGTTTATAGCAACACAAGCCTACCTCAAGAAACAAGAAAAATCTCAAATAAACAATCAAACTTTTCACCTAAAGAAACTAGAGAAAGAAGAACAAACAAAACTGAAAGTTACAGAAGGAAAGGAATCAAACATCAGAGCAGAAATAAATAAAATAGAAACAAAGAAAACAATAGCAAAGATCAATAAAACTAAAAGCTGGTTCTCAGTTTGCAGGGCAGAAATAGAGACACAGATGTAGAGAACAAAAGTATGGACACCAAGGGGGGAAAGTGGCGGGGTGGTGGTGGTGGTGTGATGAATTGGGAGATTGGGATTGACATATATACACTAATATGCATAAAATGGATAACTAATAAGAACATGCTGTATAAAAAAAATAAAATTCAAAAATTCAAAAAACAAAAAAACCCTAAAAGCTGGTTCTTTGAGATAATAAACAAAATTGATAAACCATTAGCCAGACTCATCAAGAAAAAGAGGGAGACAACTCAAATCAATAAAATCAGAAATGAAAAAGGAGAAGTTACAACAGACACCGCAGAAATACAAAGCATCCTAACAGACTACTACAAGCAACTCTATGCCAATAAAATGGACAACCTGGAAGAAATGGACAAATTCTTAGAAAGGTAACCTTCCAAGACTGAACCAGGAAGAAATAGAAAATATGAACACACCATTCACAAGTAATGAAATTAAAACTGTGATTAAAAATTTTCCAACAAACAAAAGTCCAGGACCAGATGGCTTCACAGGTGAATTCTATCTAACATTTAGAGACGAGCTAACACCCATCCTTCTCAAACTCTTCCAAAACACTGCAGAGGAAGGAACACTCCCAAACTCATTCTATGAGGCCACCATCACCCTGATACCAAAACCAGACAAAGATATTACAAAAAAAGAAAATTACAGACCAATATCACTGATGAATATAGATGCAAAAATCCTCAACAAAACACTAGCAAACAGAACCCAACAACACATTAAAAGGATCATACACCATGATCAAGTGGGATTTATCCCAGGGTTGCAAGGATTCTTTAATATACACAAATCAATCAATGTGATATACCATATTAACAAACTGAAGGATAAAAACCATATGATCATCTCAATAGATGCAGAAAAAGCTTCTGACAAAATTCAACATCCATTTATGATAAATACTCTTCAGAAGGTGGGCATAGAGGGAACCTACCTCAGCATAATGAAGGCCATATACGACAAACCCATGGCAAACATGGTTGTCAATGGTGAAAAACTGAAAGCATTTCCTCTAAGATCAGGAACAAGCCAAGGATGTCCACTCTTGCCACTATTATTCAACATAGTTTTGGAAGTCCTAGCCATGGCAATCAGAGAAGAAAAAGAAATAAGAGGAATACAAATTGGAAAAGAAGAAGTAAAACTATCACTGTTTGTGGAGATGAAATGATACTATACATGGATAATCCTAAAGATGCCATGAGAAAACTACTACAGCTAATCAATGAATTTGGTAAAGTTGCAGGATACAAAATTAATGCATAGAAATCTCCGGCATTCCTATACACTAATGATGAAAAATCTGAAAGAGAAATTAAGGAAACACTCCCATTTACCACTGCAAGAAAAAGAACAAAATACCTAGGAATAAACCTACTTAGGGAGAAAAAAGACCTGTATGCAGAAAACTATAAGACATTACTGAAAGAAATTAAAGATGATAGAAACAGATGGAGAGATATACCATGTTCTTGGATTGGAAGAATCAATATTGTGAAAATGACTATACTACCCAAAGCAATCTACAGATTCAGTGCAATCCCTGTCAAATTACCAATGGCATTTTTTGCATTTTTTACAGAACTAGAACAAAAAATCTTAAAATTTGTATGGAGACACAAAAGACCCCAAATAGCCAAAGCAGTCTTGAGGGAAAAAAAGGGATCTGGAGGAATCGTACTCCCTGACTTTAGACTATACTACAAAGGTACAGTATTCAAGACAGTATGGTACTGGCACAAAAACAAATATAGATCAATAGAACAGGATAGAAAGCCCAGAGATAAACCCATGCACCTATGGTCAACTAATCTATGACAAAGGAGGCAAGGATATACACTGGAGAAAAGACAGTCTCTTCAATAAGTGGTGCTGGGAAAACTGGATAGCTACATGTAAAAGAATGAAATTAGAACACTCCCTAACACCATACACAAAAATAAACTCAAAATGGACTAAAGACCTAAATGTAAGACTGGACGCTATAAAACTTAGAGGAAGACATAGGAAGAACACTCTTTGATGTAAATCACAGCAAGATCTTTTTTGATCCACCTCCTAGAGTAATGGAAATTAAAACAATAATAAACAAAGGGGACCTAATGACACTTAAAAGCTTTTGCAAAGCAAAGGAAACTACAAACAAGACGAAAAGACAACCCTCAGAATGGGAGAAAGTGTTTGCAAGTGAATCAACAAACAAAGGATTAATCTCCAAAATATATAAACAGCTCATGGAGCTCAATATTAAAAAAAGAAACAACCCAATCAAAAAATGGGCAGAAGACCTAAATAGACACATCTCCAAAGAAGACATACAGATGGCCAAGAAGCACATGAAAAGCTGCTCAACATCACTAATTATTAGAGAAATGCAAATCAAAAGTACAATGAGGGGGCTTCCCTGGTGGCGCAGTGGTTGAGAGTCCGCCTGTCGATGCAGGGGACACGGGTTCGTGCCCCGGCCCGGGAAGATCCCACATGCCGCGGAGCGGCTGGGCCCGTGAGCCATGGCCGCTGGGTCTCCGCGTCCAGAGCCTGTGCTCCACAACGGGAGAGGCCACAACAGTGAGAGGCCCGCGTACCACAAAAAAAAAAAAAAAAAAAAAAAAAAAAAAGTACAATGAGGTATCACCTCACACCAGTTAGCATGGGCATCATCAGAAAATCTACAAACAACAAATGTCGGAGAGGGTGTGGAGTAAAGGAAACCCTCTTGCCCTGTTGGTGGGAATGTAAATTGACACAGCCACTATGGAGAACAGTATGGAGTTTCCTTAGAAAACTAAAAATAGAATTACCACATGACCCAGCAATCCCACTACTGGGCATATTCCCAGAGAAAACCATAATTCAAAAAGACACATGCACCCCAATGTTCACTGCAGCACTATTTACAATAGCTAGGTCATGGAAGCAACCTAAATGCCCATCAACAGATGAATGGATAAAGATGTCACACATATATACCATGGAATATTACTCAGCCATAAAAAGGAACGAAACTGGGTCATTTGTAGAGACGTGGATGGATCTAGAGACTGTCATACAGAGTGAAGTAAGTCAGAAAGAAAAAAACATGTATAGTATATTAACGCATATATGTGGAACCTAAGAAAATGGTACAGATCAACCGGTTTGCAGGGCAGAAATAGAGACAGACGTAGAGAACAAATGTCCGGTCACCAAGGGGGGAAAGCAGCGGGTGGTTGTGGTGGTGATGTGATGAACTGGGAGATTGGGATTGACATATATATACACTAATATGTATAAAATGGATAACTAGTAAGAACCTGTTATAGAAACAAATAAATAAAATTCAACCCCCCCCCCCGATCTCACATTCTTGGTGGCAGAGGACAGATAAATAAGGTCTGCAAGTGGTAACTGTCATGAAGAAATGTAAGCGTGTAAAGACAGCAAAAGCGGCGGTGCAAGTGTGCTCCTTTGGATAGAGCGGTCTGCGAAGACTCAGATATCGACCTTTGACAAAGGACCTGAAATACGTGCCGAACGAGTTAAAAGAAATCTGGAGGAAGTGTTCCAGCCAGAGGGAACAGCAAGCGCAAAGTCGTGAAGTGGATCGAACCTGCGTGTTGTAGGAACAGAGGGAAAGCCAGAGAGGTGGGCGAGGGAGCTATGCGGTGGGAGATGAGGTAGGCAGGAGCACATACAATATACACACACAGATATTTTTCTACCTGAGACCACATTACTAAGGAAAGAGGGTGTACAAATCTCTCAAGAGGCAACAAAAGCCAGGATGAAGCGGACTTCCAACCGCGGCGCTCCAGGCACGCCTTTCCTCCAAGGCTAGAGCCAAGTTAGACAGCCGTAGGGGATGGACTGGGTCCCGCCCTCAGAAGACCAACCCTCGCCCAGGAGCGGGGGCGGATCGCGGGGGTGGACCTCGGCAGTCCCCGGCTCTCCTGGGCCGCCGGCGCTGCACCGGCCGCGGTTACCAGCAGGCGGTGTAGTGAGCGCGCCTGCAGCTGCAGCCGCTGCCGCCGCAGCCCGCCAGTCCCAGCAAGGACGAGAAAGGAGGGGACCGGAAGGAGCCACTGGTGCTGCGGGAAGTGGCAGGAACGGGAGGCGGGGACCCACCTGGAAGCGCCCCAGCGCCGCTGTCGAGCTTCCTGCGGCGGCGGCCAGCCGAGCCAGTGCCGTGGCGGGGGCGGAGAGCGGCCACGGCGGCGGCGCCTCCCGGAGTGGCCTGCGGTGCTCGGCCCCGCCCGAAAGGTGAGCAGGCGCTCGGGGCACGTGGTGGGGGCCAGATGGGGGAGGGGGAATGGAGGACGAGGGATCTCGGGGATGATCGGCTCTGGGACCCGGATTTGGAACCGAGTGCTAGGAGGGGTGGGCTGGAGGCGGCGGCGGCGACGGCGGCGACGGCGAAGCCCCCACGTGGGGCGGGGGGGCGCGCGCACGTGTGCGCGGGCAAAAGGGGGGCGGGGAGGGCTCTGGGGAGGGTGGCGGGCGCGCGCTCGCTCAGTAGTGGTCCACGTGACCGGCACGCCGAGAATGTTTCCACGTGACAGGCTCGGAGGCTGGCTGAGGCAGAAGATTGCTGTGTCTGTGTAGTGCAACCGTGGTCGTCGGAGACTTTAGGGTTGTTTGCCGCTTTTCATCTCTACTAGGGGAGTATGAAGAGAAATATAAGGCGGAAAAGACTTCCTGTTCTTTCTCTGTTATACACATTCTTTTCGTAAATGAAACCCTTTCTAAATTCCGAAGTACTGATTTCTCTGTACCGCCATGTTGGTTCTAGAGGAAACTCGCGAGATGCTAGTGGGTTTGTATCGCGAGATCTCTCGATTCTCGCGGGACCTTGTTGGCAGAGCAGTTGTCCTGGATGGCGGAGCCCTGGGTTCCGAGGGCCTGGGACCCGCAACTCTTTCTACAAGGCAAGTTGCGAGGGAGGGGCCGGGGGCAAGTGCCCTTGGTGCCGGGAGCCGTGCTGCGTCATCTTCCTGTAGTCTTGAAGGGAATACATTGACCCAATTGAGGCGACACGATCCTCCTCCCCACCCCCCTGCGGGCGCTTCGCCACCTGCAGAAGCCACCCCTCAGCCCGGGCTCCTTCTCCCCCGCTCAGTGATAGTTCCTCCCCCGTCTCACTGGAAGTACGGAGCCGTGTTCGCACAGACGTGAGGATTCCATTGGATACCGTTCCTCTTTCAGACGTTCTTGTCAGTTTTTCCCCTTGTTGCCATTTTCTGAAGAATTCCAGACCTGTTAACCATTCTGTTGCTTGTTTCTGCTGCAGAACCTTTCTCCACGGCCCCTTCTCAGACGCTTAAAATAGAGCGCATTCCATTTTTTCTCTCTGGGCATCATTTACTCCCATTTATTTGGTCATTGCTAACTTCCTCATCACTCTAGCTTTGTGTTTACGGTAACTTTTGGCAGTATTTGGAGGGATCCTTTATATCTCTGACAATACCTGATGTCAGAATAAAACCACTTTTAATTTTTTTGATACGTGCCTATTAACTCGTAATTATCGATAAGTTTTTTTTTCCGATAGGATTTTCATTACTATTGTTATGAGTTTGCCATCTTTGTTGTTCAGGGATGATTGCTTTAGTTTACGTATTTAAGGCAATAGTGGAATGTTTTAAGTCAAATTTAAAAGCAAACCTCTCTTCGTAAACTCTGATATCAAAGCTTGAGTTCAATTTTTCCTTAAATGAATTTGACGCAAGATTAGTTTTTCTCCAGCTCTTCAATGTTTTATCAAAGATGAATTTATAGTATACTTTTTTTTCGTATTTTTGAGCAGTCTGGATTTATTTAGTATTCGTAGTGGTAAATTAATCGCAAACTAATCAGATAATTAGGTAATCCAGTCATAATTTTTTTTAAACTACAAACGTGTTATTTTCCTCTACACTTAGTACGGAGAAAAATAAAGGGTAAAATGCTTCCTGTTACATTCTACCAAGTTGCCTCCCTCAGTCCTATATCTCTGTAAACACTCTTAGCGGTAGCTATGTATTATTCCAGATATTTTCCATGTGTTTTATTTTTTTTAACAAAGAGGAGGAAACGGAGGGGTGTTGTTTTAAGATACTCTGTCACAACGTTAGCAATCTGTAAAAATTTTTTCTGCTCACATATTTTTATTTAGTGGTTTTTTGACTCATGAATACGTGCTTTAAAAAAGTAAATTTTTTGTACAGATTTTTTGGTGGTATAGTTTTGTGAAAATAGCTTGAGTGAGAGCATTATTTTTACTGTAGGGTGGTATGCTGGTCGCTTTGTACAAAAATAAAGTACATGTGAAATAAGATTTAAAGATTTAAATGTTTTGTCACTTGAGTTTTATATTTTTATGTTTAATAGTTGTGCTATCTATTTACATTTATATGTTTATATTTCTTGATAACTTATATATTCTAAACTGTTACCCAAGTGTGTATATCGGAGTTTTCCAGAAGTTTAAAAAGTTATCAGCTTAATTAAATAGTTCTCAACTGAAGAGTGGAAGATACATCAGTAGTTAATACAGACAAACATCAGTAGTTAATACAGACAAACATACATATACTCAGAAGTTGCTAAGCAGCATTTTGTGATTGTTTTTTGTATTTTTCCCTCCAAACTACCAGCAATATTATTTATCACACTTGTCACATAAAAAAAGTGACCACTCGTTTTGGTCACTGTAGTTTTCTCTTGTACTAGTTAAAATAGGAATGTTGGGGAATAAAAGTTAGTGTTGAGAGGTGAGATGTGGGAAAGAGGAAAAGGAGACATGGGAGTGTGTATAGGTTGATATTGAAATGGAATTGGACAAGTTGCAGAGAAAAGAACGGATAGTAGAAGGTTGACAGAGCCATGGTCCAAAAAGTCTGTTCTTGATGGCGGGAGGGTGACTTGAGTTGACCAGAATTTGGAATCAGTATGTGAGGCAATTTTTTTCCTCTTAAATAATTTTTTTTAAACAGGTTTCAGCCCACCCCCAGATGTGCTTGATATCACCTGTCCCCCCCCCAAAAAAAATCAACTGAAGTTGATGTTTAATCGGAACTTTGTGAATTCTTTACTTATTTTATGTTTTTAGAAGTAGGAGCTTGTGAAAATGACAGTGGATTCAAAAGATCACAGTTCTATAATGGCCTTTGCAAACTTTACAAAGTTTCGCTTGGGAATTGGGCCTTCAGAGTTCTCATGTGCATCTGATCCTTGTAATAATATATGTTACTTATTCGTACAACTTTGTTTTATAAACTGTTTTTGGTAGCGGATCTTAGGAATTAGCAGACTTTTACAGACACTAAAATACCCATATACTGGGTAGAAATATACTGAGAAAATACAAGAAGAAGAGAAATATATCTTATGTGAGTTGAGCTTTGCTTGAGTAAAACTTAACCAGGAAATTTTATTTTCCTCTTTCTCAGTTATTACTGTCACAGAAGTGATCTATGAGAGCTAATGAGCTTCAGTAATCAGAGGATATTAACAAAAGTGATAATATGATGTCCTCACTTGGATTTATTTATTTATTTATTTATCTATTTATTTATGTATGTATTTATTTATTTATTTATGTATTTATTTATTTTGCGGTACGTGGGCCTCTCACTGTTGTGGCCTCTCCCGTTGCGGAGCACAGGCTCCGTGACGACGCGCAGACTTAGCGGCCATGGCTCACGGGCCCAGCCGCTCCGCGGCATGTGGGATCTTCCCGGATCAGGGCACGAACCCGCGTCCCCTGCATCGACAGGCGGACCCTCAACCACTGCGCCACCAGGGAAGCCCCGGGTTTTTTTTCTTTAGATATGACACAATGCTAGTTTCCATAGACCTGTAACTTTGTAACTATATAGTGTAATACCTATGTTACATATTAATTATATGAAGAATGTACATTTTATTTCCTGCCTCTTCCTGAACCAGTGTCCAAGACAGATTACAGGAAATTACTTGACCAGAAATATCAGTGAAAGTACGTGCAGGCGCTTTTTTAAACAATCTACCATTTCATATGAAAATTCATTGTCAGTTTAAGCATGAGGAATATTTGCTGAAAGTCTTTGCATGTTTTTTGTTTTGTTTTGTTTTTTGTTTTTTTGGCCTTGACAGTGAAAGCGCAGAGTCCTAACCACTGGACCACGAGGGAATTCCCAGTCTTGATTTTTAAAGTACTATTTAATATATATGTGGTATACACTGTAGTGCAGTTTTCTATAGTTAATATCCTGATAACCACTGTAATTATACTTTAAAAAGCACTATGTGTAAATATTTCCCAAAGTCATAAGTCTTGCCTTCTAGAACCATGCAGTATGGACTTTGCTATTTCATTTGAACTTGTCCTTCTCACTTTCCTTCTTTTTCTTTTCATCTGTTATTTCTCAACTTATGTAGGTAATTTTTCTCTGGTCACAGACAAGTGAGTTGAGTAACTTTGAGGGGACTACCAAACTATTCAGTTATTATGATTATTTTGGAACTCCAGAATATGTGTAAGTTGCAGTTAGTAATTAAACATTTTTTGAGTGATTGTGATTTTAGTCATTTCAAACAGCAGAGATCCTGAGGCTTCAAAATAACTGTAACCAAGTATAATAAGCCTATGAGCTTTATTCAGAAACTACTAACTGGAGTAAATAACTTAACATTTTGCAACCCCAACAGGGTTGGTTATCTGATTTTTCAGCCCACAGATTACAATTTGCAAGGTTGGCCATTGGAGTTAGGCATGCTGACAACCGAAATGTCATCTTATTTCAAGGCTACTGAAGAAGAGCTATTAAAAAGTATATGGAACTATAAAAGGATAGTGTTTTAAGGCCATTTCATGTAGACATACAGTCCTATAATCATTAACTTCTGAGGGAATCACAATGTTGTAGTATAGTACATGGTCTGTCACAATGATGATCTTAATCATAAATAAATCATAAATAAACTTTTACTCTGTACTGTGTTTAAGGAATTAAGAAATTGGTGTCTTTTTAGAAGATTCTTATAAGGGTAAACGTTTTCAAAGCTTTTTAATAAATTCGTTTCAGTTTTCTAGAAAATTCACTTAACAGAACTCATCTGATACCCCCCCAAAAAATGGGGCTGCTGTGTGTGGAATTTTCTTTGTTTTATTTTATTGCTTTTATCTACTTATTTCCTTATTTACTATTTCAAGGAGTTGCCTCCCATGTAAGACTCTATTACATTTAATATTTGATATCAGTAATAATTAACCAATTGGCTAAAGACAGGCACATTTGTTGATGAAGGAATTTTCAGAGCAGATAATTATTATGAATTAGTAAATGACATATCTGTGAATCAGTTGTATAGTTCTGAATCCTGATAGTGAGTCTCCATCCTTAGCAGAGCTGAATGTCCAGAGGTGAGAAATGTTTCTTTTTGTAGTAGATTTTGTTTGTTGCTTTGCTTGCCTTTTCAGTCTTATTTATTTATTTATTTTTTGCGGTACGCGGGCCTCTCACTGTTGTGGCCTCTCCTGTTGCGGAGCACAGGCTCCGGACGCGCAGGCTCAGCGGCCATGGCTCACGGGCCCAGCCGCGGACTGGGGCACGAACCCGCGTCCCCTGCATTGGCAGGCGGACTCTCAACCACTGCGCCACCAGGGAAGCCCTTCAGTCTCTTTTAATATGTTAATTTAAACCTTACGCTCCCTTCAGTGTTAGAGTGATAGTGTATAGCACTTGATTTAGGTATTAAGTGTGTATATTTGTGTGTGTTTTAATGATTTTGATGACTGGTTTGAGGATTTTGAATCTTGGGAATTAATATAACCATATTAAAATTTTGATGTATTTCTTCTATTATTTAAAAATATATCTTTTACATGTTTACAGATAAAACATATTTAATTTCATGTCCTGCTTTTAACCTAATGTTAGGTAACATTTTCCCATTCTCACAATGAGTATTTTTAACCATCATTATAAGTGGTTGTATGATGTTCCATGTGTAGATGTATATCATTCTCCTGTTCTAGTTTTTTGCATAAGAGTGTGAAGAACATTTATATATAAGGTGTTTCTTATATATAGTATTATCTTCTAGTATATTACAGGTATAATTTTTAGGTACATTTTAAAGGCTCTTAAAACTGTGTCACGATATTTGTCAAAAGGATCAATTTATATTCACATTGGAGTGGCTGTTGGCTCTATACATCAACGTTAAGTATTGTTTATAAAAACATAATAGGGGATAAGTTGTATTATAACATTTTTTTTCTTAGATTACTACTGGGGTGAAACATTATGCTTAATAGTGTATTTCTTTTGTGAGTTTTTCAGATAAACAGAATTTTAAAATTAATATAATCAAATCATTGGCCTAATTTTGTTTTATTTCTGATGTTACAAAATTCTTCCTTCTCTAGAAATGTAATAAATAAATAATACTGATCTTAATACTATTTATTTTAGTTTTTCTAAGTTAGATTTAAATAAATTTAACTTTTTATCTCATCTGGCATTGGTATGAGAATGTAAATGTTTTCCTGCAACTCGGTAATTGTCTCAAGTCTATTTATTAAATAATTTTTCTTTGTTTTGCGTGTTTCATTTTTACATTTTAAATGTTTATATCTTATATTGCTTGTTTTTAATCCCAAACTTAAAAAAAATAGTATTGTTTTTTAGATGATTCTTACTACATGTTTAATATCTTTTGCCCTGGTCTCTTTATTGTGTTTGTTTTCTTATCGATTTTTGAAAGCACTTTATAATTTGAGGATAATAAAAGCTCATTTTGTACAAAACAATGTTTTATAATTCCTTTTGTCAACCAAAATTTGAAATATTCTTTTCCCATATACCAGAATTAAGTAGGATTAAGTGAAGCAATTTCTCCTTTCTTGAGAAGATAAAATATGAAACTATGTAAAGGTACAGTACAAGAGGCTGTAAAGAGAAAAACTACTTTGGTAGATTTTGTGGAATTAAAGAAATAAACTTCTAAGATCAACAATTTAGGATGTGTGCTTAAGGTGTTTCCCACATTAAATAGTAATATACAACTTGACATCACATCCCTCTAAAATATTTAGAAAAAAAAAGTGTTCATTAGCAGTTCTAAGACTCAAGTTCCAGAATCACAATTCCTTTGTTCTTCAACTGTTAAGAATGACGGCAATGTTGTGCATTTACTGAAATTAAATAAAGAATCTGAGAAATTATATGTGAGCATTAGTGAGGGCATCCGTGCCAAGGAGAGCTTTTTAAATGTTTAAAGTTCTTATTGTTTACAAACGTGTGGTTTGTTTTTTCCTTTATGAAATAATTATTCAAGATAAATAATTTTTTAAAAAGTGAGATATTTATACTTACTTACATTTTAAAACTGTAATGTTCCAAGCTATTATTTTATTAAATATTGACTAGCACTTTCTGTTGGCTACAGAATGTTGTGGTTACATAATTGCTAGGAAGAAAAAAACAGATTAACTTTGTATGAAAACGTAGTAAATATTTGAAAACACACATGTCCTGTGCTTGGGTATTACATAAAGAGAATTGCAGATGAGGAACCAGGTGTGATGAAATTTCCTTTTACCTTGGATTGGGATGAGAATTTATAAGGATTGGAACATAATTTATATCTTTTATTTCTACTAGAATTCTGCTACCCCCTAAGGGGTGAGTTTATTTTTCGGAAGGGCACTGAAGTGGTCCAGGAATAGCAGTTGCTAATTGTGTTCTGGCATTTACTTACCTCCTTACTAATAACTTTTTAAAAAAATTGGACAGAAGTTTAAGGAAAGTAGATACTGCAGCTTATATACACTTCCCCATTAGAAGCAGATTTATGTGTTTCATAAATAGAGTGAAATTTAGCTTGGCTGTATTATAGAGGGAGGTACCAAGATTTTTTCCTCCTGAAAAAGGTGTGTGTATGTATGTTTGTGAGATTTATCTACTGAAAACCCTTGAGGAGCTTTCTAATACTTCTCTATATTAACTCTCTACTCCCCACCCCAAACCTGTAATTCTTAATCTGAATGGTCGCCACTAAATTTTTTTTATATATATAAATTTATTTATTTATTTATTTTTGGCTGTGTTGGGTCTTTGTTGCTACTCATGGGCTTTCTCTAGTTGCGGCGAGCGGGGGCTGCTCTTCATTGTGGTGTGCAGGCTTCTCATGGCGGTGGCTTCTCGTTGTGGAGCACGGGCTCTAGGTGCGTGGGCTTCAGTAGTTGTGGCACATGGGCTCAGTAGTGTGGCTTGCCGGCTCTAGAGTGCAGGCTCAGTAGTTGTGGCTCACGGGCATAGTTGCTCCGCAGCATGTGGGATCTTCCCGGACCAGGGCTCGAACCCTTGTCCCCTGCATTGGCAGGCGGATTCTTAACCACTGCGCCACCAGGGAAGTCCCTAAAAATTTTTAATGTTGCTTTTGCAGTAATACGTTTCATTTCCTGAGGGAGAAATTTCCTCCCTCCCCCCCAACTTTAAAAAATATATAAATATGATTAGCATATTAATACACACAGAAAGTTCTCCTAAGTGTACAGTTCAGTGAATTTTCACAATGTGAACACACCTGTGTAATTATTACTGAGAAATAGAACATTATCAAAACCCTGGAAACTGTCTTGTGCTGTATTGTGGTCATTAACTCCCCACGCCCATGAGAAATCACTATTTCGATTTCTAGTACCATAGAATAATTTTGTCTGGTTTTGAACTTTAACTTCCTTTATAAACATTAATGCATTGTTATCCTGTTTTGATATAAGTAACTTGAGAAATCCTAGAACTTGATCTAGTTTATACCTGGACATCTCAGCACTTAGACATTTTTCTTACGGTATTCATAGTTTTCAGGAACTCTAGAAGGGGACATCAAAGAACTACCTTCTTTGCTTTCAGATTGTGTGGTAGACCCTGTTTGTGTTTTAATGTTGTTTGGGCAAACAGGATGCTTTTAACTTCTGTCATTGATGGCCTTCAAGAGTACCTCACCTTTTTTTTTTTTTTTTTTTTCCTCCTACTTAAAAATTTTGTTTTGAAAACTTTGGTATAGCATTCCTGACCAGCTAATGGCTTTTTGGACTTTTATCCTATGAGTTGGCAGCTTTTTTTTTCATTCTTTGAATTCCTTTCAAGCAGTGATTCCCATTCAAATTTTTATGACAGCCACCCTGTAGTATCCGCTGTTATTTCAAAGAATGTCCTGAGTACCCACCCCTCCCCTTCCCTCCCCTCTCATAAAAAGTCTCAGGTTAAGTCATTTTACTTTTAAAATATTTACTTTGTATTTATGCACAGTATAACATTGTGGTATACAGATTATAGATCAAATTGTAGGCTACTAAAAAATTGAATAGGGGTAAGACAGGAATAAAGACACAGACCTACTAGAGCATGGACTTGAGGATATGGGGAGGGGGAAGGGTAAGCTGTGACAAAGTGAAAGAGCGGCATGGACATATATACACTACCAAATGTAAGGTAGAGAGCTAGTGGGAAGCAGCCGCATAGCACAGGGAGATCAGCTCGGTTCTTTGTGACCGCCTGGAGGGGTGGGATAGGGAGGGTGGGAGGGAGACGCAAAAGGGAGGGGATATGGGAACATATGTATATGTATAACTGATTAAATTTGTAAAATAAAAAAAAAATTAAATAAATGTTTAAGCCAAAAAAAAAAAAAATTGAGAGTCAGCTATACCTAGTTAGCAACTCCTTTCAGGCTGGCTTCAAGTGTTAAGTGTAACTTTCTTATGAGAAATTCTCCCTTTGTACTTTCTTTTCTACCCCTCCATTTCACTTTCTTAATTTTAAAGGAAGACGTAGGAAAGATTTATTACTGCGTTCCTGCAGATAGTTTTTCTTTCATTTAAGTCCCACAGTTAGCCTGGAAGATACACTTAATTTCCTTTATAAACGAATTTTGCTTGCTGTCACTCAGTAATTATTAGGACCAGAATATTATAAATGGCCTGTAACTGTCAAAATTAGATGTTTTGTTCAAGTATAATTTAAGAGTAACACATACCTACATTTTGTACCCTAGTACTCTTTCATTTGCTGAGCTTTTGTGGAAATTAAACGTTATGCAAAAATTTAGACTAATTCCTAAAAAAAAATTTTTTTTTTTTGCCTAGATATTTTAAATGTTTGACTTTGGGCATCATGTTATAGGAGAACATCTCATGAAGAGTGAAGGAAAAAGTAATTGACTTTTGTAAAGGTTATAGAGTTACCACTAAATTTGAATAAATGCTGTTCTTGGTGAATGAGTCAGGACAATTTCCAGTTTGACCTAAGGCACATTTATGGATAGGTACTTTTCTTTCTAGCAAAATTTAGCAAAAACTTAGCAAAATTTCATGAAGGAAATTTTGATTTGTTTGTAACTATAAGACAGTTGTTCTCAAACTTTAGCATACATCATAATCTCCTGGAAGTTTTGTTTGTTTTTATTCTTTAAAAACAGTGCATGAGGGCTTCCCTGGTGGCACAGTGGTTGAGAGTCCGCCTGCCGATGCAGGGGACATGGGTTCGTGCCCCGGTCCGGGGAGATCCCACATGCTGCGGAGCAGCTGGGCCCGTGAGCCATGGCTGCTGAGCCTGCGCGTCCGGAGCCTGTGCTCCGCAACGGGAGAGGCCACAGCAGTGAGAAACCCCGCGTACCGCAAAAAAAAAGAAAAAAAAAACAGTGCATGAGTGTCAGGTTTAATAGATTAGGAGATCACACAATACTAGGGTATAGTAAAGGCACCTACATCTAAAAACAAACAAAACCCCCACAGGTGTTTCTGATGTACATCCTAGCTGAGAACCTTTGAGCATTATTTCTTAAAATATGGTTCTGGGAATTTCAGTTGGCAATCTGTTAAAGGTGCAGATTCTCTCAAACTCTGGGGTGAAACCTAGAAATCTATTTTAAACTAGCCCTCCAAGTGATTCTGGTGTGTGCCAAAGCTTGAGAACCATCCTCATAACTCAGAAGCGTCCTTCCTTGACACCTGTCTGAGAGCTTGTTAGAAATGGAAATTTCAGACCTTCTCGATAACAATCTCATTTTAACTAGATTCCCAGGCAGTTTGAATGTATATTGAACATTGTGAAGGGCTGCTCTAGATGATTTTTATTATCATTATAAAAATAATACTAATGTAAAATTATTGAACATTTGCTGTATGCTAGATACATGTAAATACTGTATTCATTATTATTTGGTCCTCACAACCTTGTAGGGATGTTATTTATGTATGTATGTATGTATGTATGTATGTGTTGGGTCTTTGTTGCTGTGCACGGGCCTCTCATTGTGGTGACCTCCCCTGTTTCAGAGCACGGGCTCCAGGTGCGCGGGCCTCAGCAGTTGTGGCTCTCAGGCTCCAGAGTGCAGGCTCAGTAACTGTGGCACACGGGTTCAGCTGCTCTGAGGCATGTAGGATCCTCCCGGATCAGGGCTCCAACCCACGTCCCCTGCACTGGCAGGTGGACTCCCAACCACTGCGCCACCAGGGAAGTCCAGGGATGTTTACTTTTATCCTCACTCTGCAAATGAGCAAGTTGAGGCAGAGGGGTTAAGTATCTTGCTCAGTGTCACACAGGCATTGAATGCAGGGTTTGGGATATGAACTTAAGCATTCAAACTCTACTTTTGGGGTTTGAGATGCTATCATCAGGACCATTTATGTGCATGTATATGTGTCTTCCTTGTTGTTCGAGTTCCATTGTATTGACATATATTCTAATGAATTTTTTGTGTGTCAAATTTTACAGTGGCATTTGAATTTTCTTCCAGATCTTCAAGGACTGTTTTTGCTAAAATATTGTGTTTTATATACAAAAACAGAACTGGAAGTAGCTGTGATTTGAATACTTTGGTTTTTAAGAATAGAAATCACTTAAGTTTATTCATCAAGGTGTTATTTATCCAAACTCTTTGTTCCCTTATACTTTTGTTTTGTGTGCAGTTGTAGTAAGGCAGCTCTTACTGGTTAGTGTTTCATTTAAAATTTTGTACAATGATAAGTTCATATATTCAAGAATTGTATTTGTTTATTAAAGAGGACCGGGTTTCGCTGGTGGCGCAGTGGTTGAGAGTCCGCCTGCCGATGCAGGGGACACGGGTTCATGCCCCGGTCCGGGAAGATCCCACATGCCGTGGAGCGGCTGGGCCCGTGAGCCATGGCCCCTGAGCCTGCACATCCGGAGCCTGTGCTCCGCAACGGGAGAGGCCACAACAGTGAGAGGCCCGCGTACCGAAAAGAAAAAAATAAAAGAGGACCACAGTTGTAGTTCAGTACTTAGAGGCCCCTATGTGCTGAAACTATACTTGGGGTTCATTTCAAGTAAGCATGCATATTTGCAGAATAATAAATCTAAATGATGGTGTTTATTTCAAGGTAATAGTATAAGAAAGCATTCTGGTCACATTAATAATAGGTTATTTGGGGAGGATTTGAGTCATAATTTTTAAGTGTACAATTCATTGATTTTTAGTAAATTTACATTGTTGTGCAACCATTTCCACAGTCCAGTTTTAGAACATTTCCATCAATCTGATTTCTTTTTCTTTTTTTGTCAGTCTCACTTTCAGCTTATTATAGATTTTTAAAAAGTCAGCTGGTGCATTTTAGAAGTCCTTCAATATAGTACCATACTACATTATTAGTAGTAAAAACCTGTGTATAAACCTTAATCCATAAACCTTTTTTAAACTTACTTTTAAGAAATGGAAAAAAAAATTAGTGTTCTAGCCCTTAGTTTCTGTTCACTCAGATCAGTTAACTGATTGGCAGGATTCAAAGTGATGTGAATGGTAGTGCTTAGGCCTAGGAAACATTCTTTCATTCACTTAATTGGTTATTCAATCCTATGAAGAGAGAATGAGGAGAAAGAGAAGATAATTAAGGGAAACTATAGTTCCATGATGATATTGACAAATACAGAGTTCTGTTTGGTGGTTGCTTGGTTTCTGGAAAACTGTGGTAAGCATTTCTGTTGTCTTGATCTGAATACCTCACAAGAATGACAGCTTTTTTTTTTTTTAAACCCTTTTTCGCTGCATTGTTTGTTTTAAGAATTTTGAGGTTGAGTAGCACATTATGCTGAATAAGGTAGTTCAGTCACCTAACTTTTTATGTCTCTCTAACCCTGGGTTTTTATGATTGAATATAAGGCTCTTTTAACACAAAAATGTCTGAAAATTACGTGTGGCATAATGTAATAGAATTTTTACTTTTTTTTTGTTTTTGTTTCGGTACGCGGGCCTCTCACTGTTGTGGCCTGTCCCGTTGCGGAGCACAGGCTCCGGATGCGCAGGCTCAGCGGCCATGGCTCACGGGCCCAGCCGCTCCGCGGCACGTGGGATCTTCGCGGACTGGGGCACGAACCCGTGTCCCCTGCATCGGCAGGTGGACTCTCAACCACTGCGCCACCAGGGAAACCCTTTACTTTTAATTAAGTGGATTAATTAAACAATATATTAACAATAAAGATTATCAGAGCTTTTGATACATTATTCGCTGGCAGTTTAGTCTCCTGAATGTGGACGAGAACTGCTGGTATGAAATTGATTCCGACCCTCAAGGAAGAACAGTGAGGGACGTGTTCAAGGAAGAACAGTGAGGGAATTAACTATTATTGAACATTTGTTTTGGGCAAGTGGACCCATTTTATAGTCTCTTCTTTGTGTTGTAGCAAAAAGAACATGGGCTTGGAATCAGATAGACCTGGATTTAAATCCTGGCTCTAGCACTTAGAAACTCTGTGACTTTAAGAAAATTGCTTATATCTAAGCTCTTGTTTTCCTCAATATAAATGATACATACTTTCTACTTACATATAGAGTATATAAGGCGCTTGATATAAAATAGGTGCTCATTAAATCTGTTCTTTATTGATGTCGAAATGGAGACTCAGACAAGTTTGTTACACGGCTAGTAAGTGACAAATATCTGTCTGATTTCAAAGTCCATGCTCTTCCAAAATACTGTTCTTTGTCTCCTAGATAGAAATGGAAATCATGGGAATCAAAAGTTAGAGACTGTGTCACTTTGGATTTTAAATTATTAGGTAGAAATTCACAGAAAAGCAAGTTTCAGAAAGGTCAGAAAAAAGATTGGTAATGACCACAGATGATGTAGACAATACTGATAGAAGGCACTTAAAAATGAAACATGTTATTTTAAAAAATGGAACATGTATTAAAATTACAAAAAGTTTCCACTAAGGGGAGAAAAATGCATGAGTTATTCAGAGAAAATATTGTGACTTTCACATAGGTAATTTCTAATAAACTTCAAAAGAAAACGTATCAAGAATACCTGCATTACTAATGGTTTATAACTGATGGTTAATACTAAAATGTGTCACTAGGAATATGGGGAGGCTGGAGCTCTGAATGAGTTAAAGTTTGCAAAAAATGCATAAGCCAACAAGGGAGGGCTTTAGCTAAACTCAGCAAGATAAGTAAGGAAGAAAGAGGCCCATTCATTGGGTAGATATTAAATAATGACAACTACTCAAATCCTGTTTTACTTCTCTTACATCTAGGAAAATGACTTTCATACTGGAAGGGACACAACCTTGTTTAAAGAGGAGACTATTCCATGATTGTTATGTGGTAAAGAGCATCTAGTTTCATTAAATAAATTTAGATCTCTAGTTCTAATGAATTACTTAGAGCAATGAAGTATCATTGTTTCTTGATGTCTGTGGCTGCTTTTGGGTGTAAAGAAGACCATTTACAAGTTTTGGTAAAATAATATTGAGTAGTTAACAAATTAAAAAACTTGTCTTTTAAGTTCAACTTATACATTTTATTACTCTATTAATAAATTTAGCAAGTTTCATATAAACTAAGAATATTTTTGTTTTCCTGGGTGGGGGGATGACACTTTGATTACTGTATCTTAGTAATTCTTGCTGAAGAGATTAAATCTCCCTTAAAACACCCTTTCCAGGTAAAATGGCTTTTGTACTTGTTTTCTTTTTCTGTAATACACATATATTTGCATGCCTTGCTCCCTCATTTCTTAGGTTCAAATGTCACTTGGTCTAGAGAGGTTTTCCCTGACGGACTTTCCAAGGGGCATCATTTACATAGACTTCCCTGTGAATGATGCTTACTGGTGCGACCCTCTTCATACCATCTAAAAGAGCACTTCCTCCTTTCAGTTTCCCTGGTTTATTTTTCTTCACAGTAATTATCATATTTGATACTTATTGTTTGCCTCTTCTCGTTAAAATATGAGATCCACGAAGATTGAAATTATGTTTTCATAATTCACTGATTTATGTTCACTGATTTAATTCTCAGAGCTTGGAACAATACCTAGTTCATGGTGTATGCTCAGTGATTATTTGTTGAATGAATGACTTTATATTGTAAAGTACTTGGAACAATGTTGAGCACTAGGAAAATGCTCTTTGAATGTTAGCTGTTAGTAGCACTACTATTGCTGCTTAACTTAATTATATTCCTTATATTTACACATTAATTATACTGGATTTTACTTTTTTTTTTAGCACTTTATATACCTTACAGAGTAAATGTAAAATTTCAACAAGCAGGACTTTCCCGGATACTTAAAACTCCTTTAAAATTAATAAGTGGAACTTATAGTCAGTCATAATTTCTCTTAAGCATTACAATATTGCTTATTAACCAAACCAAATATTTTATACCTTTAAACTTAATGTCCTAAGGCTGAAGTCAGTTACTATTTTAAATTTAGAATTATAAGGCTGTCAGATTCTATAACGTTAAAGTTCTCTTAAACACTATAAAAACTTAAAGAAAAAATACATAGTTGTAAACTTAACATGGTAATATTAATATTGTGGGTTTGATATATAATACTTAAATTTTAGTAGTATTTAATTCTAATTCACCTTGGCAGAGAGTCACTTACTTAAGGGAATAGTTCTGTTGTCTCAAGCAGGTTGAAATTTCTGTGACACAGTTTATGAACACAGACCAGTTACCATCTCTTGACTGGCTGATTATCAACCTGACATTGATTGGCTTCGGAAGCTGCCTTTGTCCAGGTGGTTTTTCTCATTCCAAACATGGACACATTGAACCTTTAACAAAAATTGTGATATGGTAACAGTGGAACTCCAAGACAATGTCTTTTGGTTTCTTCTCCATTCAAGTTTAAGGCTTTTTGTAACTGCCTTTTAATTCCATTGCCTGATAAAGTTCTGTAAACCCCACCCAGGTTGTTTCACCACTTGATTGGATTCCAAGAATTCATTTTCTACCTGTTTGGCTAATGCCACAGGTTTTAGATCATTTAAATATCACAAAGGAACTGAGAGAGATGTTGATAGCTTTTGTTAATTTGTGGTGAATCAGAATATGCCAGAAGATTAGAAACAGACAAAGTCTTATTTAAAAAAAAAAAAAACAGTAGTTTTTGAAATCATTTTCCAGTCCTTGGAGGTAAGGTAGAGAAATAGGCTAGTTCATCAGCATTAAGAACATTACATTAATACGTGTAAAATAACCTTTCTTAAGTACTGGTACAGAGGGATTTATGTCAAACTTAAGAGATGTATCTAAAAAGGCTTTTTTTGTCCTTGTCTATTTTAATATTTTTATTAATACTTTGCATAAGTATACAGTTGTGCATATATACAACTCAACTGACAAGGATAGATGACTGAAAACAGCTTTCAAAATTTTGTCTGAAATCACAGGCAGGAACCTATAGTTTGAGTTACTTAAAAGTGAAAAACTTCTGAAAAAGTATGGAATTCGATTGAAAAAGTTCTCTGAGTAGAATTCTGTTTACTGATTTTAAAGAACTGTACTAACTAGAGAATAAAACATGAATTGCACTGTTCCCTCAAGGAGCCTGTAATCAAGTAAGGAATATACACACATCAAACTATACATTGTAAATTCTGTGATAGAAGATTTAAGTGTTATGGGAACAAAAGAGAGCATTTAATTCTGATGAATCATTGAATTGGGTTTTGAGGAAGAAAAGTTTTCTAGGAATTGAAGATGGGAGAAAGTCATTGTGGTGTTTTGTTTGTTCTCTTTTTTTTTTTTTTTTCTAATTAGGGGACTGAAAAATCAGCCAGGGCTCTGTTTATTAAGACATATATTTGTGAATAGATAAATAATACATTGGAATGGGAGATTAATTAGGCTATTACAGTTGTTTAAATGGGGTGATGGTGGCCTGACCTGGAGCAATAACAATAGGACAGAAAGAGTAGAAGGTTTTTTTCAGGACATTTCAGAAGTAGAAGTAGTAGGGTTTATTGATTGTATACTGATGGGAAAAGGAAAGAGTTAAGATGTCTCAAAGTTTTTTAGTTTGGGTGATTAGATATATGTCCTTTAGATTGTTGACATAGGGAAGAGATAGTTTTTTGGAGGTAGAAAGAAAATGACTAGGGATTTGTACTTGTTGAATACAACTACTTTTGAGATATCTAGATTGAGAGCTCAAAATATGCCAGTCTGAAGTTTTGGGTATTGGTTGGGGCTAGAAATATAAAACTGTTTATAGATTAAATTTATCTGAAAGAGTTTGACTTCACCTATGGAGAGAGGGTTAGAAAGGGAGGGACATGTACATTTTGTCGGGAGCAGAGAGGAGTCACACTGCATGAGAAAGTGGAGGGGAAAGGCCTTAGAAAATTTATCTCAGAGGTAGGAGGAAATCTAGAAGGAAATGCAGGTCAAAGTTGGGAGTTTCAAAGGAAGGAGAGAAGTGATGACTTGATTAAAAGCTTCAGGGGGATTTAAATGGGGTGGCCACTGAGAAGAGAAACCTTTGCAACTGGGGGAAGAACTAGCTGGATTTGATAAGAGAATTTTAGGAGTTTGGTTTTGCATAATCTTAGAGATCCAGCAGTGTGAGTTGTTTAAAAAAGAACAAAACAAAACAAATGAGGTACCAGGTTGTATTAATGGGATTCTGTCTATAATAAGGGATATACCATAATATGTATTCCATGTTGATTAGAACGTGTTTACAATGTTGGCCTTGCTTCTAGAAGCTGCATTTTAAGAACAGTAAATGAAAAATTGAATGTGTCAAGAGGAGGGTAACCAGGTGATGATGAAGTGTCTGAGAACCTTTGAAGGAGTTTGGAATGCTTAACTGTGGAGAAGGGATGACTTGGTTTGAATGGGTGGAGAACAGGAGGCGGCAGCTATTTTCAGGTAATGAAGGGCTGTAATGAAGTTTCATAGAGTGGAATTAGATCCAGGTATACTGCCAGACTTTTTTCCTTAACTGGGATATTCTTTTAAAAAATCACAGTTACAATGATCAAAATCAGGAAATTTAACATTAATATAATATCTAATTTATAGTCCATAATCAAATTTTGTCAGTTATTCTAATACTTAAATCACTTTAAGATCAAGGATCATGCGTTGTATTTAATTATCCTGTCTTTCTAGTCTCCTTTAATCTGGAACAGTTCCTCAAGTTTCTTGACCTTGACATTTTTGAAGAGTTTAGGCCCCTTATTTTGTTGAATGTACCTCAATTTGTGTTTCCTTTTGTTTAGATTCAGGCTATATGCACTGATACCTTCAATTCCAGTAACTGCAGTGTGTATTCCAATTTTCCACCCTGACATATTTGTAACTCTCCTCCAATAAAGGTAATTAAAAGTTTTTTTTTTTTGCATCATGTTTAAAAGTACCCTGTTACCACTTTGAACTGCTCAAAAATGGAGAAGGGGATATCTTGTGAGTTTAGAAACTCCCCTGGGGCCTCCCTGGTGGCGCAAGTGGTTGAGAGTCCGCCTGCCGATGCAGGGGATACGGGTTCGTGCCCCGGTCTGGGAGGATCCCATATGCCGCGGAGCGGCTGGGCCCGTGAGCCATGGCCGCTGAGCCTGCGCGTCCGGAGCCTGTGCTCCGCAACGGGGGAGGCCACAACAGTGAGAGGCCCGCATACCGCAAAAAAAAAAAAAAAAAAAGAAACTCCCCTGAATTGGATAAAGGAAACTGACAACATTCTACAATGATCTCATTTTATTAATATGATAATTATCAATATTAAGATTGGTATGCTTTCCTCTTTTATACAAGAGAAAATCTCTCCTCAGAGAATTGTAGTTTATTACCAAATATCTAAATATAAAGTTCATATTCATTTTCCTCTAAGTGTCAAAAAAGCTGTTAGATTGTGTCTTCAGGGCTGAATAACATCTGAGGGTGTTTTCAGTCATTGCATTGGAATTTTACTTTTTGTATGTGTGCCATTGTTAACTGCATGCTTTTCTGGGTGATTTTTATGAGGGGATCTAGTGATTTTTTTTTTTTTAGAGTTAAAACAATTAATGCTCAATTTATTGATGACAAATTAAGGTGGCAAATGCACTTAGAGTATATATGGAATTTGAGTTCCTGAATTTTCCCAGAAAAGTTTTTTGTTTTTTGTTTTTTGCAATACGCGGGCCTCTCACTGTTGTGGCCTCTCCCGTTGCGGAGCTAGCTCCAGACACGCAGGCTCCGGACGCGCAGGCTCAGCGGCCATGGCTCATGGGCCCAGCCGCTCCACGGCATGCAGGATCTTTCCGGACCGGTGCACGAACCAGTGACCCCGCATTGGCAAGTGGACTCTCAACCACTGCGCCATCAGGGAAGCCCCCCAGAAAAGTTTTTATAAATGAAAAATATATGTTTTGTTTATGTTGTGTGTTCATAAATGTGTGGTTCCTGTTGGAACAGCTATTGCTAGATATAAATTGGAAGAAATGGAGATTAGCCCAGAATGATTGGAAACTTGGATTTGGTCACAATGATAGTATAAAGGGAAGGGAAGAAGAACGATAGTTGGGCTCTAAAATAATGGGATAGAAGTAATTGTGGCCTGTTACTTAAGAGGCATACCTTTACCTGCTAGAAAATGAAATGTGCCTCTTCATTATTATTGGTCCCTATTGATATATCTCTACTGTAAGTTTATTCTTCTAGCTTCTTGTTTATAGGAGTGTTAATTGCAAATGTAATAAACTTTTTCAAAACCTTTTTGTTGAGGTATAACATAAATACGAAAAACACATCATCATTAAGTATAAAGGTCAGTGAATTTCCAGAAACTGAACCAGCAACTAGATCAAGAAAGAGAACATTAACAGTGCCTCCTTTCTTTCTTTTCTTCCTCCCTCTCTCCCTTCCAAAAAAAAAAAAAAAAATTATATATATACACATGGTTGCACCAGGTCTTAGTTGCAGCATGTGGGATCTAGTTCCCTGACCAGGGATTGAACCCAGGCCCCTGCACTGGGAGCACAGAGTCTTACCCACTGGACCACCAGGGAAGTCCCAGCAGAACCTCCTTTCAGTCACTTTCTACTTCCCCATGCCAAGGGTAACCTTTATCTTGACTTCTGATAATATAGATTAGTTTCTCTGATTTGAACTTTATGTAAATGATATCATATAATGTTAATTTTCAAAAGATTTTAAACCTAAATGTTTTTACTACTTTTGTTATGAAATCATAGAATCATAAAAGTTTTATCCTTTCACTTCTAGGGAAAAGATTATCTTTTATATTTGTATGATTAGTTTAAAATGTGAATCTGCGCTAACTTTTCCATCGATTTATAGAAAGTTTCATAGCTCTGTATGGTGAAATTTATGCTGACATTTCTGGAGAAATGAACAAAAATTACATTAATTTATTTCTTCTGGATAAAGATAAAACTTTTTTAGTGAAAAATAAAATCATCAGAAATGGTTTAGTTATAAAGCAGGGTTTAATTTGGAATATCCAATTTAGGTGTTTTCTATAAGATTTTGATGAACATACTGATTGGGAGAAGGGTTATTATTGTAGAAAGAGAGGTATAAAAAGATAAAGGATGTTAACGTGATCCAGTGCAGGCCCATACCTAGTCCTAGGGGTGGAATATATTATCCAGGCTAAAGCCGGATCAGCTCACCACTGGCCAAGTGATTGGTTCATGAGAGATGAGCACATGACGGAAGTTAGTCCAATCAGAGTGAATCTCAAGACCTTACTGTTACTGGAGTGTAAACTCAATAAAAGTAGAGACCTTCCTTACCTGTCTTATTTCCACTGCTTCCACAACATCTAAAACAAAGTAGATACTTAATAAATATGTTTGAATGTTAAATATCCAAAAACGGAGCTAAAAGTGGAATAAAAACTGGATTTTAATGACATCGAATTCCTGTACCTCAGCTAAATCTACCCCTAGGTCATTCAGTTACTAAGTCAGTAATTTTCTTTGTTTGCTTATACCAGTTTGAGTTTGGATTTCTCTCACTTGAAACCAACAGGTAATAGGGAAATAGGACAGGGTAAAAAAAAAGATAAAAAGACTTTAGTGATAAGCGTTTGATATTAAAACCAGAAATTAGATGTGATAAAGGAGAACAGCGTAAAACTATCTTTTAGTAGGGAAGCTTGATGACACTTGACATCTTTTTTTACTCCTCCCCCCCCCCGCCCCGCCATGTCCTGTGTTTCTTGGTAAATAATCTTTTACACTGGGGTTTCTTACAGTGGGCAGTTGGGCCATGACCTTAAAATAATGGAGTGAACTGGCATTTGGCAATGGTTCCTGAGAGATATGTTTAGTCTGAAGTTCTGATAATCAGCCATTTGGCATTCGGCACCTATGTGTTTCTCTGATAAACATTGCTGCCTCAATGTCAAGTTACTCTGTGGTTTTTCAGATAAGAAAATATTCCTTAGGTAAATTGAAATACCTTAGAATCAGTATATATAACCATTCTGTAGCCTTGAGCAGAATATCAGAACACCTTCACAGAACTTCTAGGAAGTGTCCCTTTTAACCTTTATTGATTTCTGCCATATTTATGACATGCCATCTTCAGTTTTTTGTTTTTGTTTTTTCTCTGAGATGTGTAGGAATTGGAAAAAAAATAAAAATCTGAGCCCTTCCTCACCGCCACACACTTTCTTCAAAATGCTCTTTTTTCTTTTTTTAAATAAGAATATCAGATTAAACTTTTTTAAAATTTAAAAAAGTTGATTAGGTTTATTAGAAAACATTAAATGGAATAATATATTGGTTAGCCTAAATCTAAAATCGTCTTTCATTAGTAACATTAAAACACTTAAAGGTACATCAAGTGATAGCAAATTATTGTAGTATAAGCCACCTTTCTATATAAAATATGCTTAATAAGGATATTTTAATGCATTGTTTTGTAGTCACCTTAAATTTAGAAGTTTTAACATATGCAGCTTTATATTAACAAGTATAAAATATAAAAATATAAAAGCTTTATCTTAAAAGCAACTTGACGGTGTTCATCACAACCCTAAAAGTTTCATGTCCTAGGACCCAATAAGTCTGTTTTAAACAAGTAGGGATGCAGAAATGTACAGAATGTACAAGGACATTCATCAAAGGGTTATAAAGTATCAGAAGTAGTCTAAATGTCCTAACAGAATGGATATGGTTGAATTAGGGACTGCTTACAAGGTTTTTCTATATCCATTAACAATTTTAAGACTTAACCGTGTGAAATGTTAAGTGGGTGTGAGGCAGAATGTAAAATTAAGAATATGAATGTGAATTTTGACTTAAAAAATGCACATATAATAGGAATGGAAGGGAATACACTAGTATATTAAGTGGTTGTTGAAATGGGTTAAGCTATATTTGTACTTTATATTAAGGATGTGTCTAATAATGATTGTATAGTAGTTATTCATTTAACAAATAGTATTAGACATCAAGCTCTGACTAGGCTCTGGATTATAAAAGAGAAGAAAACAGACAACGTCCTTCTAGTGGAGATTATATTTAAGTTGTGGGAGGTAGCAAGCAAATATTCCATTGAACCTTATTAAAAGGCTGTTATTTGATCATTTTTGACCAACTAAACTGGAGGTTTCATATGATTTAAACATATGTCAGATGGTGATAAGTGCTGTCGAAAAAACTGGAGTAGGGTAAAGGGGATGGAGATTGTGGTTGTGTGGAGGCAAGGAGTGGCCATCAGGGAATATCATATGTAGGTGGTCAGGGAAGCCTGATACAGTGATATCTGAGCAGAGGACTGAAAGAAGTGAGGGAATTAACCAGAAGAGTATTCCACACTGATTTAACAGTAGATTGAAGTCCAGAAGCCTGCAGTTGTATATTGTGCTTTATGCTTGTGAGAATGCTTTACCTTGTTTTTGCAGTATCATGTGTTCTAAACACATGATCCTAGGTTAGGTCAATTATATTAGCACATTAAAATTTCTTAAGCAGAAAAATAGAATTAAGATAAGATTATCTTCTATTTGTTTTTTAGGTATGTGTATTTTCTGGATAACAGTTCCCAACTCTTTCCCTGTAAAACTTCTCATTTATTATTTCCCCTCAAATCTATATTTTCAAAGGTTTTTACTAAAAAAATTGCATTATTAATACTTATGGTCAGCACTGAGATAACTAATGTGGCCATATAACTTTCTAGTCAAGAAACAGGTAGACTGATAAGAATGTAAATATGGTTGATTTTCATTATTTGCAGGTTTTGTACTTATGAATTCACCTACTTGCTAAAATTTATTTGTAACACCAAAATCAATACTCCTGGAGCTTTCATGGTCATTCACAGACGTGCAGAGTGGTGAAAAATTTGAGTTGCCCAAGGCACATGTTCCTACCTGAGGTTGAACAAGGTCATGACCTGCCTTCTTTCAGCTCGCATGCTGTAAACAGTATTCTTTTCATGGTCTGTTTAGTGCCATGTCTTTCACATTTTTGTGTTTCTGGGGGTGAGATTTTGCTGTTTAAAGTGACCTCCAAGTGTCTTGCTGAAGTGCTGTCTAGGTTGTGATGGTTGTGATGTATCTTACAGAGG
Source organism: Mesoplodon densirostris (assembly GCF_025265405.1). Classification (NCBI taxonomy): domain Eukaryota; kingdom Metazoa; phylum Chordata; class Mammalia; order Artiodactyla; family Ziphiidae; genus Mesoplodon; species Mesoplodon densirostris. The sequence continues at coordinate 69,565,760 of NC_082662.1, read as the reverse complement.
TTGTGATGTATCTTACAGAGAAAATAGAAAATATGTGTTAGACAAGTTTCATTTTAGTACTAGTTACAGTGCTGTTGGCTGTAAGTTCAATGTTAATGAATCAATAATATATATTAAATAAGGTGTATTTAAACAGAAACATGCATAAAACAAGGTTATGTATTGATCAGATGATGAAAATGTGACCAGAGCCTTGCAGGAACTTAACTCTGCATTTCCCTTAGGAGAAATGGTTCAGTATTGGCTAATTCAGTGTTTGTGGCAACTTTATGGAACATAACTACTGTGAATAACGAGAATCAACTATATGAGACTTGTGTTATGGCAGTTTTAGATTTCTGAAATATCAAAACTAGCTTGGGAACTCCCTAACCTCTATAGATTCTTAGAGGTGGTGGAGCATCCACTTAGAGGTGGATTAGTATACTGGTGAAATTTTTTTGTCCTCTCTGAGATAATTGACAGTAAAAATTCAAGAACTTAGAGGAATTGCTAGAAATCTGATAAGATTTCAAGGGTTTTGCATTTTGATATTCAGCCCTTGATGATGATATCAAAAAATATTTCTTGGAGGACTCTGTCCTGAGAGAAGAATGGGAAAATGTCCTAATTCAATATGACTCTTTACCTTAGTTTGTCTCCTGTTGATTTTTTAATTTGCTTTTAAGATTTTTCCTAGTCTTTAAAAACTTTTTTTAATTTTATATTGGCATATAGTTGATTAAAAATGTTGTGTTAGAAGACTTTTCCTAGTCTTCATTGTTGGTTCTTGATATCTGTGTTGACCAAAACCATTGAGAATTCTTAGGACAGATGGAACATGTCTTTTAGAAAGGATTAAGTAATCATTTGTTAACTGTGACTGGCTTTTAAATAACTGACATTACATAACATCCTTAAAGATAAAAATCACTGAATAAAATTAATGGAAATCTATCCTTTTCTCTAAATTTAACTAATTGAGAAATTCATAACCACTCTAGAGCATTGCAGAATTTGAATTTAAAATCATTATAAATATAAGACTTTTAACAACTGAAGTATAGTGGATTTACAATATGTGTAAGACTTGTTTTTAATATTTTAAAACAAGCACAATCATAATTATTTGTAACCATTTTCAAAATGTTATTTACAGCTAGGCAGCTCTGAAAGATAGTTTTAGTGAGGAATATTACTGAAAGGAAGACATTTATACAAATTGAAGTTAATAGAGGGATCTTTACATCAGACGTTTCACATAGACCTTGCTGAATTATTGATACTTACATTGGAAATGTTTACTGAAGGTGAACCATTGTACAGAGCTGAGATTCTATCTTAATGATGGTAAGTGCATAGTGACATAACGTGCTCAGTTAATGTATCTTGAAATAAATCAGTCTTGCTAGTCCAAGAATCATTTCCAAACTGGTCTGTTCCATGAACAACCAAGCTAGTTTGGACCTCAGAATGATGTATAGATGCATTCTCATTTCATTTTTTGAAAGTCATCAGTCAACTAAGGGAATATTTTTGACTTATGAAGTTGAAAAGTTCAGATTGTTTATCTCGCTTCAGGCGCTAAATCAAACTGTTTAAATGATGGCCCTTTAGGGCTCTTTTTCCTTCTTTTGCTTGGCCACGGGGAATTTCAACCTTATTTTTTGCTACTTTAGAGAAAAATCCTATCTGTTAGGCTATTTCATTAGCCATACAAACAGATCTCATGGAGGAACTGTGATTGGTACTGCTTGCGTCATATGCTCTGTGTGTGTGTGTGTATGTGTACATATACATATATACATGTAGATGGGGTCAGCCATGTTTAAATCAACTGTATCAACACACATTAGTCTTACCTGTTCTTGAACTTTATATAAATGGAAACATACAGTATGTACTCCTTTGTGTCTGCTTCTTTGGCTAAACATTATGCTTATGAGCTTTTTATTGTTGCATGAACTCTTAACTTATTTTCATTGTTGTATACTATTTCATTGTGTGAATAATCAACAAGTTATATATCTATTGTTGATGGGCATTTAGGTAGTTACAAATAGTGCTGCTATGAACATTCTTATACATATCTTTAGATGAACATATGCATGCATTTCTCTTTTTTCCCCCATATGTATACATTTCTATTGGCTATATACCTAGGATTGAAATGATTGGGTCAGACAGTGTGTATTTATTGAACTGTAGATATTGACAGTTTTTCAGAGTGGTTATATCAGTTTACACTCTTGCCAGTAGTGTATCAGAGTTCTGGTTGCTCCACATTCTTGGTCAATTTTTTTGTTGTTGTTGTTGCCGTGGTGTAGGCTTGTGGGATCTTAGTTCCCCGACCAGGTATTGAACCTGGGCCCTTGGCAATGAAAGCACCAGAGTCTGAACCACTGAATCGCCAGGGAATTCCTTCTTGTCAATTTTTGTTTTGCCTTTTTAAAAAATCATAGTCAGGGGCCTCCCTGGTGGCGCAGTGGTTGAGAGTCCGCCTGCCGATGCAGGGGATACGGGTTCGTGCCCCGGTCTGGGAGGATCCCATATGCCGCGGAGCGGCTGGGCCCGTGAGCCATGGCCGCTGGGCCTGCGCATCCGGAGCCTGTGCTCCGCAACGGGAGAGGCCACAACAGTGAGAGGCCCGCATACCGCAAAAAAAAAAAAAAAAAAAAAAAAAAAAAAAAATCATAGTCATATGGTTTTGATTTTTGTTTCCTTGATGAATAATGAAGTAGAGCATCATTTCATGTTTATTGGCTAATTGGCTTTCATTTTTTGTGTGGTCAAATCTTTGCCTGTTTAAAAAACATTAGGTGTGTATCTTGTTCTTATTGGTTTATAGGAATTTTTAAAATATATTGGAACATGAGTCCTTTTTTGATTGAAATATACATTGCAAATATCTCTTCCCACTCTGGATTGCCTTTTCATTCTCTTAATGGTATCTTTTGCTGAACAGAAGTTCTAAAATTGTAACATAATCCAGTTGATCCATTTTTTTTTCTTTTCTTTCTTTTCTTTTTTTGTTTTTTGTTTTTGGCCGCAACACGATGGGGATCTTCGTTCCCCAACCAGGGATCGACCCAGTGCCCCCTGCAATGGAAGCAGTCCTAACCACTGGACTGTCAGGAAATTCCATTTTTTCAAATGCTGCTTTCTGTGACCTGTTCAAGAAAATCTTTGCCTGTTCCAAGATGATGAAGCTGTTCTCCTGCTAAAAAGTTTTTAAATTTTTCTAAAAAGTTAAAAAATTTTTTTTACCTTTCCCATTTAGATCCGTAGTCTATCTGAATTGATTTTTGTGTACGGCATGAGGTAGTAGTCAAATCACATTTTATTCCATATGGATATCTAGTTGACCCTCTGTAATCTATTGAAGAAAACCTTTCTTTCCCCACTGTACTATAGTTTTACCTTTGTCATGAATCAGATGACCATATTTGCTCATACCCCTTTTGGTTAAAAAGTAAGTAGCTGGGGCTTCCCTGGTGGCACAGTGGTTGAGAATCTGCCTGCTAATGCAGGGGACACGGGTTCGAGCCCTGGTCTGGGAAGATCCCACACGCCGCGGAGCAACTAGGCCCATGAGCCACAACTACTGAGCCTGCGCGTCTGGAGCCTGTGCTCAGCAACGAGAGGCCGTGATAGTGAGAGGCCCGCGCACCGCGATGAAGAGTGGGGGCCGCTTGCCACAACTAGAGAAAGCCCTTGCACAAAAACGAAGATCCAACACAGCAAAAATAAATAAATTAATTAATATACTCCTACCCCCAACAACAACAACCAAAAAAGTAGCTGTTTCTTTTAAATATTTAAAAATATTGTCATGACTAAAAGCCAGTCAAAGTAAAGGTAATTATAGAAGAAGCAATTTTAATTTTGATCTTACAGATCATTTGTTTGATCATGTTGTGTCAATATTAACTATTTAATTGGCTTGCTTCTCTTAAGTTTTCTATTCTAGGAGACAAATAGGAGATAAATACAATGAAGGGCACTTTTCGTATCAAGCCTTAGGTGCTGTCTTGTGTTCAGTCTTCACACCTTTCCAAAGATGGAAATCTTTTCCCTCTTATGAACAGAGAGAGGGAATGAGTTTAGAGGAGAGACTGAATGACTTACAAAGAAGTATAAAACTCTCTTCTAGTTCTCTGTTAAATGATGTCATTGTTTAAACAAGAAGCACACGCAAAAAACAGTAATGGACCTGTCAAAATATCTTCTGCTTTTGTTTCTTTTTTTTTTTTCTTTTTTTTCTTTTTTTCTTTGTATTTTTTTTTTTTTTTTTTTTTTTTATCTTCTGCTTTTGATTAGCACTGGGATATTCTCACAGACTTCATGTAAGTAGGGTAATGGTGTTACTGATATTCTTAAGTGAATCTGTATTTTAACTTCTGCTAAATTTGACTGTTGACAGCCATTGGGAGGAAGTATTAACATAGGTCATGTATCATCTGTTTATTAGATGTAACCTCTCTTGTTTTTTTCTGGAAGGAGTTCTTCATTCACAGTGTTTACAGAGTTATTACCATAATATAGAGAGCCACATAGTCTCATAGATTGAACTCTGGTTTGAGCAATAAGACCTAGGCTCAAATTCTGGCTTTATTAGTTGTGTGATCGTAGGCGTTTCTTCAGTTTGTTGCCATATGCTACAGGAAATGAAGATCATGCCTATCCTGTATACTTTTGAGATTATTGTGAAGGTATAATGAGAAAGTTGTTATTGTAAAGCACAATATCAAAGTGGGTAAGACTCTTTTCTGCCACTTAATTATCTGTGTAATGTTGAAGAAAATATTTAACTTTTCAAGCCTTAGTCTTCTCATGTGTAAAATGGGAATAATAATAGGACCCCTCCCCTAGGTTTTTTTTTTTTTTTGTAGTACACGGGCCTCTCGCTGTTGTGGCCTCTCCTGTTGCGGAGCGCAGGCTCAGCGGCCGTGGCTCACGGGCCCAGCCGCTCCGCGGCATGTGGGACCTTCCCGGACCGGGGCACGAACCCGTGTCCCCTGCATCGGCAGGCATACTGTCAACCACTGTGCCACCAGGGAAGCCCTCCCCTAGGTTTTTGAGAGTTTTAAATGAGATGATGAATATAAAGTATAGTGCCTAGCATTGGACATAATAAATGTTAACAATCATTATTATGTGTATCTATTGATTATGTAATATGTACTGGGAGTACTTTATATAAATTATTTCATTTAATTCTCAGGATAATTCTGTGTGGTAGGAATGCTTTTTCCCCATTTCACAGGTGAGGAATGAGTGTCAGTTAATTGCTCAAGGTCATATAAACTAGTAAGTAGTTTAGTTTGGATTGGAACCTAAAACTCTCCCCCCACCCCAACACCCAGTATATTAAGATTCCTTTCAAATATATGCTGTAGGTACCTTTACACCGTATAGACGAATCACCTTTGATTCATGTTTACAGATTTTTTCAAAGACTGATTTTGAGTTTTCCAGTGTTTTCAAATATCTTTTATTCCAGTCTTCCTAGGTTTCTTTAATTTGCTCGATAGGCTAGAACTTCTGCTACAGAAGTAAACATGCTTTGTTGATATGTAGTTAAGAACAGTTAATAGTTTGTTTATAAGCCACTAGACTCCTTGAGTCTGGCTGACTTAGCTATTACGAAGCGACTTTAGACTTTGCCACTGGTAAGGGAAAAATACTCTGATTTTATCCTCTGTTTGTAAGGAGCTTACTTCAAGTTGAAGTGCAAAACTGTAATTGACTTTCTAGCCAAGGAAAGAAGGTCAAAAGACCCCAAAATGAAAAAGTACCTAGCTTTAAATATTTCTGGTTGAAATCTTTTGATGCTGCGTCTGGGAAAATAGAAATAGATGTTGTATTCAGGGGAAATTTGGAGAACTCTATTGAAGTTTTCTTCCTTGTTCTTTTCATTTTTTTTCTGATGCAGTCCAGTTTTTGAACTTGGAATACTAATAGAGACCTTTAAATTATCCTTAGGCATTGTGATGGCCTTTCACATTTCATTCCATCACTGTAAAATGGGCAGCATTCAAATGAACTGTCTCACTTGGTGCTATATATTTGTTTAAAAAGCATTTTTAAAAGAGTTTTTATGAAAAGGTTTATGTATTTGGGATCAAAAGATTTTCTACTGATAATTCATCTGTGCAGTTGAGGTTGTAAATCATTGGGAAAATGCGAATTTTTATCAACAACTTGGAATATATGTTCTTTGTGGAGTTAGATATAGGTGTTTATAAAAGATAACTTGTGTATTTGTAGGTCATAATAACACCATTTCCCAAACATTAATCCTTCTCCTATAACTTTATTGTTTTGTTTGCTGAAGATTTGACTCCCTTAATTTTTCTTTGAACTAACATTAGAACATTCACCATATATATATATATATATATATATATATATATACCATAAGTATATACCATATACCATATATATACCATAAGTCAGAGGAAGCAGATTAAATGATCTTCCTTACCCTTGTGCTGTGACATCATTAAAGTGCACATAATGTACAAAAGAAAATATGATGAATGATTGGATAGGGGTATGGGTGGGTGGGTTGGATGAAGAGGAAAAGGGAATTAAAAAGGTTACTCCTGGGATTTTAGTTTTGGCAGTAGGGTATTTTGTAGTATCATTCATTTAGGTAAGTAATTCTGATGGAGGAACCAGGTATTGGTATTGGGGCTGAAGGGAAGAGGTGAATTCACTTCTGAACAAGTAGAATTTGAGGTTTTTATAGAGTCCAGCGGGCAGTTGGATATAGAACTGAAGCTCTGAAGGGAAATGTAGAAGCTGCTGTATAGTTTGAGAGCCCACAGCACTGAAGTTATTGTGCAAGGATAAAAGAAGACAGTAACAAAGGAGGGAGTAGGACAGAATCTTGCAGAGTACTCCTGAGCAGAGGAAGAGTAGTTCTTAGAATCTTTGACTTTCTTTTAAAGCTCCTTTCTTTTAAAGCTCCACATCCAGAGTATTAATGATAGTGAATTCGATTTGGCCTGCTTTCAAAATCTAGGTTGAAGTGGCTACTTTCTTGCCACTTCCTCTGATAATGCACTGGTATTTCTCCCATAGCAGTAATATCCTCTGGAACTGTCCTTCATGTTTCTGCTCTTGCTGTCTACAGTCTGTTCTGCACAGAGCTGTTGGAATGATCCTTTTAAATAAATGTCAGATCATGGTACTCCCTTGATTAAAATTCTCCAGTGGCTTTCATCTCACTCTGAATAAAATCCAAAGTCCTTACCATTGCCTACCAGGTTCTACATGATTGCTCTTCAAATGTTAGGTCATTCTTAGAGATTGTCATACTGAGTGAAGTAAGTCAGACAGAGAATGACAAATATCATATGATAACGCTTATATGTGGAATCTAAAAAAATGGTACAAATGAACCTGTTTACAAAACAGAAATAGAGTCACAGATGTAGAAAACAAACTTATGGTTACCAAGGGGGAAAGGTGGGGGAGGGATAAATTGGGAGATTGGGATTGACATATACACACTACTATATATAAAATAGGTAACTAATAAGAACCTACTGTATAGGACAGGGAACTCTACTCAATACTCTGTAATGACCAATATGGGAATAGAATCTAAAAAAGGGTGTATATATGTATATTATAACTGATTTACTTTGCTGTACAGCAGAAACTAACACAACATTGTAAATCAACTATACTCCAATAAAAAAATTAATTTAAAAAATGTTAAGTCATTAGAGAATTCCCCCCTGACCACTCCCATCATTTTCATTGTCTTATCTTGCTTTATGTTTTGTAGTACTTATCTGACATAATTTATCTGTTGAATTGTTTATACAAAATGTAAGCTCTGGGCTTCCCTGGTGGCGTAGTGGTTGAGAGTCTGCCTGCCGATGCAGGGGATACGGGTTCGTGCCCCGGTCCGGGAAGATCCCACATGCCACGGAGCGGCTGGGCCCGTGAGCCATGGCCTCTGAGCCTGCGCGTCCAGAGCCTGTGCTCCGCAATGGGAGAGGCTACAACAGTGAGAGGCCCGTGTACCGCAAAAAAACAAAACAAAGCAAAACAAAACAAAATGTAAGCTCTGTGAAAGCAGGAACTTTACTTTTCCCAGTGTCCAGAACAGTGCCAGGACCACAGTTGGTCCCAGTTAGTATTTGTTGAATGAATGAAAACAAGTGACAATATTGGATGTAGTCACTTTCCTGATTACATGTTTATTCTTTTATTACCTTTGTTCAAATTTATTAGGGTACTCTTGTTCCCTTCCCATTATGCTCTTGAGTTCACATTCACACAGCAGTCAGAATGATCTTTTAAAACTGTATATTAGATTGCGTCATTCTCTTCTTTAAAATTCTTCTATGGAATAAATACTTCAGATTAAAAGTACATAACAAAATTAAAAAGTAAATTTAAAAAACCCCAAAGATCAAATTCCTATTATGGCCTACAAAGCCCTTCATGGTCTGACACCTGTCTGCTTTAAAGCTTATTTCATGATGCTTCCTCCCTTGCCCACTTAAGGTCCAGCCTCACTGACCTCATTTCAGTTCCTCTGATATGCCAAGGCTTTTTCTGTTTCAGTACCTCCATTGATACTGTTTCCCTTTTCTTAAACATTTTTCCCCTTACTGATTTATCCTCCATATTTACTTTTAGTTTGAATAATGTCTCAGTCATAATGTTTAATTAATGTTTTCTAAGCATCAGGGAAATGATATGAGAGGCCTTGCGATAAACTAGTTTTGGTGAATGAAATACAAGTGAATAGAAGAGTATAGTAAGTAGTAATTTTCAGACTCCTAGGGGAATAGTTTGAGGGAGGGTGGGCAAGCTTACTGTCACGCAATGACTTTACCCTTGTTTTTAACTAGAGCAGCTTTACTTTCTTCTGTTTCTTTAGCATATAATTTAAGAGTTCTTGCTTTAAAAAAGAGCTCGGAAAATACCACATGTGCTCAGTGGTATGATAAGAGCTATGCACAGGATTCCCTGAGAACACATAGCTTCCTTGTGGCTAAAGTCTTTTATTTATTTATTTATTTAATTTTTGGGGGTGCATTGGGTCTTCGTTGCTGTGCGCGGGCTTTCTGTAGTTGCGGTGAGCCGGGGCTACTCTTCCTTGTGGTGCGCGGGCTTCTCATTGCAGTGGCTTCTTGTTGTGGAGCACAGGCTCTAGGCGTGCAGACTTCAGTAGTTGTGGCGCTTGGGCTTAGTTGCTCCACGGCATAGTGGGATCTTCCCGGACCAGGGCTCGAACCCGTGTCCCCTGCATTGGCAGGTGGATTCTTAACCTCTGTGCCACCAGGGAAGCCCCACATAGCTTCTTATAGGAGTTGGTTGCATCTGATCTGTGACTTGAAGGGCAAGATAAATGTTAGCTGAGCAAAGGAAAGAAGGTAAAGACACTTGAGGCAGAGGTAGTAGTTTTAATCCTTGGTTGTTTGTTTATCAAAATTATCCTTGGAACTCTTAAAAAATATATATATACCTCTACACTTTGTGATAATTCATCAAGCTGCACGTTTAAAATTTGCGTACTTCTCTGTATGTATACCGTACTTTTAATAGGTAAGTTAAAAATAACATAAAAAATGAGATAACATAGGGGACTTCCCTGGCGGTCCAGTGGCTAAGACTGTGCTTCTACTGCAGGGGGCATGGGTTCAGTCCCTGGTCAAGGAACTAAGATCCTGCATGCCGTGAGGTACAGCCACAAAAAAAAAAAAAAGAGAGAGAGATAATATAAAATTTAGATATAATAAAATTCACCCCTTTAAAGTGTATAATTCAGTAATTTTTAATATATTCACCAAGTTACATAACCATCACCTGCAGAATACTTTCATCACTCTAAAAAGAAACCCCATACCCATTAGCAATCACTTTCTACCATCTCCTCCCTTCCTCCAGTCTCTGCAACCACTAATCTCCTTTTTGTAGCTTTTGGCTATGAATTTGCCTGTTCTGGACATTTCATATAAATAGAATTATACAATATGTGACCTTTTGTGACTGACTTCTTTCACTTATGTTTTTAAGGTTCATCCATGTTGTAGCATGTGTCAACACCTCACTCCTTTTTATGGCTGAATGAATATTCCATTGTGTACCACATTTTATATATCCATTCAGCAGTTTATGGACATTTGGGTTGTTTTCACTTTTTGCCTATTATGAATAATGTTGCTATGAACATTCATGGACAAGTTTTTGTGTGAAAGTGTTTTCTTTTTGCTGGGTATATATCTAGGAGTGAAATTTCTGGGTCATATGGTACTTCTATGTTTAACTTATTAAGGACCTGCCAGACTTTTCCAAAGCAGCTGCAACATTTTGTATTTATACCAGCAAGTTATGAGGGTACCAATTTCTCCATATCCTGTCAATATTGTTATCCATTTTTTTGTCATATTAATCATGGTGGGTATGAAGTGATATTTCATTTTGGTTTTGACTTGTATTTCCCTGATGACCAATGATATTCAGCATCTTTTCATGAGCTTATTGGCTTTTTGTACATCTTTTTTGCAGAAATATGTATTCAAGTCCATCGCTCATTTTTTAGATTGCTTGTCTTTTTGTTTAGTTGTAAAGGTTCTTTGTAGATGAGTGATTTACAGATATTTTCTGTCATTCTGTGGTTTGTCTCGTTATCTTGATAGAGTTCTTAGAAGCACAAAAGGTTTAAATTTTGATGATTCCAGTTTATCTGTATTTTCCTTTGGTTGCTTCTTTCTTTTTAGTTTTAATTTTTAAATTGTGGTAGAATACACATAACATAAAATTGACCATTTTAAAAATTGAAGTGTAGTTGATATGCACTATTATGTTAGTTTCAGGTGTAAAGCATAGTGATTCAGTATTTTTGCAGGTTATATTCTATTATAGGTTATTACAAGATTAAAGTATATAATTCCCTGTGCTATATGGTATATCCTTGTTGCTTATCTGTTTTATAGTAGTTTGTATCTATCAATCCCATACTGCTAATTTGTCCATCCCCCCTTCCCTCTCCCTTTTGGTAACCACAAGTTTGTTTTCTATATCTGTGAGTCCGTTTTGCATATATATTCATTTGTATTATTTTTTAGATTTCACACGTAAGTGATATCATATAGGATATGTCTTTCTGTCTGACTTATTTCACTAAGCCTAATCTCTAAGTCTATCCATGTTGCTGCAAATGGCAACATTTCATTCTTTTTGTGGCTAATATTCGTGTGTGTGTGTGTGTGTTTAAGTCCCTAAAATTGACCATTTTTAAAGTGTACAGTTTTGTTTTTGTTTTTTGACCGCATTGGGTCTTCGTTGCTGTGCACAGACTTTCTCTGGTTGCAGTGAGTGGGAGCTACTTTTCATTGCAGTGCTCGGGCTCCAGGTGCACGGGCCTCAGTAGTTGTGGCACGCGGGCTCAGTAGTTGTGGCTCTCGGCCTTGGTTGCTCCGCAGCATGTGGGATTTTCCTGGACTAGGGCTCAAACCCGTGTCCCCTGCATTGGCAGGCAGATTCTTAACCACTGTGCTGCCAGGGAAGTCCCTAAAGTGTACAGTTTTAATGGCATTAAGTACATTCACATTGTTGGGCAGTCATCACTATCATCCACCTCTAGAACTAATTTGATTTTGTAGAACTGTAACTCTATCCATTAAACAATAACTTACCATTACCCTCTTTCCCTAGTCTCTGGAAACCACCAGTGTATTTTCTATCTCTATGAATTTGACTACTTTAGTTACCTCATATAAGTGGAATCGTGTAGTATTTGTCCTTGGTTGCTTGTGCTTTTAGGGTCATTTGTAAGAAACCATTGTCTAATCCAAGGTAACAAGTATTTATATTTATTTTTCTTCTAAGAATATTATAATTTTAGCTCCTACACATTGGTCTTTGATTCATTTTGAGTTAATTTTTGAACGTAATGCAAAAATAGGTGTCCAGCTTTCTCTTGCATGTGGATATTCCATTTTTGTTAGCATCATTTTTTGGGAAGATTATTTTTCCCCCCATTGATTTGTCTTGGGTCCCTTGTTGGAATAATTATCTTTTAAATACAGAATCTACAGTTATACCACATTTTTTTTAAATTTATCTATTTATTTGGTTGTGTCGGGTCTTAGTTGTGGCATGTGGGATCTTTTGTTGTGGTGTGTGGGCTTCTCTCTAGTTGTGGCACACAGGCTCCAGAACACGTGGGTTCTGTAGTTGCGGCACACAGGCTCTCTAGTTGAGGCTCGTGAGCTCAGTTGCCCCACGGCACGTGGGATCTTAGGTCCCCGACCAAGGGTTGAACCCACGTCCCCTGCATTGGAAGGCGGATTCTTAACCACTGGACCACCAGGGAAGTCCCTCTTTGTTTCTTAAAATTAATAATTTATATATTTTTTTCCTGAGCAGTCTGGCAAGAGATTTATCAGTTTTATTGATGTTTGTTTTTCTGTTTTCAGTTTTCATTGATTTCTGTTCTTTATTATTCCCTTTCTTTTTTATATGGGTTATATTATTCTTTTTTTCCCTAGTTTCTTAAGGTGGAAGTTGATGTCATTATGTTGAGTTCTTACTTCTTTTCTAATGTTTTCTGCTATAAATTTTCCTTTAAGTGCTGCTTTTGTTGCATCCCACAGATGCTAATATGTTGTGTTTTTATTTTCATTTAGTTACACTATTTTCTAATTTCTCCCTTCATTTCTCTTTCTTCTTTGACTCATGGGGTATTTAGAAACATGCTATTTATTTTGAGATATTTCAGGATTTTGAGATATACTTTTAGTATTGATTTCTAATTTAATTCCATCATGGTTAATTTATGTTACTTGAATCTTTAAATATTTATTGATTGTTATTCTTTCCAAGCAACTTTTTCCAAATAACTATTTTAAAACTGATTTTAGGCCATTTACATTAGCTGTAGTTAAGTTTAAACCTACTACCTTGCTATTGTTTAAATTTTTTTCCTATATTGTCTTTGTTCTCTTTTCCCTCTATTCTGCCTTCTTTTGGATTTAGTATTTTTTTATGTTTTGTTTTATTTCTTTTGTTGGCTTATTAACTATCTTTTTTTTTTGCAAGTGATTGCTTTTAGGGTTCATAGTCTACATCTTTAACTTATCACAGAGTATCTTGAAATTATATTATACCACTTCACATGTAGTATAAGAACCTTACAACATTGTATTGTTGTAAGGTTGTTGTTGTGCTATTATTACCTGGTTGTTGTGCTATTATTACCTTCCTGGTTGTTGTGCTATTATTGCCTGTCTGGTTGTTGTGCTGTTATTACCTTTTACTTCTGTGCATGTTATAAACTTCACAGTATATTGGTATTACTTTGTTTTAAATAGTCAATTATCTTTTTTTTAAAATAAATTTATTTATTTATTTATTTATTCATTTTTGGCTGCATTGAGTCTTTGTTGCTGCATGCAGGCTTTCTCTAGTTGCAGTGGCTTCTCTTGTTGCAGAGCACAGGTTCTAGGCGCGCAGGCTTCAGTAGTTGTACATGGGCTTAGTTGCTCCGAGGCATGTGGGATCTTCTGGGCCCAGGGCTCGAACCCATGTCCCCTGCATTGGCAGGGGATTCTTAACCACTGTACCACCTGGGAAGTCCCAGTTATCTTTTAAAGAGATATAACAACTAAGGGGAAAACTCTTTTAGATTTACCTTCATTTTCCATTTCTGGTGCTTTTCATACATTTGGTTAGATCCAGAGTTCCAACCAGTATCTTTTTTCTTCTGCCTGAAGAACTTCTTTTAACATTTTTTAGGGGGGGGGGGTGCTGCGCCACGCAGCATGCAGGATCTTAGTTCCCTAACCAGGGATCGAACCCACGTCCCCTGCAGTGGAAGCACAGAGTCTTAACCACTGGACCGCCAGGGAAGTCCCCTAACATTTCCTATAGTTTATTTCTGTTGGTGATGGCATCTTCCAACATTTACCATGTGAAATCATCTTTATTTCACCTTAGAGAACATATCCTTCAAAATCTATCGAATTATCAGTTGATAGTTTCTTTCAGTATGAAGATAAACTTCACTGTCTTGTGTCTTGTGTTGTTTCTAGTGAATAGTCTGCTTTCAATCTTATTCTTCCCGTGTATATAATGTGTCATTTTTCTCTGTCTGCTTTTAAGATATTCTTTTTTTTTTTTTAACTTGTTTAAAGCAATTTGCTTATGATGTGCTGTGGTTTTCTTCATGTTTCTTGTGCTTGGGGTTTAGTCTCTGTGATCTGTGTGTTTATAATTTCCGTCAAATTTGAAAAATTTGGGGCCATTACTTTTTCAGACATTTTTTTCTGCTTTTGTGCATTCCAGTTACCCATCTACTAGGCCACTTGATGTTGTCTCACAGCTCGTTTATGCTTTTTTTATTCAGTCTTGTTTGTCTCTGTGTTTTATTTTGTAGTTTCTGTTGCTATGCTTTCATGTTCATTGACATTTTCTTTGCAGTATCTAATCTGCTGTTTAGCCCAACCAGCATTTTTCATTATTAGAAGAATCAATTTTTAAAAATATCTTTCATATCTGTACCTAACATGCTTAATCTTTCCATTTATCTTTCTGAATGTATTAACTACAGTTATAACTGATTTAATGTTCCTGCCTAGTAAATCTTTTATGTATGTGTCCTTTTTTATTGATTGATTTTCTCATTATATGTAGTATCTTCCTGTTTCTTAGCATGTCTGGTAATTTTTTATTGGATGCCAGACATTGTCATTTTACGTTGTTTGGTGCTAGACGTTTTTGTATTCCTATAAATATTTTTGAGCTTTGTTCTGGGATACAGTTAAGTTCCTTGCAAATGGATTTATTCTTTTGGGGCTTGCTTTTAATCTTTGTTAGGTGGGACTAGAGCAATCTTTAGTCTAGAGCTCATTTTGTCCCTCTACTGAGGCAATGCCCTCCTGAGCACTGTATTTGATGTCTTATGAATTATGAGGTTTTCTACTCTGGCTGGTAGGTATACAAACTATTCCTGGCCCTGTGTGAGCCACAGGCAGTGGTATACTAGAGCTTGTGAGGGCCAGTTTTCAAAATATCGGGAAGTTTGTGAGCTGGCTTAATTCTAAATAGAATTAAATTATATACACTTACAGTTAAATCAGTTATATTAAGAATAAAGGTGATAAGTACTCAAAACTCATTACTTCCAAATTATATTATTACTTATTACTATTTTGATGCTTTAGTGGTAATTTATTGTATCACTATTTTAGAAATATTCTGTAATGTTTAATGTGTTACCATGTATCTCTTCCCATCTTTGCATTCAGTGATATTCCTTGATAGCTTGAAATTGGCCATGGGTAGGAGTATTCACGCCAGAGTCATTGGTAACCCTGCAAACCAGGAACTATAAACCACCAACTGCCCTTAGTTGTTACACATTTTCTAGCATACCCCTGGCTATGTGGTTTTCCAGGCCTTGGATACACTGCATATACTGATCAGTGCTCAGCTCAAGACTTGAGGAGGATCTCTGCGTATCTCCTGAGATCTTACTTGTTCTCTCTGAAGCTGCCTCCTCTCTGGTACAAGTGTTCTGGGAACCTTAGCTACTGGGTCTCCCCAGACTCTGTGCTTCATTTTCTTAAATCAGGGAGACTGCTTTGCCTGGGATCACCTTCCTCACTCTGAAGCTTGGAAACTCTCCAAGCAGGAAGCTGGGGCTTTTTGCTTTGTTTCTTCTCTTTCATCGATCACTCTCCTAAATTGTCTGGTTTCCAGTGTCTGAAAAACATTTTCATATATTTTGCCCAGATTTTTAGTTGTTTCGGATCGGAACGTAAATCTCATCTCTGTTACCCTGTCTTGGCCAGAAGCGGAAGTCCCTTGGAAGTGTTTTAGATAAGAGAATGATAGAAATGTGTGCTTTAGACCCCCCTGTAGACCATGCATTTGTAAGGGACAAGACTTAAAGTAGAGGGACCAATTACAAGTCATGTGGGTTAGTTCAAGTGAGAAGTGATGAAGGCCTAATGTTAGTCATGGATGACACTAGAGAGGTGGGGAACGATTTGAGAAACGTGTATGGGGAAGAATCTAGTTCAGGGTGTGTAAAAGGATGGGTCATGAGCCATTTACATCTCAGTCACCTGTAGTGTTTGATAAAAATGAGGATTCTGTGTCCTGCCCCAACTTTATTGAATCTGAATTTCTAAGGATGAGGTTTAAAAATTTGTATTTTAAATAAGCCCCTAGGATAATGCTTACAAACACTAAAGTTTCAGAAGAAAGTGATGGAATTTTTTTTTCAAAGGGTGAGCCTCATCTTTGGGGGATCCCTACATTGGAATGACCTGAAGTGGTTAATTAAAAATAAAGATTTATGTGTGCATGTCCAGACCTGCTGAATCTGAATATCTGGGGCAGTTAGTTTCAGGAACTTCTTAGGCACACTAAAGTTTGACTACTTTGCAGGTATAATCTCACTGAACTTTATAGTAACCCTGAGATGTAGTCGGCAGGTATTATGTTTCCTGTTTTATAGGTGAAGAAATGAAACGCAGAAGTGCAAAGTGGTTTTCTCTTGGTCAAACAGTTATTATTGATGGTGGGTAGAGAATCATATTTCCTTCTCCTTCCACCAAATCTGATGCTCTTTCTATTTCCTTTCTGTTGACTGTGTAATAGGCTTATCTCTGAAATCTGTAAGAGGCATCCAAGACATTGCACCTGTGGTTACAAACAATTTAGGGAGCCAGGAAAGTGTGATCTTCTTGGTCATACTTTGAACCAAGTGAAAATTCGGTTCAGCTCTCTATAGCAAGTAACTGTGATAAACTTAATTGTCTAGGAAAAGTATTTCTGTCTTTGACCATTATCTTAATGCTTTTTACAACGAGCTTTGAATGTCCCTCTCTCTGTTTTCTTTTAAAAATCACTTAAAGCCAGAGTGTAGTGCAGTGCATGTGTTCAGTATTTTTGCTTATAACAACTGAAGAATTGGGTGTGAAATATGAATCTATATTATAACCTTTGTTCTGAGTTTTTTCCCCCAAGGTCTCATAAAACTAAAAAAAAAAAAAAATTCAGTGTCTTATCATTTAGATTGCATTTAGCTTGGATGTCACTGTTTTACTTTTATAGTATGTTGTGTGGCTTATAACTTTGTTATATTAGTAGAACTGATATATTTTCTAGTGAGATTTTCTGTAGTCTTTTGAAGTGATTTCATATGTGCCATGAATCTGAGATCCGTAATCTGTTTAACACAGTAGTACTAGTGTTAGACTGCAAATGGTAGGAAAAGTAATTCTTTTCAGTCAAGATTGGTTTCTGGATTTGCTTTTGGAATTCTTGAATAGTCAATGAATTTTGCTAGTACGTGAAAACAAGCAAAGCTCTGTGGCAAAGAATAAATAAGGCCTTAGGAATGGGATTTAAATGGTTTGTTTTCTATTTTGTATGCGTTTCAAAAGACAAAGTAGCTATGTTTTTTAAACTTCTGGAAATAAGTTATATACTTAAATCGTTCAAATTTAAAAATTATTGTAGCTTGTCACAATTCTAAGTAGCTTTTCTGCTCCAGAAAGCATATAGTATTTGTGCAGAATTTTAAATATGAAATGTATAGTGAATGAAATGAAGACTGCTATGTAGGGAATATAAGAAGAGTTTTGACTACTTTAACTCCTTGCTTGTTACAAGAGAATTTATATCAACTTTTAAATTTAGGAATACCTAGATCTGTATTAATTTTTTATGGCATTTCCTAAAGTCTTTTTTAACATTTGAAAACAAATGAGGTAATGCACTGGCAGTCCAGTGGTTAGGACTCTGCGCTTCCACTGCAGGGGACCCAGGTTCAATCCCTGGTCGGGGAACTAGGATCCCACAAGACGTGTGGAGTGGAGGGGGAAAAAAAAAAGAAAACAAATAATAGGAATGAAGTGTTTGAGGATAGATATTAGTATTTCTTAATCGCTGTCTATTGTTTTTTTTCCCTCCAATTAAAAAAAATTTAAATATAATTGACATTATGTTAGTTTTCTACTGTATTTTAGTGAAACTTTTCACTGAGAACATTTGTCAGGTTGACAACTTCAGTAACAAATTTTATCCACAAAAGAGATGTAAGGCTATCTGCATTTTCTGTGTAGATTTTTACTCTTTCTTTTTATTATACAGGAATTTGGAATGGTACACCATGCTGAATCATTTTAGAATGCCATTGATAGATTTCTTTGACATATATATGACTTTTTTTAGCTTATTTTTCCAATAATAAATGGGTAGAAATTACTTAAAGTTTTATATAATGCTTTTCATTATCATTGTAAGCACATTGATGTGTTTCTCAGACTTGTAACCTACAACCATGTGTATGTTTTTAAGAAGCTTACTTTTTTTTAAGGAACGTTTGTACAGCTACATCTTGATTTGTTTCTTCACTTATTTTGTCACATTTATTTTCTATTTATATTCAAAATAACATGGTCAAGTTAGTCACAGAGGGATAATCTAACCAAGACAAAAATGTTACTTTAAAAGACATAGAATGTTTTAAAGTCACATTTAGGGGAAAGTCTTGATCTTTTTTACTGCATTCTTAAGCTTTCTAGATTTATTCCCTAATGTTGTTATAAAACACAAAAAAGTACTTTTAATGTTTGAGAAATTACAGATATATCTGTATGTCTACATTGGTAGTCAGAAAAGGAATCTAAGGAGCTCTAAAACTTTTAAGAATTTTAATTTAGAATTAAATTTGAAATATTTTATGTGGGTACTGTGAGAAGCATTTGTAAGAGTGTTAACAGATCATCTTAGTCTGCTAAAAAATAACACATATTTTGTAGCTAAATATAAGGAATTATTTGTGAAATTTATTAGAAAATACAGTGTGTGGTGTGTTAAGAAATATTATCAGTTTTATCCACAGATCTGTAAACAGTAACACATCCATAGTGACTATATTGTGGTTTCCCTTCACAGATATCAAGTTGTGCTAGTACAACCATATAAATAAGTAATACCTGAAGTCTCAGTGTAACATGGACATTAACAGTGATGACAGATAAATGCAGACGCTTGGGAATCAAATACTAGGCGAAACACTTTTTAAAAAGGTAAGAAAAAATGTAATCTTAATTAAGGCCAAGCGGGCTTTAGTTAGTAGAAGTAATTGAAGTTTCCTTTTCAATGTATTAGGCTTTTAAGAAGCCTAATCTGCCTAATCATCTGCATGATCCTGTTTATCTTAATACTGGTAGGACTCAGCTGTAAGTATCAGTTCTTCTGTGAAAATAACTGTTGCAGATCTCCTTGCCTGGCAAATATCATAACGGATGATGTTTCAACAGCAAACCCTACCCAAATAGGATAGTAACGTGACTGATTGGAACTTGATAGAGTGCTGGAATGGGCGTGCCGGTGAATACTCGGAGACACATCCTAAACCGTGGATCCTCTTTGGCTCTGTTGATTGCTACCATCTCCATACACCATACAGTGTAATGCTTTACCATGTTTGTGAAAGGATTTCAGAGTTGAATACAAAGGTGTTGGCAATTTGAATCTGTTATAAGAAGAGTGAAGTTTCAAGTCAAGGGTTACTTTTTTGTAGGACCATTTTTCACTGTGCACCCTCCTCATATTAATTTAGAACATTTTTTAATGTAGTATTAAATAATTTTATTTAGACAATTTTCCTACCTTGTGCTTTTCAAGAATTTAGAAGACATATCTGGGAGAGGTTGCATCTATAGATATTAGATATTAACCTTGTTGCCCTCTTGCTGACTTAAACTGTAATCTATTTATTTTTTCTAGGCAGTAAATCTAGTTTACAAAACTTGATAATTGCATCAGTTTTTATCTAAAAAATTTTTTTGCATTAGTTTTTAAGTTGCAATCCTTTACCAAAAATAGTGTCACTTTTAGAATATCTAGTTTTATGTTTATAATAAAGTGAAAATTTCCATCATGAACATTGCTAGTCTTTTTTCTGGTGTTCCTCTTTGTTTTTGGATGGGCACTCATAGTAACCCATTTATCCAGATTCTCTAAAAAGGATATCATAATACATTATTATAAAGTGAAACTGTAATTAACCAGACTCTCCAAGAAATGGATTATAATTAGATTAATTAAAATATCTGACCAACTGGGTACTAAAGCCAGAAAATCCTTATTGTTTTTGTTGAAAATCCATATGCCAAAAATAATAGAAATTTCCCTTTATAAAAAATTTCCCTTTGTAAAGTCTTACAGCACTGGATATAACCAAAGTTATAATGTATATATATTGCAGAAGACTTGGTTGATTCTTTGTTGTACATAATCTAAATTATTTTTGTTGTTCAGTCCCTAGTTTTAAGTACCTGAAAGCCAAACTTTGGGAAGGCCTCTAGAATAAGAGTAAGAGATTATAAATTCCGTATGAGAAATCATCTTATCAAGGGCAGTCTTTGGGTCACCTCAAAACAATATTGCCTTAGACTCTAGAAAAGAACTGAGTTACATTTTGACTCAAAATAATACTGAGTTGTAAAGATTTAGTATATTTCAAGCTCTTTTTGGTTTGTTTTTGTTGGTTTCTAAAAATCCTTTTCCAGTTTCTTGATATCTCTGAGGCTACAAAGTTAACAAGAATTACCAAAGATGTTACTAAAATATTTTAGCAAAGTTAATTTGATTCTTTAATTCTTTTTTTATTATTTTATTTTTAAAGAAAGGAATTTAGGAAGTTCTAGTATTCTCCATGGCTGAAGCTGAGAGTCTGAAACCATGATGCTTAAGCTCTATTCTAGATCATAGCTCCAACTCCTTCAGGATATAAGGAAAAGAGATAATATTTCCACAATGATAGATCTTTGGTTGTACAGGTAAGTTATTTAGTTTTGTAGTAGTGAAGACAACTAAAGTCTGTTTGTTTGCCTGTAATTAAGGAGAGGAGGCTTGTTATTTTTCTATACTTCCTTCGGTGCATGGAAATTGTGCAGTCTGGGTAGCTGTTCACAGGAGTGCAGAGCTATAGGGAATGACATAGGGATGAAATATTTTTCCAACAGGGGATAAATGAAGTGACTTAAAGTACATTGGAATCTCTAGAGCATTATACCTTTCTTTGACACTCTAGGTATTTTTGATTCAAGGGTAGTATGAAATTCCTTGACTTCTCTTTCTCCCCACTTATCTTTTTAAGTGTATATTCATTCAGCTCTCTCTATATCTATGTCTCTCTGCCTACCCCCTTGCCCCTCTCTGAATGGGGAAGGAAGAAGAGATCCCTTTAAACAAGGGATCAAGATAGTATGTAATAGAGTTCCCAGGGTTCAAAGAGGCTGATATTAAGAACCTTAAGTTGAATTGCATAGGTAGGTGCCCAGGTCTCACTCTTCTTCTTTTAACCTTATAGATACTTTTGACATTATAGATAATAGTGGTAATTGCTCAGCGAAGAAATTTGTCTTAAAAGAATTGTATGACAAGGATAGTCCCTAAACCGTTATTAAACAGTTCCTGTTTATGTTCTAGACAAATAGAAAAAGAGTCATTGGTAATACTTCCCAACTGCTCTTGTTCTTTTTGCCTTTCACTTTGGTTTGTCTACATGGTAACATGACCAGTTCCTAAAAATTGTTCACTTAATAAAACTAAATAAATATCAGCTAGAACATTGATGTTAATGAAGGATTGCCAGTCCTTCAATTCCCAAAATAAACCATACTACTTCAGTAATTATAGTGGAACAAAAGCTTACAGGCAATGTCTTTGAAATATCTTTTGAGATTTCTAAAGCAAAGGTGATAGATAGCTGGAGTAGTGTTTCATTAGGTGGACCATTTTACTTTCAGTCACTGAAACAATGATAAAGATGTGATCACAGGGGCTGGAAATTTATGATCTGAAACATAGCTGATACTGTTTCAGAGAGTGTTTCAGAATCCTATAATTATATTTGAGAATCTTATAATTAGATCCTACAAGTAAATTCAAATTTGGGAGAGGGTAGTTCAACAGTAAATAAATGGGTGAGACATATGGAATTATAGGTAGGATTTGGGCCTTAATGTGAATGGACAGGGTAAAATTTGATTGACTCTCCTTCTGAGATATGTCCTGCAATAGAATGAAAACTTACGAAGGTGGGGAAGAGAGGAATTCTAGTGATTGATTATATTCTCTTCCCTCTGTTGTAGAAAATGCCATATTCATTAGTTTGTGGATAACATAGGAAAAACTTCATTCTAGTTGCCAGATTGGGTTTTGCCCATATGAATCTGTTAACTAACAGTTTCCCTTAATTCTAAAACTAGAGTGATTGATTGAATTACCAGTTCTAGTTGGGTGCTGGCTAATGTTTAAACCATGTTAACTGTTTACTTAACTAGCAGGGATATTTTCTGAGATACTTTGTTTGTAAATGAGTTTCTTTCTCTTCCTTTAGCAACTTAATTTTTGGCAGGAATATAATTTTGTACTCCAAACCTCTTCACTGAATTTCTTTAGTAACTATTGTGTTATGCAGCTAAAATGAGGAAGACAACTGCTTTAGTCTATAATACTTTACAAAGCATGGCAAAACAATGCTGAGACTTGGTTGAGATAAATGGAACATTGTTAGTCTCTTTTCGGTAATTGAATTTTGCACTCAGTTTATCAGATAACTACAGAAAATATGTGTCTTTATAAATGCTTATTCAAAAATAGAAAAGATAATGAAGAAATAGTTTAGAACAGAAGAAAAAAATCATTAGAAGGAAGAGTGTTGAAATTTCACTTAACTCTAATCTTCAGAATTTTAACCAATTTAATACCTTAAGTATATGTAATATGTTAATTTCAGGCAAGAGATTTTTATAGTACTCTATTTGGTGCTTCCTCAGCCAAAGGGATAATGGTTTTATTTATAAATTTTTTATTATTAGGATCGAATAAAGAATTAAAGGATATGTTATAAATGGTCTAATTTAGTTTGAAACTTGATATATTTTAATAGACTACTGTCTGGATGCAGTGGTCTAAGGCACTGCTTCTCAAACCCTAAGAGACATTTAATGACCTGGGAATCAGATTAATTGGAAGGTCTAAGGCAGGGCCTGATATTCTGCATTTGTAACAAGCTTCCAGTAGATGTCCATGGTGCTAGTTCTCAGGCCACACTTTTTTTTTTTAAGACTTTTATACTTTACTTTAAGGACAGTAAATATGAGTCACCAAATTTCTGTACAAAATATCCTATTGGTTTCTTTTTTTTTTAACTTTTTATTGGAGTATAGCCTATTTACAATGTTGTGTTAGTTTCAGGTGTTCAGGCCACACTTTGAGTTGCAAGAGTTTGAGGTACCACAAGGGTTCTTATCACAAAACAGTTTCATTTAAAATATGGCCCAATAGTATAGGGTTTGAGAACTCTAAAACTTGGACTTCATTGTAGTTGTGAACGGAATAAAAAGATTTTTAGGGAGCAAAAGAAATGAAAAAAGTTTTAATATTTCATGTTGATCAGTGTTTTGATCACTGGAATGGTGCAGAAATAAAACAGACCCTCATTATAGGTGGTGTTTTATAATGATATATATATATTCTTTGTTAGTAGTTTTGGGTACTACTAATAATAGGATTATTTCATTAATAATGATAAGGCAGAAATTTTGCTCTCATTTGGATTGGTGTGGAGAGAAAAGGGCTAGGAATGCCTGTTACCAGAATCATTTGAAGTTTATATGCCCTTGATTGGCATCATATTTTTAAAAATAAAGATAAACAGTTTTTTGTGTGTGTGTTTATATTACTATTGCCAATATTATTTTTGAACCATAAATCACAAATATAATCAAATTGGCATTAAAGATATTTGCATTAGATTTTGTAAATAAAGTTTATAAAATTAACTTATGTTTTCTTTGTTATATTTACATAGGTATTTAATATTTAAAAATCTGTTATCTTCAAATTTGAAAGCTCCAGATTTGGGTACATGAAACAAATACATTGATTTTAATATTTTTTAGTTTGTGCTCTTTTGAAACATCATTTGAAGTTTAACTTAAAGTTTTGTAATTAAAAGTGGATTTTTATGGGTCATTCACTGTTTATTACCTGTGAATAAAAATAGACTAATCTTGATAAGAAGATTTTAACAGAAGAGAATTATACATCAGGTCTGACTAATGAGTCCCAAAAGAGTAAAAGTTTACTTATTTTTAAATTCTGATCAGTGTTCCATACTTACTGTTCATGTGATTGCTATGGAATTCTCTAGAAAGAATTTTCACACTTTAATCCCAGGGCTGATTTTGTGAGTCTTGTAAGGTTTTAAAAAATTGTTAATTAAAAATTTAGAAGTATGCCATACTCTGAAACAAAACTAAATTCAACTGACTTACATATTTTACAGGATACTTCTTCACTTTATTCATTTTGTCAGCAGGCAGGAACAAGAAGGCAGTTTCTTTTTTTTGTATGTGACACCGTGTTGCTGTATCTTCTGTAGCTCTAAATAACCTTTCCAACTGTTAGATACTTCTAAGTTGAGGCAAAGGAGAGATTGTATTTGATTTGTGGGGAGAGGGGTAGAATGGCATTTGGAGGGTTATAGGAGAGTGAGCTTGTGGGAAAGCTGGCAAAAGGGATGAGGGAAGAGGTTCCTGTGCAGCTTTGTACTACAACCATTACTGGCCTCTTTTCTCTGTCCATCCTGCACCCCATTCGAAGTCAGGCAGTGAAGGGGCAAAGCACCTTTTGAAAGCTAAATAGAGGAGGAGCAGAAGAATGGAGACTTGAAATTTTAACAGCTCCTTTAATTCTGCTTGTTGGGAGAACCTTGGAAAATAATTACTGAATCACTCACTTTATCCAAATGGATCAATCAGTGCAGTTTTCAGTTTCTCTCTCATTTGTGTTATAGAAGCACCAAAGCATCCACACCAGAAAGCCTGCTCATCTCCTCAACATGCATTAATACTGTGGCATACACATATACTCAGGAGTTCAAAGAAGGGAAGGATGGGGTTATATGTGTATTCCTGATTTCTTAAATGTAATATTTGTTTGGTAGTGTGCTTCTTTCCCTTTTTCTTCTATCCTCTTTAGAATACTTCCTTTCACTTGCTAATTTGTGGCTCTACTTTAGAGACTAGGGTGGCTTGGCTTTGCTCTGTATTGCTCTTAGCAAGTATAAGCTACGGTTGTGATTTCTGTTCATCTGCTTAGTTATAAAAAATTCTACTGCAATTTCTGTTCATCTGCTTACTTATAAAAAATTCTACTGCAATTTCTGTTCATCTGCTTACTTATAAAAAATTCTACTGCAACCAGAATTTTTTGGATGCCACGTAATTTGTTATCAAAGAATTTGACCTGAAACTCATTTTAGTAAGAGTGAATTAAAAAAAGCAGAGCCTGTCTTTTTACCTCCCAAAAGTGTTTTGAGAAAACATGAGAAATGATTGGGATAGTTTATGTGATAGCTGCTATATAAATTCAAGATTATTATTTTAATAACCAAGATGAAGTCCTGTCTTTGAGAGAGATCTTTCTGGGCCCTTTACCCCTGTATATCTGAGAGGTAGATGCATAGCGAGGAAGGTTAAGAGCATGGAATCTAGAGCCCTGCCCAGCAGTTTACTAGCTGTGTGAATTTGGACAGATTACTTAAACTGTATGTGCCTCAATCTCCTCATTTATGAAGTAGGAATGATAATAAGCACTTATTCTAATTGTTGTTAGACTTAAGTGAGTTAACATACGTAAAGCATATGGAACGATTCCTGGAATGTATTAAGTGCCATATAATTGTTAGTTAATATTATCACTTTTGGAAATGTTAATAATTATATCACAAAATTTAATATGGCTATACATGGATTAAAAAGTTATAGCTTTATACTTTTGTTTTAGGTGTATTAACTATTACCTTTTTCTCATTATTTTGTTTACGTTTTTGAAGGTTTCCCAATGAGTGGATCATGATGACCGTATTGTAGGGACTTGCCATAGTATGGCTGCTTCCCGATCTACTCGTGTTACAAGATCAACAGTGGGGTTAAACGGCTTGGATGAATCTTTTTGTGGTAGAACTTTAAGGAATCGTAGCATTGCTCATCCTGAAGAAATCTCTTCTCATTCTCAAGTACGATCAAGATCACCAAAGAAGAGACCAGAGCCTGTGCAAATTCAGAAAGGAAATAATAATGGAAGAACTACTGATATAAAACAGCAGAGTACTCGAGAATCATGGGTAAGCCCTAGGAAAAGAGGACTTCCTTCTTCAGAAAAAGATAATGTAGAAAGGCAGTCTGTAGAAAATTGTGAAAGAAGGCAAACAGAACCTGTTTCACCAGTTTTAAAAAGAATTAAGCGTTGTCTTAGATCTGAAGCACCAAACAGTTCAGAAGAAGATTCACCTATAAAATCAGACAAGGAGTCAGTAGAACAGAGGAGTACAGTAGTGGACAATGATGCAGATTTTCAAGGGACTAAACGAGCTTGTCGATGTCTTATACTGGATGATTGTGAGAAAAGGGAAATTAAAAAGGTGAATGTCAGTGAGGAAGGGCCACTTAATTCTACAGTAGTTGAAGAAATCACGGGCTATTTGGCTGTCAATGGTGTTGATGACAGTGATTCAGCTGTTGTAAACTGTGATGACTGTCAGTCCGATGGGAACACTAAACAAAATAGCACTGGTTCCTATGTGTTGCAGGAGAAATCAGTAGCTGAAAATGGGGATTCGGATACCCACACTTCAATGTTCCTTGGTAGTAGGAAGGAGGACAGTTATATAGACCATAACGTGCCTTGCACAAATTCAGAAGTGCAGGTCAAGTTGGAGGACCACAAAATAGTAACTGCCTGCCTGCCTGTGGAACATGTTAATCAGCTGACTACTGAGCCAGCTACAGGCCCCTTTTCTGAAATTCATTCATCTTTAAGGGATTCTGAGGAGGAAGTAGATGTGGTGGGAGATAGCAGTGCCTCAAAAGAGCAGTGTAATGAAAACACCAATAACGCCCTGGACACAAGTCTTGAGAGTATGCCAGTCTCCGGAGAACCAGAACCATCTTCTGTTCTAGACTGTATTTCGGCTCAAATGATGTCTTTATCAGAACCTCAAGAACATCGGTATACTCTGAGAACTTCACCCCGGAGGGCGGCCCCTACCAGAGGTAGTCCCACTAAAAACAGTTCTCCTTGCAGAGAAAATGGACAACTTGAGGAGAATAATCTTAATCCCAGTGAGACAAGTGCACCTGTTAGTGATAATATAAGTCAGTCTCTCACAAATCCCGATGAAATTTCTCACAATGAAAAAGGCATATGTTGTGACTCTGAAAATTATGGGAATGAAGGACTAAGTAAGCCATCCTCAGAGGCAAGACTCAATATTGGACATTTGCCATCTGCCAAAGAGAGTGCCAATCCGCACATTACAGAAGAGGAAGATGATGATCCTGATGTTTATTACTTTGAATCAGATCATGTGGCACTGAAACACAACAAAGAGTATGTGTAAATATGGTAACCATGAATTCTGCTTTGTTTATTATTCCCCAAGTTTTCATTTATTCATAAATGTCTATAGCATTTTTATTACAGCTAAAATTAATGCTTTAGCTGAAATTTTGGGTTTAACACAATGATATTATCAACTCTTAAAAAAAAAAGTTTTCCAAAGAAAAGACTAACATCCAGCTTTATTAGCCTTCTCAATGGCGATATGGTTTTCTAGTTTTGAGATTTCACACATCTCAAATTAGAAAAGACGTGGAAACATGGTTGATGGTGTTTTTATTTTTTAATAAGTTTTATATCATTTGAGTTAATTTATAAAATAGAAACATCTTTAGTTATCACAGTACACTTTGATTTGTAGTTGTAGAGCTTTATGAAGTGTATATGGTGTCCACATAATGTAGAACAATTAATGAGTGAATAAACATCATCCATATAAGGGAAATCTGGCAGGCTACAAATCTACATTTATCTTAGTTACTTACATCTAATTTCCAGTTAAAACTTTTGATTTAAACAATATACTTTATGCATCATCTTTGACTTTTGTGATGTAGAGAAGTAGATATTACTGTTAATACTGTGACAGCTAGTTGTATGTTGTAATTAGCTTATTAGCAAGAGTTAAGTCTGCTCTATAGTTTACATAAAGCATTTGAGACAGATTTTTTTTTCTTCCTGATTCTAAATTATAAGGGGAGACTGTATCTTAAAATACTATCTGTTCTCAACCTTTGTGATAAAGGTACTTTTTAAAATAAAGAATTCCGTGTCCAGATTTATCACGATTTTGCTTAGATTTTCTTTACAGTACTCTGGGCAATAACAAACGAATTGGACTATGTCTAAATCGTGAGAGGAGCTGTTAACAAAAGTGCTTATCATAAATATCATGATCAGCAATAGTAAAAGATAGACTTAATCACGTTTACTTTTACAGGGTAGGCTTTTGAATAAATATCACAATATCAGATTATATAAACTGTAAAAATACTTATTTGAGGAACTTTTTAATGTTTTTGTTGTGGTAGCTGTCAGATCCTGCTATATATTGGATGAAAGTATCAAATCCTGCTTGTAGAATATAATCTTTTGCCACGCATTATAGATAGTTTAGATTTGTACATGATAACATGGTGGCCTTTTAGCATAGGTCTCTTTTCTGAAAATTTTCTTCTGTTTTCTTTATGAACAGCATTTTAATATTGTGT
Source organism: Mesoplodon densirostris (assembly GCF_025265405.1). Classification (NCBI taxonomy): domain Eukaryota; kingdom Metazoa; phylum Chordata; class Mammalia; order Artiodactyla; family Ziphiidae; genus Mesoplodon; species Mesoplodon densirostris. Next base: position 69,537,099 of record NC_082662.1, on the reverse strand, counting down.
TTCATAGATCATTCTATCTGAGCATTTTACTTATTTTGTGGAACTGTTAACATTTTCATGTATTTGAAATGTTTGAAGTCCAGTTTGAGATGAAAAACAATTCATAAATGAAGTTTTTTCAATTTGAGATAAATTTGAGTTCTTACCATTAGTATCATGTATAAGTTTTCAAAAGTAGATTTTTTTCCTGCAGGCACTAGGAAGCAGAGCATGTGTCTTGGGGGAAATACCGAAAAGTCTGGAAGTATGCATATTTACAAAATGATATTCTGTTCTATTCTTTGCTTTTTATAGTGTCTTTGGCAAAAGAGGTACTCTCTTATTAAGGGTTAACTGGTTATTAATCATGGAAAATATTTTCCCATTAGTACATTATGTTACTGTTTTGGTAAGAGCTCTTCTGGTGATTCTGAAGAGTGATGTTCCTATAAAATGATTCTTTAAAGATAGTGGCCATAACATTTGAAGAGTGAGGTGCATATTCCTAAACCTTTGAGAATGAGAACAATAGTTTCATGGGTTCTTTAGGATATACAGAGTACTTTGGAATTTGATGATAGTTGCTTTATTAGGACAGTGTTCTCAACTTAAATTAGTGCCTTGTTGGGTGACTTTGGGCAACAGAATTCATTCCTTCTTGCTTTTTTGCTTTTTCCAAATCTTTTGAAAATAGCACCTTTGACCCTTCTCTTTTAACTTTTTTTCCCCCCAAAGGAAGCAGATCAGGAGAAGTGGGATGGAGAGGGAGCATCTTGATTAGCATCTTGGTTAAAGATAATTTAAGAAAAATTGGGATGAGGTGTTTGATCATACCACATGTAATCTCTTCCAGTAAAATCCCTGTTCCTATCTAGAACCAGGAGATGGTTAGAGAAAATGTTTTGACTCTTTTTACCCAAATTGTCATTGTTGAAAATAGCATCATGATACCTGTCTAGTGCTTTTAATTCTCAAATAAATTTCTGGCAGTTGGAAAATGGTACTTTGGGGAAAGAAAGAAAAAAAAAAGACACTTGGGATAGATGAATTATTGTCCCCCTGCACACACAGATCTCCACCACTAGGGAATGAGTACTTCCTGATGGCCAGTTTAGAAAACATATTATGAATAGAAGGCACTGAGTGTGACGTAGCTCTTTGTCTGGAGCCAGGAGGCCATAGCTCTTTGTTCCAGTTACAGTTCTTTGAATTAACATTAATTAATCAGCAACCTTCTATCCTAGCATTCATCCTATAATTTATCCATCTTGTTTGCAGGGATATCATATACAAGGTGATCTAATCACTTGTAAATGTTTGAAAAGATATTGTATGTCAAGTCCTAGACTTAGACCCGATTCATGGTAATTAGGCCATAGACCAGAGAAAAGAGCCTGCAGATGTTTTGGGTGCTTGCCCTGTTTCCTCTCTAGATGCCATCCCTCTTCTCCAGCATATAAACCCATAGGTGCTTTTATGTATTTATTTATCCAAATGGAGAACTCCACTGTGATCAAGGGACTAAAGCGTATCTTCTTCTCTGGTGTGATTCCAGCTGTGCAGTATTTTACTAGAATATGCCTTCTTAAAGATTAGGGGGTGGGGAATCGAAAAGAAATATACTTCAGCTCAAGACACTCTCATCTTCAAGGTTGATAGAGTCTGTTAAAGTGGTAGATAACACCTAATGACTCGCTTTTTGGCCTAAATAGCTGGACTAACTGAGATCATGTGCTTAACTGTGGATTGCTCTTTCTGTTTGAGAATGGACCTTTTGCTGATTTTGAATCAGAGACACTGAAACTGACCTCTAAATTTTGAAGTTCTGGTTCTAGGGAGAGAAGTATGGAAGATTTCAGGTCCTGGGATTTAATGTTCAGAGCTTTCCTTCTAATTCACAAGGCAGTCACTGGAAAATAAATTTTCAAATAAAAATGTGATTTGGTCAGTTGCCTCTGAATTCTCATTGTACAAGAATACTTAAATTTGTACTTGAAGGGCCTTGGATAGCTTCATGAAAGCTTTTATGAACAGATAGAGGGTGGAAAGTCAGATTTAGGGTTTCTAGATTTTTGAGGTCTTACAAATGATTTAACTCATTGATAATATTGCTAATGTTGATACTGATTTGTAAGTTTCTAGATAATGAAAGCGTAAGAGTAAGATAGTTATTGCTCAACTAAGAGTGTTGCTCATGTAGTGTTCAGGTAAAAACCTTGTTTTCAAATAATATTAAGGAATATTACAAGAATTGTAGTTTCAAACTTGATTCTCTGAAAACATTAATGTACTAAATAATTATATGTCCTTCTGTTGCACAATACTTATGAGGAATCATTTGATACTTCATCAGTTTCAGAAGCTACATAGGAAAATCCTCATCAATTCTTCTAGATTCACTACTTCCTATGAGACTACTTTTATTGTTTGTCAAGGTAATTTCTTTCAAAGGGCCAGAAAACTCCAAGGCTAGGCTTAGAAAGCACTAGAGTTGTCATCCTGCCCTGGATAAAATAATTTTACATTTGTACTGTGTTTCATAATTTACAAAGTAATTTCATCTAGTTTCTCATTTGACACCCACAACTACTTGGAAATAGACAGCATAGGTGGCAGTATACAGTCCCTGTTTCCTAACTCGTAATCAAGGTTTTTAGGTTATTTACTTACAGTATGATGAATTCTGGGTAGAAATGAGGTTAGAACTTCTGTCTTTTAATTGATAGTCTGAACTAGGTTCCCTGATCCGATAAAGATTTATTCCATGGACTTTTGGGATTTCTAGGTTGAGGACTCTAATGGAGCAGATATTGGATACCCAGTTTTCAAAATTTGTTAGCCCAAGCTTAAGCTCTGTTAATTGTAATCATAATTATTTGTTTTTATCTGTCAGAGAATCAGCCTTATAGGTAAGTAACCTGTTTATTGAATGAAATACTTTCATGTTCTTTTTTTTTTTTTTTTTTTTTGCTATACGCGGGCCTCTCACTGCTGTGGCCTCTCCCGTTGTGGAGCACAGGCTCCGGACGCACAGGCTCAGCGGCCATGGCTCATGGGCCCAGCCGCTCCGCGGCATGTGGGATCCTCCCGGATCGGAGCACGAACCCGCGTCACCTGCATCGGCAGGCGGACTCTCAACCACTGCGCCACCAGGGAAGCCCTGTGTTTTTTTTTTTTTTAATAAATTTTATTTATTTATTTTTTATTTTTGGCTGCATTGGGTCTTCATTGCTGTGCACGGGTTTTCTCTAGTTGCAGCGAGTGGGGGCTTCTCTTCATTGCGGTCCGCAGGCTTCTCATTGTGGTGGCTTCTCTTGTTGCAGAGCGTGGGCTCTAGGCACGTGGGGCTTCAGTAGTCATGGCTTATGGGCCCTAGAGCGCAGGCTCAGTAGTTGTGGCGCACAGGCTTAACCACTTCTTAACCACTGTGCCACCAGGGAAGCCCGTGTTCATTGTTTTGAAGAACATTTTGTTAGTGTGTCTGTGAAGGATAACTCCCATGTACAGTAAACTGGGGAAATAAAATTACAGCTACAACTTGACTTTACATAAAGGATTTGGATAATATGCAAAAAATACTTTATGGAGGGTAGTTTAGAATGCAATTAGGTATATTAAAGTCAAAAGTTACTAGGGAAAACTCATGGGAAAACACTGTGGAATACAAGAGCCAGATTGGCCCCAGTAGTTTGACACAAAGATTAATGGGAGGAGGGAGATAAGTGTCCTAAGTATAAAATTTTGGGTTGAAGTGGAGTAAGCCATTGACTAGTCAAAATATTCAGTGAATTCTTTGTTTTTTCCTTTGAATACCAACATCTTTTATTTCAACTAATGTCAGTGGTTTCCAAAAGTAACTATCTGCCTGTGATTGAACTATATTTATACTCGAGTGTAATTTAATCTGTTCTTTTTGATTTAGGGTCATCTTTCCTGGCAGAGGTTATGTGGTGATACTTCTTCTGGCATCACTGCCAGAAGGTCTGTTTTCACCTGTGTTAAATGATTTGGGCTTCTCCACTTTTTATGCTCTTAGACTGTGGCTTCTTTTCGATGTTCTTTTCTAAGTTCTCTGGCTTCTTATGATTTTCTTCTTAAATTTTGTTGACTTTCATTAGTCACTTGTGCTGTGATGGTACTTACCTTCTAATAACTCAGCCTTCCCTTCTAATTGCTTTCAGTTTTCTTTCAACTTGGAAACCAAGAATAACCAAGCTTGTAAGAATTGTCTTATGATTTTTGAGAGATGCACTGAGAAATTTCTTTTTGAATTAGTAAATGAGCATTAGTTCATGAAGTGTTGGTTTTTTTTTTTAATTGTGGGTTTTCTTGTTTGCTTCCTTTCTGATTTGGAGGCTGTGTCTTATGTAAGTTACCAGGTATCTAAATTTTGAATAAACAATAGTTGTTTCTTTATACATGGCAATAAATACTCATTAGAAATAAAACCCATCTAAAATACTTATCATTTATTTGAGACTGATTGAAGCTTAGCCTTTAGTTGCAGGAGCTTTATTTCTGTAAATTTTTATAGTAGGCTAAAAATGTTGTATTTTTACGTATTAGTAGCCTATACCATATATACTGTTTCTGTGATGATGCATGTCATCAGGTATTATAATGTAGAGTAATTAGTGGGAAGATCTGTCTGTGACCGTTCTACTCCTCCTCCCCACCCTTCTCCCTTCCTCCCTCTTTCTTTAGTGGAATCTCTCTACCACATTTCCTTTGCATTATTATGGAAAGCTGCTTCTACTTGTCTCTTTAATTTCTGATTTTAACAGAGGGAAATTTGTAAAGTGATGAGAGGAGACTGAGTAATTTGTTCAGGGTTCTCTCAGTAGACAATTCTCTGTAGTGTGTTATGATTTTATTTTCACATATCTAGTAATATTTGTGTGGTGGACATTGTAAATATGTTGTTGACTGTCTGGATTTTGTTCTTTCTTTAAAAAGTGTTGAAATTTGATCTGACAGGCAGTTAATTTACTTGATAATAAGCTTGGTCTTAATAAGGCTTATACTTTTAGCTCTGTTAGGAGGAACTCCAGAGTAGCTTGTGCTCTAGATCTAGTTTAGCCTCACTTCTATGCCATGGCCTTTCTGGTGTCTCTTTTAAAAAGGTCTTTACTCTGGCTAGTTGAAACCCTAATGACTCTAGCTAGCCTCGTGAGAATACTGGTAGTTACTCTTTGCTTGGTCCTGTGGAATCTCATGTTTTATATGTGCAGCTTTATGTTCAAGTCAAAGACTCTAGGTTTCTGTGTTCCATCCTTTTCTGTTTCGCTTCTTCTTTGGTGCTCTGTTCCACAAATTCCAGCTGCTTCAGCTTGCCCAAACCCTGTTTTCTGTCTCTCTGCTCATCCAGACCCCTTCTTATTTCATGATACTGATGGTACTTCTATGTAGAAAGTGAGTGTGATCCTAGGGCTTGGCTCATTTGTTTGCCCTCTCTCACAGGTCATAGTTCTGCTCTGCCTGTTGTCCATTGTCTAACAGTAATTGTTTCTATATTTTCTCCAGTTTTCTAGTTATGTATAGCAGGAGGGTATTCAGTGTTAGCTACTCTGTCATAACTGGAAGCGAAAATCTCTGTTTTTTTTTTTTTTTTTTTTCGCAGTACGCGGGCCTCTCACTGTTGTGGCCTCTCCCGTTGCAGAGCACAGGCTCCGGACACGCAGGCTCAGCGGCCATGGCTCACGGGCCCAGCCGCTCCACGGCATGTGGGATCTTCCCAAACCGGGGCACAAACCCGTGTCCCCTGCATCAGCAGGCGGACTCTCAACCACAGCACCACCAGGGAAGCCCTGATTTAATTTTAATATACATTAGGTGTGTTTTCTTCTCCTGACACTCATGCCCAGCCTACGGTTTGGCCATTTGGAAATGATTTTTTGTTGATGTTCCTGTGACACTGAGGGCTAGTTTTTTTGTTTTTGTTTCTTTAAAAAATATTTATTTATTTATTTGGCTGCACCGGGTCTTAGTTGTGGCATGCAAACTCTTAGTTGCGGCATGCATGTAGGATCTAGTTCCGACCAGGGATCGAACCCGGGCCCCCTGCATCGGGAGTGTGGAGTCTTAGCCACTGGGGACCACCAGGGAAGTCCCTAGTTTTTAGTTATACCTTAAAAATCAGTTTAAGTGACTTCTTTTGCTAAGAAGCTTAAGTCAGAGAAATTGGAATAATAACAATTTGAATTGAAGAATGAAGGTAAAAGAAACTTGACATTGTTTTAGTTGTGTTGATTAGGTATTGTTACGGTTGAAGCAGAAGTAAAAAGTTGGGTTACTGGTTGATTTATACTTCAGGAGGAGGGTAAAAGAGAAAGTGACATACAAGAAGATATGAAACATTGTTTACTAGGTTTAGAATGATAGCCATAAATGATTAAGGAGTAATGTAATGTATCTGGATTTTAGTTAGCTCTTTTTCTTAGACCCTTCAGATCTTTTTGCTGGACCAAACTTTCTGTATTATACTTTCAGAAAGCCATGGTGAATGCTTCCTTTTTACAAATATCAGTTTAATCCAGTTTCTTGTATATATTTTTTTCTTAAGTAAAATTAAATGTAGAGTATTATACAGAAATCTATTTTGCCTGGGACTGGAATTTTTATCATTTGTATTAGGTTGAAAAATTTTGGCTGAACTCTTTCTTTCTTTGCTACTTTTCACTTATCTCACATTATCTTTCCCCATAATTTTTAAATGTATTTTTAAAAATATTTATTTATTTATTTATTTATTTATTTATGGGTGTGTTGGGTCTTCGTTGCTGCGCGTGGGCTTTCTCTAGTTGCGGCGAGCAGGGGCTGCTCTTCGTTGCAGTGCGCGGGCTTCTCATTGCGGTGGCTTCTTTTGTTGCGGAGCACAGGCTCTAGGCGTGTGGGCTTCAGTACTTGTGGCACACAGGCTCAGTAGTTGTGGCTTGCAGGCTCTAGAGCTCAGGCTCAGTAGTTGTGGCACACGGGCTTAGTTGCTCCGCGGCATGTGGGATCTTCCTGGACCAGGGCTCGAACCCGTGTCCCCTGCATTGGCAGGTGGATTCTTAACCACTGTGCCACCAGGGAAGCCCTTAAATGTATTTTTATCATGTTTTAAATAATAGGTCTCAGAATATAAGAGCATAAGATTATTTTGCTCTGCTTAAACTTTAGTTAGAGAGCAAGGGTCATGCTAAAAGTTTATTGGCAATGAGGGTAGGAAGTGCGAGTGAAAAAGATTACAATCAAAACCTAAAGTATCTTCTTAATAAACACTTCAAAACATATATATGGGTGTGAAGAGTCAGGTTAAAGGCAACAAATGTAATATTTTCTGTCAAAATTCGAGTTTTTTTTAAGGCACCAATCATGAGTAGATAATGTTTGTGTTTTTCTTTTTATTTACTTATTTTTTTATTTTTGGCTGCACTACACAGCATGCAGGGTCTTAGCTCCCCAACCAGGGCTGGAACCTGGGCCCCCTACAGTGGAAGCACGGAGTCTTAACCACTGAACTGCCTGGGAATTCCCAGCGTTTATGTTTTTAAAATGCTAACTCATTTAATTGTAGAATCTCAATATTTAAAAATTTTTTATTTGTAAATTATTTTCAGAGGTTGGACTAGATTTGAGGAGTGTTCCAGTCCCCTTCCATTACTGTTTTAAACTGGTACTATGGAGCTGGGTAAATGTCTTTAACTTCTATGGTTGTCAGTTTTCTCATCTATAAAGTTGACATGATTTGATTTCTGTAATTCTAATTATTGTTTCATATATGTCTGTCTATCTGTCTATCCATTTATATGATTTTGAATTCTCTTTGTCTGCTCTTCCCTTTACTTTTGGCCCTGCTCAGGCTTCAGTTGTTTACTTTCTTCATATTTTGCATGCTCTCTGGGCATTCTCACTGCTGTGAAATTGCCATCTTATATACTGATGGATTTCCAAATTTATATGTCCAATCAGATTATTCTTGAACGTTGGACCGTTTATAAGATATCTCCATTTACATGGCTCACGGGCCTAGCCACTTCACGGAATGTGGGATCTTCCCAGATCGGGGAACGAACCCGTGTCCCCCGCATTGGCAGGCGGACTCTCAACCACTGCGCCACTAGGGAAGCCCAACAACACCATCTTTTTACTTAGTTGGTAGGGTCTTTCATTTGCCCAGTCTAGAAAAACGTACTCCTATTTTTCTTCAGTTACTTCTTCACCATACCCTCCTCTCCCACCAATGTTGATTCAACTTTATTTCTTTATTATTAATGTCACTTTCTCAAATTAATCTTAAATTAATGCCACTATCTTCTCTTTTCTAGATTATTGGAAATGGTTCCTCAGTTGCTTTCTGTGATGAGTGTATTGTTTCCCCCATGGATTCCTGTATTGTAGCTGGCATAAATGTCTTTAAAATAAAACCTATTCTTTTCTTTTTTTTTTTTAAAGAAGATGTTGGGGGTAGGAGTTTATTAATTAATTTATTTATTTTTGCTGTGTTGGGTCTTCCTTTCTGTGCGAGGGCTTTCTCTAGTTGTGGCAAGCGGGGGCCACTCTTCATCGTGGTGCGCGGGCCTCTCACTATTGCGGCCTCTCTTGTTGCGGAGCACAGGCTCCAGACGCTCAGGCTCAGTAGTTGTGGCTTACGGGCCTAGTTGCTCTGCGGCATGTGGGATCCTCCCAGACCAGGGCTCGAACCCGTGTCCCCTGCATTAGCAGGCAGATTCTCAAACACTGCGCCACCAGGGAAGCCCCAAAACCTATTCTTTAAAATGAATTATTGTATGATTTTAAAATATTCTCCTTTACTTTCTGCCTCTCTATATTTGAAACAGATTAAGTCTTTAGTTCCTTCATGATTGTATTCTTTCACTCTAGAATTTCTCATATGCCTAACTGCCTGCTCTAGTCCACTCTTAACCCCCTTTCCCTGGTTACCTTCCTTTCCCTGTCTGCAAAGGGAGAAGGCTGTCACAGTTTAGATATCATATTCTCTGTGAGATCTTTCATATCTTCCCATGACTGATTAATTACTCCTTGTGTTCTTTGTCATAGCAAATTATAATTTCCTGTAAACATGTACCATACAGTGAACCTCAAGCTCTTTGAGGTGTCCATGCCTTACTAGTTGGTTGATGTATCATCATTGATATGTCAAGCCTTATCCTGCTTTGAAAAATGTCAGAAAAATTTGGCATGCTTTTCATACTAGAAATTTTTTTATACCATTAGTTTGACTTTTAAGATTCTGAATTTATGGAGTTAGTATTAGTGATGATTTCCCTTTTTTTTACTTAAAAACATCTAGACTTTAAATTTTCAAAAGAAAAAAATGAATAACCTGCATAATAATTCACATAGTTCACTAAACTCAGGAACTGGGAAGAGATAATGGCAGGGAGTGGGGAGATAAAAGGGTGTGTCTCATGATCAGGGATGGTTGTCTGAACACAATACCTGGTTAAAATAATGTTTTTACGTGGTCACATAAAAAAAGTAAGCTCAGGGGCTTGCCTGGTGGCGCAGTGGTTGAGAGTCCGCCTGCCGATGCAGGGGACATGGGTTCGTGCCCCGGTCTGGGAAGATCCCACATGACGCGGAGCGGCTGGGCCCGTGAGCCATGGCTGCTGAGCCTGTGCGTCCGGAGCCTGTGCTCCGCAACGGGAGAGGCCACAACAGGGAGAGGCCCGTGTACCGCAAAAAAAAAAAAAAAAAAGTAAGCTCAGTTGTTAATACCAGACCCAAAGAGAGGAAGTCATTGTATTATAAAACAAATTTACAAGTTTGGTATGAACAGAATGTTTTATAAGGCTTCAGATATATATTTACAATCTAGAGTTTTGCCAGCAGCCTTTAGAAAGCATATGGAATGATAAGAATTTGGTTGAGGTTGTCTTTATTGAATTGAAGGACTTTAAAGAAAATGTGTGTCCCTGTCTATGTATGTGTGTCTGTCCTGTTATTTAAAGATTTTCATCAGAGGTTATTATCCACCTTTCTCTGTACAAACTCATAATTTTGAGTAGATACTAGAAATAATTAAATATGACAAGACATATCCTGTGCCTTTGAAGTTATTGTGAAATGATCAGATACCCTAACAGATTCGTAGTTTGCTTATATTTGAGGTGTGTTGCCTGTTAGAGTAGTAGCTTATAACTAGAAATTACTAGCTTGTTGCAATTATTTGAAACTTTATTTGCAATTCCAGGATAGAAGGTGAACTTTTTAGATGTTACAGAGGATTGTTTCTTAGAGTGGGTAATCTAAAACTCTTGAGTAGGGAAAATATGTGAATCTTGGTCTGACTGGTCAGGATTTTTTCTAGATGACTGTGCAACTTTTATAGTATTGACCACAATACAGTTGCACTCAGCTTCCTATTTAAGAAGGAAAACTCAAGAATTCTGTTGAATAGATTGAGAAAAACAGGTACTAGGAACAAGTTGAAAGATCATCTTTTAAGATTTATTACTACAAGAAACCTGGAGTCTTTAGGGAGGGAAAAAAACACATTATTTGGAAGGCTATAAAAGTGTAGATTAAAAAGAATGATACTCACATTCTTTTAAAAACTTCCTGTGAAAGCCTTTGTATGGTTCTTCAAAAGGTATTCAATTTGAATACAAAATATTAAAATCCATTAATTAGTAAGGAACCTCTTCAGGTTATTTAAAACTAGTGAGAGAAATAAAGTCAAGGTGGTCAGAGCTTGTTTTAGTAAGAACTTGCTGGTTTCAGGAATCAGAAACCCATTCAAAGTATGTCAAATTAAAAAAAAAGTTTATCTTGAATAAATAGTAGACAGTCTTATGAATATCCAGTGTCAGGAAATAAAGTCTAACCAAGCCTCATGAAATTATAACCTGTCAGTATCCAAGATTATACTCTCTTACCTCTGTTTCTCTTTGTGCAGCACGGACTGTGGTTTTTCTCTTTACCAGTGTTTCTTTGCACACTTTTTGCCTTCTTTCCCCCATAATTTCAGTTTGCAAATGGCAGTGACTTTCCACTGTGCTTGCCCTGATCCCCACACTGCGTCATCTTTATTCTGCAGTGCTGCTTCTCACATTCTCTAAAGAGAACCTGGTTATTGACTTTTCAGTAGATGGACTCTCCTTGGTCAGGTTTCTATCCCTGGCAAAATTATCAATGGTCAGGGGTGGAATTACTGTGGGAGGGAGGTGGGGTGGAGCTGGAGGCAGTCTGTTGTGGCATATCCTTTCTGCAAGGATATCTTCTAGGAAAGAGGTTGGTGGGCAATGTAGGTGGTCAAAACATGCCCATTATAGACCAGTTGGTGTTTTGGGTCAAATTGTATTCTTGATCAGTTAGATATCTGTAAAATGGGTTGTGGGAATCCTCATACATTGCTAGTGGGAATGTAAAATAAAATGGTACACCCACTGTAGCAATCTGTTTGGCAGTTCCTTGATATATTAAACATAAAATTACCATATGATACAGCAATTCCACTTTTAGATACATACTGAAAAGAATTTTTAAAAACAGGTATTCAGATAAAAAACCCTTGCACACAGATGTTTGTGGCAGCACTGTTCACAATAGTAAGAGGGTGGATACAACTCAAATGTCCGTAAACTGATGAATTGATTAAAAGATGAAGTTTTATCAATACAAAGGAATGAAGTACTTTTACATGTTACAACATGGATGAATTTTGAAAATATTATGCTAAGTGAAAGAAGCCAGACACAACAGGTCACATATTGTGTGATTTCATTTATGTGAAATATCTAGAAGAAGCATATTCATAGAGATAAAAAGCAGGTTAATGGTTGCTAGGGGCTGACGGTTGCACAACATTGTGAATGTACTAAATGCCACTTAATTGTATGCTTTAAAATGGTTAAAATGGTGAATTTTTTATTATGTGAATTTTAACACAGTAAAAAGAATGACAAAGTATGGGTGAGGTATGTGCATACCAGAGGATGCTCAAGAAAATCCATTGGGAGATAGGAAGAAAATGCTATTTATATGTATTTTTCCTTATTCTTAAGAATTTGGGGGGTTCTTTGTATATGTTTATAATGTATATAATAAGTACAGTAAAACATAATTTATAAGTAAGTATACATATATTGGAAGCATGTGCCACAATTTTTATTTTATTTTTACCAGTAGAGCTGCTTGGTACAAAAATATGAAAATCATTGTTTTTAACAAGGAAAAGTCAGTTATTATTAATTTTTTGCTTAAGTGGGGAATTTAAAAAAAATATTAGTAGATTCTCTCTTGAAGTCAGGGTTATAGAATCCTAATAATACATTTAGAGAAACTGTTGGCCTCAGCTGGCATTCACTTTACAGTGAAAACAACTTTGGGTTATTTTAGCCAAATCATGGTGATCTATTATAATTAGACTGACATTTTAAGTATTACTATCATTCTTAAGAAGAACACCAAAGGAATCTTAGGAATCAGAGACTTGTGAATTTTCTTCATACTGGGAAATTGAAGCCAGTAATACTAATGATAATAAATATGAATACTGGTTATTTAGAGAAAAACCAGTGATTTGGGGGAGAGGAATCATGGTTTCTGCAAGGGCAAGGATGGGAAACATGCCTAGCCAATTAATGAGAATTCTTTTAAGAGAAAATTGTTAATAAGATAAAGAGAACTCAGGAATGTATAATGTATGTAGACTTAGGAGCCTTCTTGAAGGTTCTGTGTTATAGTTACTTCCTTTTAAATATGTGATTAAAAATATTAGTTAATTTGAAGGGGTCTTTGACATACAGGAATCACATAGTGGTTATATTGATATTAGGTAGCATGTGACTATAGGTAGTACTACTGATTTGCTAAGTTTTATTTAAAAAGCAAAAATAAGTAGAACATCTTTCACTTTACAGATATCAGTGCCTCACTTCACTGGACTCAACCATCATGCTCAAAATGTTTTTGGAACTCAGTTTCTAACAGCTTACAGAATATCCTCAGTGGCAGTTATTTTTGAAGGATATTCAATTTTTACTTGGTTTCTTAATCAGGTTTGGTACAGAAATACAACATGGAGAAATAAATATACTTTGTGTCAGAAATGAAGTTGTAAGTAATGAAACTGATGTTCTTTCATTCCTCACTAACCTGAACCTAATGTGACTAATGAACTTGGCTCTGAAGAATTTCAGAAAAACTTTATAGCCATTTTGCATATGCATCATCTATCACTATCTTCTTTCCTAGATTGTGAGTTTCTTTGAAGGTGGGACCAGGTTTGTTGTACATGATGTAGTTTCTTCACATTGATTTAATCATTACCGTCTTTGTTAAAGATTTAGCATATTTTATGGATCTCTCCCCACCGCCTCTGTCTCATTTTTCTAGTCATCATAGTAAAAAATTCTGGGACATAATACTGTGGAAAGACCATCCTACTCCTTGATTATATTCTATAGTTCTGCATCTGTTTAATTTTGAACAACCTTTCTGACTACCCTAAGTTCATGTACTGTGATGGTGGTGTTGCCATTTTTTTATTAAGTAGAAAGAAGGCTTCCTTGAATTATTTGGTCTGCTGATCATCACTTGTGAAAGCAAAGAGAGAAAGAGAAGAGGGAGCAACTGGGGCTACACCATTGTGGAGATTGATGGTGTAGATGCCTCTACTGCTGGTGCCATGCTGTGGAGTCATTCCTGCCACCCCATTCATTAAGGCTTCTTTGAAGAATGAATGTTCTTTTTACATTTGCTTCCTTCTCTGATATTAGAAGTGGATTATAACTTCTGGTCCGTTGCCCATGGTTAGACTCTGAAGCTATGTTTTGATATGAAAGTAGATAAACATAAATATTGTGAGGGATTTGGAACTTGAAGCTAGCTAGGCACACCCTGGGCTCTTCTGTTTTTTTTTGTTTTTCTCCTCGTTTTATTTCTCTTTGCTTTCAAGACTGTACTCACATCTGATTTTTATATCCAGTCATCCATGTTATTTTTAATTCTTTGCTACTTTAGGATGAAGAAACAGTAGTTAATAAATCGTTTAATAAATGACTGGACTAGATCTAGGGTTCAGCATGGTGAAAGTCAGCTCCTAGTTGTAGAAGTGGCAGCTATTATGCTAATCATCCATGTAATTAAACCTGGCTTTTATTTTTCTCTTTAGAGGAACAGCAAAATTGCTTGTTTACTATTATGACCTACTGGATAAAGAGATTTATCCTACCACTTTACAGTTGCTGTGATGATAATGGTTTCAGAGGCTGTTTTATCCCTCTAAATTTATAGGTGTAAAAACCTAGACCAGAAAAGATGAGTCATGTTCAAGATCGCAAGATTAGTGGCAGAGTTGCCACTTGTTCCATGTTTCCTGACTCTCAGACCAGGCAGTTTCTACTCTTAATTTCTTATAAAAGTTTAAAATTGTTACTATTATTATTATTTTGGTCTGTATAACAGTCCTGAGGGCGTGCTAGTAAAATTTTACCACTTCAGTGAAGAAACTATAAACTTCTCCAAAATTTTTTATTTTTTTATTTTATTTTTTTGGTACACGGGCCTCACCGCTGCAGAGCACAGGCTCTGGACGCGCAGGCTCAGCGGCCATGGCTCACGGGCCCAGCTGCTCCGCGGCATGTGGGATCTTCCTGGACCAGGGCACAAACCCATGTCCTCTGCATCAGCAGGCGGACTCCCAACCACTGCGCCACCAGGGAAGCCCCCCTACTAATTTTATTTTTTTATTTTTTATTTTTTTATTTTATTTTTTTTGCGGTACACGGGCCTCTCACTGTTGTGGCCTCTCCCGTTGTGGAGTACAGGCTCCAGACATGCAGGCTCAGTGGCCATGGCTCACGGGCCCAGCCGCTCCACGGCATGTGGGATCTTCCCGGGCCGGGGCACGAACCCGTGTCCCCTGCATCGGCAGGCGGACTCTCAACCACTGCGCCACCAGGGAAAGCCCCTCATTAAAGTTTTTAAATTTGGATTTCCCTGGTGGCGCAGTGGTTAAGAATCTGCCTGCGAATGCAGGGGACACGGGTTTGAGCCCTGGTCCAGGAAGATCCCACATGCCATGGAACAACTAAGCCCATACACCACAACTACTGAGCCTGTGCTCTAGAGCCTGCAAGTCACAACTACTGAAGCCCGAGTGCCACAACTACTGAAGCCCACACATCTAGAGCCCGTGCTTCGCAACAAAGAGAAGCCACTGCAATGAGAAGCTTGCGCACCGCAACAAAGAGTAGCCCCCGCTTGCCGCAACTAGAGAAAGCCCGCGCACAGCAAGAAGACCCACTGCAGCCAGAAAATAAAAAATAAATAAATTATTTAATTTAATTTAAAAAGTTAAATTTATTTTTAGGGGAAAAACTTTTAAACTTAGAACATGTATTTTCCTTTTTTCTTTTTATGACCCTTAAAAGTGAGTGCTAATCTTTAATTTGGCATTTATAATAAGATGTCTTCTGACATTTATTAAGCATAACTATTATAATCTACAATAATATTAAAAAATTCTTATATTGTTTATAAGCCATTAGATGACAGGCAGCATAGAATTTTAAAAGGCCAGTCCAAATAGCATTATGTGAGAAGTGGTTTTATGGTAATATGTTGCACTCTGATCATATTTTATTTATTTGGTCTTATACTTTGAAGAGCAAGTAATAAGTAAATATCTGTAAATTATCAGATATAGTTTCCCTCAGTCTTCATTTGTGTTAATATTCATTTACTGAAAAAAGAGATATGTCCTTGAGAAAATCTTCCATCATTTCTTTGATTCTTAGAAACGGTTGAAATCTTTCAGTTTTCTGGAACACTTCAGCTAATATGCAGTAACATTTGAAGACCACAACAAAAATGCGAACTCAAATTACATGGATTTCTTATGATTAATTTAAAAATAGGTATTATTCTTACAAATATGATTTTCTAATGTCTTACTAGCCTAGCTGAAACTTGAATTGGCAGGCTCTTGAATAAATAGATGGTTCTAGTTTTAAGAAATTATTTTTTTTTCTAGACATAGTAATTTTTGTCTGCCATGTTCAAAGTCCTAGGTTTAACTAATTAGTTTAGAACTATCTTAAAGATGGGGTGAAAAAAATTACAGTAGCTTGTTAAGCATGCTCATAAATCATGTAAAAATAAATGATTGTGTGTGACCAGCATCTATTTTGACTTATTAGGTGTTCTTAATTAAGTGTAGGTGAAATCCAAGTCCGTCACTGGCATTGTGATTTAGAGCTCACAAGTCTTTCAGTGCTAGGGTAATTACCTTTGGTTAAAGCTGGTGCTTCAGTACTATAGATCCTTTTTTTTTTTTGATTATATTTGATTAACAATGCTGTGTTAGTTTCGGGTGTACAGCAAAGTGATTCAGTTATACATATACATGTATCTGTTCTTTTTCAAATTCTTTTCCCAGTTAGGTTATTACAGTAGGTCCTTGTTGGTTATCTATTTTATTTTATTTATTCATTTTTATAAATTTATTTATTTTTGCCTGTGTTGGGTCTTCATTCCTGCGTGTGGGCTTCCTCTAGTTGTGGCGAGTGGGGCTACTCTTTGTTGTGGTGCACAGGCTTCTCACTGTGTTGGCTTCTCGTTGTGGAGCACGGGCTCTAGGCACGTGGACTTCAGTAGTTGTGGCATGCGGGCTCAGTTGTTGTGGCTAGCGGGCTCTAGAGTGCAGGCTCAGTAGTTGTGGCGCACGGGCTTAGTTGCTCCGCAGCATTTGGGATCTTCCCTGACCAGGGATCGAACCTGTGTCCACTGCATTGGCAGGCAGATTCTTAATCACTGCACCACCAGGGAAGCCCAGTTATTTGTTTTAAATACAGCAGTGTGTACATGTCATGTCCAAACTCCCAGTCTGTCTCTCCCCACTACCCTTCCCCCTGGTAACCATAAGTTTGTTCTCTAAGTTTGTGAGTCTCTTTGTGTTTTGTATATAAGTTCATTTGTATCATTTTTTTTTCTTTTTAGATTCCATATATAAGCAATATCATATATTTGTCTTTTTCTGTCTGACTTACTTTATTTATTATGATAATCTCCAGGTCCATCCATGTTGCTGCAAATGGCATTATTTCATCCTTTTTAATGGTTGAGTAATATTCCATTGTATACATGTACCACTTCTTCTTTATCCATTCATGTGTTGGTAGACATTTAGGTTGCTTCCATGTCTTGGCTATTGTGAACAGCAGTGCAGTGAACATTGAGGTGCATATATTCTTTTGAACCATATTTTTTTCCAGATATATGCCCAGGTGTGGGATTGCTTAATCATATGGTAGCTCTATTTTTAGTTTTTGAAGGGGCCTCCATATTGTTCTCCATAGTGGTTATACCAATTTACATTCTTACCAACAGTGTAGGGGGATTCCCTTTTCTCCACACCCTCTCCAGCATATGGTTTATAGATTTTTTTTTTTTTTTTTGGCTGCATTGGGTCTTCATTGTTGCATGCGGGCTTCCTCTAGTTGCAGCGAGCGGGGCCTACTTTTTCTTGTGGTGCACGGGCTTCGCATTGCAGTGTCTTCTCGTTGCGGAGCACGGGCTCTAGGTGTGCGGGCTTCAGTAGTTGTGGCTTGCGGGCTCTAGAGCACAGGCTCAGTATTTGTGGCGCACAGGCTTAGTTGCTCCACGGCATGTGGGATCTTCCTGGACAGGGATCGAACCCGTGTCCCCTGCATTGGCAGGTGGATTCTTAACCACTGCGCCACCAGGGAAGCCCTTGTTTGTATATTTTTTTTGATCATGGCCATTCTGACTGGTGTGAGGTGATAGCTCATTGTAATTTTTTTTTAATTTTAAGATTTATTTATTTGTTTGGTTGCACCAGGTCTTAGTTACAGCAGGTGGGCTCCTTAGTTGTGGCTTGTTGGCTCCTTAGTTGCAGCATGTGGGCTCCTTGGTTGCGGCAGGTGGGCTCCTCCTTAGTTGCAGCTCCAGGGCTCCTTAGTTGTGGCTCGCCAGCTCCTTAGTTGTGGCATGCAAAGTCTTAGTTGTGGCACACATGAGGGATCTAGTTCCCTGACCAGGGGTCGAACCTGGGCCCCCTGCATTGGAAGCGCAGAGTCTTATCCATTGCTCCACCAGGGAAGTCCCCTCACTGTAGTTTTGATTTGCATTTCTCTAATAATTAGTTATGTCGAGCATCTTTTCACGTGCCTCTTAGCCATCCGTGTGGGTTTTTTTTTGAGAAATGTCTGTTTAGGTCTCCTGCCCATTTTTTGATTGGGTTGTTTGTCTTTTTGACGTTGATCCACATGAGTTGTTTGTAAATTTTGGAGACTAATCTCTTGTTGGTCGCATTGTTTGCATATATTTTCTCCCATTCTGTGGGTTGTCTTTCGTCTTGTTTATGGTTTTCTTTGCTGTGCGAAAGCTCTTAGGTTTAATTAGGTCCCATTTGTTTATTTTTGTTTTTATTTCCATTACTCTAGGAGACAGATCGAAAAAGATCTTGCTGTGATTCATGTCAAAGGGTGTTCTGCTTTTGTTTTCCTCTAAGGGTTTTATAGTATCTGGTCTTACATTTAGGTCTTTAATCCTTTTGAGTTTATTTTTGTATGCTGTGAAAAAATGTTCTAATTTTATTTTTTAACATGTAGCTGTCCAGTTTTCCCAGCACCATTTATTGAAGAGACTATCTTTCCTCCATTGTATAGTCTTGCCTCTTTGTCGTAGATTGACCATAGGTGCGTGGGTTTATTTCTGGGCTTTCTATCCTGTGCCATTGATCTATATTACTGTTTTGGTGCCAGTACCATACTGTTTTGATGACTGTAGTTTTGTAGTATAGACTGAAGTCAGGGAGCCTGATTCCTCCAGCTCCGTTTTTCTTTCTCAAGATTGCCTTGGCTATTCGGGGTCTTTTGTGTCTCCATACAAATTTTAAGATTTTTTTTTCTAGTTCTGTGAAAAATGCCATTGGTAATTTGATAGGGATTGCATTGAATCTGTAGATTGCCTCGGGTAGTATAGTCATTTTAACAATGTCGATTCTTCCAATCCAAGAACATGGTATATCGTTCCATCTGTTTGTGTCATCTTCAGTTTCTTTCATCAGTGTCTTATAGTTTTCAGAGTACTGTACAAGTCTTTTGTCTCCTTAGGTTTATTCCTAGGTATTTTATTCTTTTTGATGTGACAGTAAATGGGATTGTTTCTTTAATTTCTCTTTCGGTCTTTTGTTGTTAGTGTACAGAAATGCAACAGATTTCTGTGTATTAATTTTGTATCCTGCAGCTTGACCGAATTCATTGATGAGCTCTAGTAGTTTTCTGGTAGCATCTGTAGGGTTTTCTTTGTATATACTGTCATGTCATCTGCAAACAGTGACAGTTTTACTTCTTCTTTCCAATTTGGATTTCTCTTATTTCTTTTTCTTCTCTGGTTGCCGTGGCTGGGACTTCCAAAACTATGTTGAATAAAAGTGGTCAGAGTGGGCACCCTTGTCTTGTTCCTGATCTTAGAGGAAATGCTTTCAGCTTTTCACCATTGAGTATGATGTTAGCTCTAGGTTTGTCATATATGGCCTTTATTATGTTGAGGTATGTTCCCTCTATGCCCACCCTCTGAAGAGTCTTTATAAATGGGTATTGAATTTTGTCAAAAGCTTTTTCTGCATCTGTTGAGATGATTATGTGGTTTTTATTCTTCAATTTGTTGATGTGGTGTATCACACTGATTCACAGATATAAATCTTTTAAAATTAATTTTATTAATCAACAAACATGCAGTCTGGGCTGCTGTTGCTTTGCCCTGACATAATTCAGTTCAGCAAACATCTGTTGAGTGCTGCTGTAAGCTTGGAATAGTCTTAGAGAAACCATATATGTAAAGATGAATAAGAGTTGGTCTCTTTCCTGGAGGAGTTTAGTGAGACACATTTTATCTATTTATTTATGTATTTAATGTATTCCTTTAAATTTTTTTTATTGGAGTATAGTTGATTTACAATGTTGTATTAGTTTCAAGTGTATAGCAAAGTGAATCTGTTATGCATATATCTAAAAGATTCTTTTCCCATGTAGGTCATTATAACATACTGAGTAGAGATCCCTGTGCTATACAGTAGGTCCTTATTAGTTATCTATTTTATATATAGTAGTGTAGGGAGACACATTTTAAGCCACTACCCATTTCCATCCCAATTGTATTTTAGTGACAGTCTTGCTTTCAGTTCTTCCAGGTATTTTGTTCCCTTTCACCATTCTTATGTCTGCAATGTCTCAATTAATTATTTAATATCTCAGGAATGTTTATGAAGCTCTTACTTTTCCATAACATTTGAGATGTGATTGCAGTGTATATGTATATGGCTTACCTTTTGTTTTCCTCCCCTAGTAATTGTCCCAGAATAGATGGACAGCTGATAATTGGCAAATAAATACATAGAATATACAGTTTCTTACTTAACAACTCTATACGTTTTCTGTATTTGCCCTTATCCGTCCTTGCTTCCTTTTATCTGCCTTGGATTCCCTGATCTTTAACTGCATAGTTTTCTTGCCAACATTTTTTCCTCCCCTCTCCCATTGCCTTTCCTTTGTTCCTACTGAAGGAAAATCACATACTTCTGCATACTGGTACCACTGTAAATTTATGGTTTCCAATTACAGTTGGGGGCCTCTCAGGTGGTATGTACCTTCCATTTTTTCCTAATCAGCTTTTTTTTCATGACTTTTTAAAATCTTCTTTACTCTCACTAAGCCACCAGCACCTCACTCTGCAGATGCCCTGGCTTCCTACTTCATGGGGGAACAAAAGGCACTGGAGCAGAAGTACTACCTCAGTCAACATCTTGCTCCATATTTATGTGCATCTGTACCCATCCTTCATGAGTGAGAGTATAATGTACTGATTATGCTCTTGGGAGTCAGAGAGGCCTAGCTGAGTTCAAATCCACTACTTGAAGCCTTGGGCAAATTACTTAACCTCCTTGAAGTTTTGTTTCCTCATCTGCAAAAAGAGAGTAGTAATACATATAGGGCTGCCAGTGGTTGTAAAGGGCTTAACATAATATCTTAGAAATACTAAGTTTTCAATACAAAATGATGATGGTGATGATGAGGAGGAAAAACAGACTGTAAAGTGAAGGGATTTCTTTTTCCTACCTGAGGCTAAGCCTTCTACCAGTGAGTCAGGTCCCATCCCCTCTTACTTTCTTTTAGAGACCTTGCTCTGTTTGTTATTACTCTCAACTGAGTTTTCAGAATCAACCTTTCTAATGGTCCCTTTCCCATCTGCATTTAAACATGCTTAAGTCTTTCCTGATTTAAAGATTATCTTTTCATTTCCCAAATACCTTTCAACTACTTACTTTCTCCCCTTCACAGCTAAATTTCTTGACTAAATTGATTCTATTTCTCATTTCTCCTTTGTTAACTTTTCACTCAATCCTAAAGTATTGAAGTCTAGCTTCAACCTCCCAGCGCACCTCTGAAGTGACTTACTAATGATTTCCTTGTATGAAATCTAGTGGACATAGCATTTTACCTTAGATTTTTTTTTTAAATTAGAAGTTGGCTTCACTGGTCCTCCTTCTTGAAATTTTTTTTTTTTTTTGGAATATTTCTTTTGTCCAAGTAGTCACCAAGTGCTATAGAACCTTCCATATAAATCTCTCAAATTACCTACTTACCTCATTCTTTCTCCATGCCCACTACCTTAATACAGTTTGTCTTTCCTCTGGGTTATTACAACAAGAGCTCATTAGTTGGTCTCCTTCTGGAGTCTTGCTCCACTCTAATCCATTCTCCTTGTTCTGGTGTGAATGGTTTTTGTAAAAAAACAACATTTTTTTCCTTCAGCTTAAAACTCCTCCAGAGCTTCCCATGGCCCTTAAAATCAAGTTCACTCTTGACTTTACAGAGCTGTGTGTAATTGATCCCATTCTGCCTCTCGAGCCTCAACTCTGTCTTCACTCCCAGTCGTACCAAAGCTCTTTTCTGGTCTTAGGTTCTGTGCTTTGCCTAGAAGCATTTCTGCATAATGTTCCTTCTGTTTGGTTGGAAAAATTCTTGAACTCTTCTTCCCTTCTACACCTCTTCCCCAGCTAATTCCCTTTCTTCTTTCTGGTCTCAGCTGAACTTCTTTTGGGAAGCTTTTCCTGACCCTCAGAGACCTCCGTTCAAAGCCCACCTATATTGTGTGCATTCCTCTTTAAAACACTCATACCCCATATTGTAATTGGCTGTTTACTTATTTGTGTTGCCCCCTTGACTGATACCTCTGATAGGAAAAGGCCCTTTGTATCATGAGTGTTTAATGAAGTACTTTAGCGTAGGAGGTGAATGAGTTAATGAAAACAGAATGAAATCATGCTGCTTCTTCAGGTATTTGGAACTAAGAAAAACTATGTTATAAACCGTACTTTGGCATCAGAGTATAGAAATATATATGAAGCTTGTTTAAGCCTTCTATTTAAGTTAGACCCAAATAAAACAAAAAGTGATGAGACAAGGAAAATATAGCTTAACTATCATGCTTTTTGTTGTTGTTGTTGTTAAAGTATCATAGACAGAGATTGTAGACTCCAATCTAGATCTATCCTAGGCCAGTTTCCAGGTACTAAGATAGACTCGGAAAAGAGAAATCTGATTACTTTTATTGTAGAGACCATTGAAAGAATGACTGTATCTTCAGGATATTTGATGAAACCTTAATGGAAATACCTTTTGAAACATATTAGAAATTACACTTCTTTCAGGGGACTACCTACACATTGAGAACATACATAATGAAGGCTTTTGGGGAAGGGGCAGGTATTTTTGTACAACAGTTTGAGGCTGTCAAACCTCTTTTTTTTATTAATGAATGACATGTTTGAGTTAAGACATTGTTTACTCTATTTATGATACATTTAAATTAAAAAAACCCTGATATTCTTCTTTCTCCTCTGTTGTGTTGTTATTGAATTAATATTTGTATTAGTAGATGAGTAGGAAAAGGAAGAGTTGTTAAATAGGCTAATTTTATTACTATTCTGTTATATCTAAAATGGGGCAGGAAATTAAGGCCTCATGTTAGGTTTTAGATAATTTCTGAGTTTTTGGTTTAGGCTAATTTTCCTAGTGTATGAAATCTAAACTCAATATTACACATAAATTATGTTGTGTAAATGATATTATGGAAAGAATTTTGTAGCAGGAGTCTACCTGTATTTCCAAGTTTTGGTTATGTCATCTGCAATGTAATAATACCTATTTCAAAGGTTTTTTGTTCAAGGATAAATATGATCACATATGTTAACATAACTAATATATACTCAATAAATATTCATGAAATGAGAGTTACAAGGAAGGTAACAGTAGCTGTGCAAAGAGTAAAGTTTTTTGATCAAGGATAAATATCACATATATTAACATAACTAATATATACTCAATAAATATTCATGAAATGCGAGTTACAAAGAAGGTAACAATAGCTGTGCAAAGAGTAAAGTTAATAGTAGTATAATGAGATTATAAGGTAGCAATATCAATACAGAAGTAAAAAAATTTTTATTCCATCTTGTGATTTTAAAATTTTATGTAAATTGCTTTCTTAGCAGATGCATGTACACTTAAATACATTTTTTACCACTCATAAATATACTTTATGATCCACTGTGTTGTAAATACTAACGTTGGTCTAATACTGTTTTTTAAAAAATATTTATTTGTTTATTTGGCTATGCTGGGTCTTAGTTGCAGCACGCGGGATATTTGTTGTGGTGTGTACGCTCTTTAGTTGTGGCATGTGGGATCTTATTTTTTTAGTTGCGGCATGTGGGATCTAGTTCCCTGACCAGGGATTGAACCTGTGCCCCATGCATTGGGACTGCAGAGTCTTAACCACTGGACCACCAGGGAAGTCCCTAATACTGTTTTATGAAACACCTACCATTGTTAAACTGGAAGAACTATTATTTTTAAACTTTTCCTCCCTGCAGCCTCCCCATCAGAATGTATTTTTTATTTTTTAAAATCATTTAGTTTGGGCTGTGTTGGGTCTTCATTCCTGTGCACGGGCTTTCTCTAGTTGCGGCAGGCGGGGACTATTCTTTGTTGTGGTGCACAGGCTTCTCATTGCGGTGGCTTCTCTTGTTGTGGAGCACAGGCTCTCAGCATATGGGCTTCAGTAGTTGCAGCACGTGGGCTCAGTAGTTGTGGCATGCGGGCTCCAGAGCGCAGGCTCAGTAGTTGTGGCGCACGGACTTAGTTGCTCTGTGGCATGTGGGATCTTCCTGGACCACGGCTCGAACCCGTGTCCCCTGCATTGGCAGACAGATTCTTAACCACTGTGCCACAAGGGAAGTCCCCAGAATGTGTTTTTTAAGAGTATGTAGTAGCTAGGTCAGGCATAATGGTGTTTATTTTAATGTCACTACTATGCTGAAGCACTAAAATTAAAAGACTAGAGTTTTGCTTACTCAGTAGCCTAAGTTGAATAACTGTAGTAGGTCTAGAGATTAGATTTATTGGACAAAGATTTTACATTTGAAATACTCTAGCAGTGATCAGTCTTAAGCAGAATAAATTAATACTATAAAGGTGTTTTCAACAAATATATGGAACAGAGATAGCAGCTGAGAATTATTTATAAATTGGCAAGTTCTAGAACCATTAAAATGATTCCTCTATGTGGTAAAGTTTAACCCAAAATAAATGATAATTTGCTAACAAAAAATTTTAATTTTAAAATAATTAGATGGGATGTCTTAAATTCTGATATTTCAACTGGTGGAATCTTAAATACATACTTCAACCAAATACTTTCCCTTTTGCTATTCCAAGATAGTAAAGGAATAATGGCTATAGGGAAGGTTGAGAAATTTATTTTATTAAAAAGATTTATAGATTTATAGAAGAATCGAGAGCATATTACAGAGAGTTCCCATCACTCCCTACCCAATTTCCCCCATTAGTAATATTTTACATTAGTATGTTACATTTATTACAATTAATGAATCAATGTTAATGTTACTATTAACCAAAGTCCATACCTTATTCAGAGTTCCTTAATTTTTAACTAATGTCCTTTTTCTGTTCTAGAATCCCACTTAGGATACCATATTACATTTAGTTTTTATGTCTCCTTAGTCTTCTGTTGGTTGTGACAGTTTCTCAAACTTTCCTTGTTGATGACCTGGGCAGTTTTGAGGGATACCAGTGGAATATTATAGATTCCTCTCTATTGGAATTTGTTTGATGTTTTCCTCTTGATTAAACTGGGGTTGTGGGTTTTTGGGAGGAAGGCCACAGAGGTAAAGTGCCATTTTTGTCATTTCATACCAAGGGAAATACTAGTTTTTAAAAAAAATTATTTTATTGAAGTATAGTTGATTTACAGTGTTGTGTTAATTTCTACTCTATGGCAAAGTGATTCAGTTATACATATACATATTCTTGTTCATATTCTTTTCCATTATGGTTTATCACAGGATATTGAATATAGTTCCTTATATAGTAGGAGTTTGTTGTTTATTCTCTATATAATAGTTTATTCTCTGTATAATAGTTTGCATCTGCTATTCCCAAATTCCCAATCCCTCCTCCACCCCCGTTCCCCTTTGGCAACCACAAGTCTGTTCTCTATGTCTGTGAGTCTGTTTCTGTTTCATACATAAGTTCATTTATGTGATATTTTAGATTCCACATATAAGTGATATCGTATGGTATTTGTCTTTCTCTTTCTGACTTCACTTAGTACGATAATCTCTATGTCTGTCCATGTTGCTGCAAATGGTATTATTTCATTCTTTTTTATGGCTGAGTAGTATTCCACTGTATATATGTACCACATCTTCTTTATCCATTCATCTGTCGATGAACATTTGGGTTGTTTCCATGTCTTGGCTATTGTGAACAGCACTGCAAGGAACATTGAGGTGCATGTATCCTTTCTCATCTGTCGATGGACATTTAGGTGGTTTCCATGTCTTGGCCATTGTGAACAGCACTGTAAGGAGCATTGGGGTGCATGTATCCTTTTGAACCATGTTTTTCTCCAGATATATGCACAGGCGTGGGATTGCAGGATCATATGGCAACTCTATTTTAAGTTTTTTGAGGACCCTCCATCCTGTTTTCCATAGTGGCTGTACCAATTTCCATTCCAACCAACAGTGTGAGAGGGTTCCTTTTTCTCCACACCCTCTCCAGCATTTATTTGTAGACTTTTTAATGATGGTCATTTTGACAGATGTGAGGTGGTACCTCATTGTATTTTTGATTTGCATTTCTCTAATAATTTGTGATGTTTAGCATCTTTTCATGTGCCTGTTGGCCATCTGTATGTCTTCTATTTAGGTCTTCTGCTCATTTTTCACTTGGGTTGTTTTTTGTTATTGAGTTGTATGAACTGTTTGTATATTTTGGAAATTAAGCCCTTGTCATTTGCATCATTTGCAAATATTTTCTTGGATTGTCCTTTCATTTTGTTTATGGTTTCCTTTGCTATACAAAAACTTGTAAGTTTGATTAGGTCCCATTTGTTTAATTTTGTTTTTATTTCTGTTGCCCTGGGATACTGACCTAAGAAAACATTGGTACGATTTATGTCAGAGAATGTTTTGCCTATGTTCTCTTTTAGGAGTTTTATGGTGTCATGTCTTATATTTAAGTCTTTAAGCCATTTTGAGTTTATTTTGTGTATGGTGTGAGGGTGTGTTCTAACTTCATTGATTTTTTTTTTTTTTTTTTTGTGGTATGCGGGCCTCTCACTGTTGTGGCCTCTCCCGCTGCGGAGCACAGGCTCCGGATGTGCAGGCTCAGCGGCCATGGCTCACGGGCCTAGCCGCTCTGCGGCATGTGGGATCTTCCCAGACTGGGGCACGAACCCGTGTCCCCTGTATCAGCAGGCGGACTCTCAACCACTGCACCCCAGGGAAGCCCCTAACTTCATTGATTTACATGCAGCTATCCAGCTTTCCCAACACCACTTGCTGAAGAGACTTTCTCCGTTGTATATTGTTGCCTCCTTTGTCAAAGATAGTTTATTTCTGGGCTCTCTATTCTGTTCCATTGATCCATGTGTCTATTTTTTTTTTAAGATTTGTTATTTATTTTATTATTTTTGGCTGCGTTGGGTCTTAATCGCGGCATGTGGGATGTTTGTTGAGGCATGCAGGATCTTTTCGTTGTGGCGTGCAGCCTCTTTGTTGTGGTGTGTGGACTTCTGTCTAGTTGTGGCGTACAGGTTTTCTGTAGTTGTGGCGTGCAGGGTCCAGGGAGTGTGGGCTCTGTAGTTGTGGCATCTGGGTTCCAGAGTGCATGGGCTCTGTAGTTTGCGGCACATAGGCTCTCTGGTTGAGGCCCGTGAGCTCAGTAGTTGTGGCATGCGTGCTCAATTGCCCCATGGCATGTGGGTTCTTAGTTCCCCGACCAGGGATCGAACCCCCATTCCCTGCATTGTAAGGTGGATTCTTTACCACGGGACCACCAGGGAAGTGCTCCACGTGTCTGTTTTCGTGCCAATACCACACAGTTTTGATTACTGAAGCTTTGTATATTGTCTGAAGTCTAGGATGGTTATGCCTCCTGCTTTGGTCTCTTTCCTCAGGATTGCTTTGGCAATTCTGGGTGTTTTATGGTTCCATAGAAATTTTAGGATTATTTGTTCTAGGTCTGTGAAAAATGTCATGGGTAATTTGTTAGGGATCACATTAAATCTGTAGATTGCTTTGGGTAGGATGGCCACTTTAAGAATATTAATTCTTCCAATCCAAGAGCATGGGATCTTTCCATTTCTTTGATCATCTTCAGTTTCCTTTGTTAATGTTTATTAACGTTTAAAAATTCTCAGCATTTAAGTCTTTCACCTCCTTGGTCAGGTTTATTCCTAAGTACTTTTTTTTCTTTTGATCCTATTTTAAAAGGGATTGTTTGTTTACTTTCCCTTTCTAATATTTCATTGTTAGTGTAAAGAAATACAGCCGATTTCTGTATGTTAGTCTTATATCCTGCTACCTTGCTGAATTCGTTTATCAGTTCTAGTAGTTTTTGTGTGGAGTCTAGGGTTTTCCATATGTAGTGTCATGTCATCTGCATATAATGGCAATTTTAGCTCTTCCCAAGGGATATACTATTAATATGATTTATTACAGTTGTTGACCTTGATCACCTGGTAATATTTGTCAGGTTTCTCCACTGTAAGGTTACTCTCCACTTTCCGTACTCTATTCTTTGGAAAGAAGTCACTATGCACAGCCTACACTTAAGGAGTGGGGGTTATGTTCTCTCTCCTTGAGGGCAGAGTGTCTCCATAAATTATTTGGAAATCTTCTACATGGGAGATTTTTTTTCTCTTTTTTTTCCTCCCTCCCTCCCTCCCTCCCTCCTTTCCCCCTCCCTCCCTCCCTTCCATCCTTCTTCCCTTGCTTCCTCCTTCTCACTCATTCTTCC
This sequence comes from Mesoplodon densirostris, assembly GCF_025265405.1. NCBI lineage: Eukaryota > Metazoa > Chordata > Mammalia > Artiodactyla > Ziphiidae > Mesoplodon > Mesoplodon densirostris. The sequence continues at coordinate 69,508,756 of NC_082662.1, read as the reverse complement.
TTCAGTCATTTATTTATATAAAGTATAGACTCATAAATATTTACTTTCATACTTTGGGTATAATTTAGTACCACTCTATTTTATTGCTCAAATTGTTTCAGCTTTGGCCATTGGGAAACTTTCTGTTGGCTCCTGTGTCCTATTAAGGTGGTGTATTTTTGTTGTATGTATTTGTTTGTTTTTCAAGCACTTTCTTACTTTCTGGCACTTTAAAATACTCCAGATTCAACTTGTGTATTTCCTGCCCCAGTCCTAGAATCAGCCTTCTCTGTAAGGAACCCCATTTCCCTTCATTGCAGAACAGTGTTAGAAGTCAGTATTTGGGTTCTGTGTGCTGGCTGCTGAGGGTTGTTGTTGCTTTTATTTATCTGTCTCAGCTGACAAGAAAATATATGTGTGTTTACTAACCTGTGTATATACACATATCTATAAATATTTCTATATGTAATCATCTGTATATATACAAAGCTAAACATGAGTTCATACTTTGACTCTATCTCGAATTCATTATATTACCATATGGATCCTTTTAGCTCCTCTCCTTATTTATCTGTAAATTCTCCAGCACTAGCAAACCTGGCCATCCATCACCCATTTATTTGTTTAATTCCATTATATGTGTATAGCAGTATTAGAATTGTTAACTCTTACTTCTATGGGAAATAACTATGTCAAGTAGAATATAGTGCTTATGTGAAGTTCCTTTTACGTTTTATCCTTGAGATGCTACTCATTTCCAGAGTTACCTAGGTCAGGACCTTTTCCTTCTACCCGCTTTAGTGAGGTTGTTTCATGCATTTATTGTACACTTAGATCCTTGTGTCACAGTTTATATTCCTTCCTAGGGTCCCCTGACCTACTAAATGATTTTTTTAAAATTTGCATACATTAAGGTACATTATTTATGCTTTAGAGTTTTATATGCTTTTGACAAATGTATAATGTCATGGATCCAACATTACAGTACCATACAGAATAATTTCACTGGTATTAAAAAATAATAATAACCTTTGTTTCCTGTACTTAACCCTCCTCCTTTCCCCTGAGTTTCTGGGAACTACTGATCTCTTTACTATGTCTGTAGTTCTGTCTTTCACAAAATGTAATACTATTGGAATCATAACATATAGCCTTTTGAGACTGAAGAAATTTATTTTTAACACTCTTTCTAATATCTTTAGAAACTTACTTTGGAGTGTCCTTGATGAAAGAAAGCCTAGTCCAAACTTCTGCCAAATTTATAACACCTGTACAGTGTCCTTTGATGGTGATCATTCAGTATCTATTTAAACTTATCTTGTGACAGGGAACTCACTGCTTTATGAAATCTTTCCTTTTTTTGAAGTTCTTCCCTAGAACTTCTCTTGAATGATGTGATTTTGACTTTGGGGTGACTTAGAATATGTCTCTTCCCTTTTCTACATAACAAGCTCTCATATTTTGATGACAGTTTTAATGTGCTGTCTTCTGCCAACTACTTTCTTTTAACTTTTCAGAGCCTAGCTGGTTAAAAACTTTTGGGTATACGTCAGTGTAAAATACGGTGTTTAGCATGTAATGTTATACACTAGCCACATAGCTTTCTATGTGATTTCCATTGCCATTTTCATTTCTCTCAAGTTTATCTTACACATTGCAGCCATGTTAGCCTTCCAAAGGCAAATGCTTTCTTATATCATTGTTTGAAACTTCCAGTTGCTCTCTGTTGCATTTTTGAATATAGATGCTCAAGTGGTACTTCCTGGGAATTACAGAAGTGGAAAGTGATTTTAGAAAGTCTTATTTTGTATCAGTACAAGAAGAAACAGAAGGCCTGATATGATACAGGGTAGTAGATTTGATCTTGACCACAGCTTGTCAGAATGGGACTAGAAACCATATCTCTTTGTCCCATCAGATCTACAGCTCTTTCTAGTAGTCATTTAAAGAGTTTTTATTTTGTGTTTTCAACTTGTCCTCATGTTTTATATTCTTCATACTATCACTATTCTCTCAACTTAACACAGACTTAACCTGCCGCTGTGCTTTCTCTTGGGCTATTTATTCTGTCTATAATATCTTAACCTCCTTTTCCCTTTTCCTTTAAAAATACCACATATTTTTCAGGATTCAACTTGATTTTTGCTTCTTGTATGAAATATTGCTTGGGTTTCCCAGGAGTGATAAATTTGTTCATTTCATGCTTAAAAGCTCATCATGGTTAGTCAACTTTTACCTATGTGTTTTTCTCTTACAGTACATTAATCACTATAATTCTTGCAAATTTTAGGAATTGACTAGGAATTTTATAAGCTTTCTTGTTTTTTCAGTATTTAAATAAGCAACTACCAATATACATATGAACACCCTCTTACTTAAATTGTAATGGTCTGAAGGGTAGGTCTGCATGTCGATTATACTTGTATCCTTCAGGAACAGCTGATGTAGTGCTCTTTGTACAATGAGCATGCTTGGTTAAGTGTTTGAATGGGTTCATACAAGTACAAGCTAATATATGTTTTTGAGCAGCCACTTCACACTTCAGCCTCATAATTGTACTTAGGATCAACTGGGAGGCTCGCAGTTTTTTATGCCTGTTAAGGCAACTTCATGCCATCCTGTACTTGTCTGGTTATTTTGTAGTCCAATTCCAGATTTTTTGTCTATGTAGTTAAATTTCTTCTTGTCTAGTTTTCTAGAGGTTGCTTGTTATTTTTTAATCCTGACTTTTTTTCACCTAAAGTATTTGCTGTCCTTCTCAGCTTCATGTCATCCATGAATTTGCTTAAATATACCTTTTGTGTGTTCATCTGAGTCTTAACTGTTGAAAAGGATTGAGGCTATATGTACCTTTAGCATATATAAAGAAATCACAAGAACATATATACACCATTGAAACAGTGTTCTGTAAACAGTTGTTTAACCACTGAAAAGCCATCCATCCAAATAACTATTCAGATCATATTTTCTCTTGTGGTTTTTGTTTATTTGTTTTCATCTTTATGAGCACTTTCTATGTCCTGTGAACCTTAATATCCTATGGGACATTATTAAAGAAGTAGAAAAATGGCTTTTCTCTCAAGGATTGTATAATGTAATAAATGAGGTAAGACATATATTTTAAAAACTAGAGGGATAGGTGTACCTAACAATTCCCACCTTCAGGAAGTATACTATTCAGTGATTTAGGGAATAGCCAGTCTCTTCATAAACCACAGCCATCATATTCCAGGTAATTTCTTTTTGGAAGTAGCTTCTTTGAGAGAAAAGCCATTAATGTATCATGAGTAGACATTGTGATGTAGGGTAAACTTACTCCTTAGATCTTTTAAAATACCTTCTCCTTGGAGAGCACTTACTCCTCACTATGGGCAGAGCTGATGAACCCAAGTCTTAGATATGTTCTGTATGAAGTCAACAGTGACTTAATGCTGTATTTATATGTACAGTATAAACTGAGTCCATTTTTAACTCAGGAAGAACATAAAATAATGATTGACCAGAATTGGACAAGTGTCTTATAATCCTAGAATGTTTCACTTTGAAAAAAGTTTTTGCAATCACTTATCAGGTCCATTCTTCTCATTTTATAGCTGAGGAAGCTAAGGCCCAACTTTTAATGAGTTGAATAAGGTCCCATAGTTAGTTGTTGATGGAGCCTGGACTTGAACTAGGACTCCTATGTGAATCCTGAATAGTTTGAAAAGAGTAGAAGTGATCTCTCTGCAACATTGTCTCCCTAGAAAACTTTCCCTTAAAAAAAAAAAAGGTACAATATCTCATGCATATAACAGTAATGAAGTATTTACATACAGATATAGAGTAGTTATGGAATCAAAAAGCCTATAATTGTTTAACCACAATCTAGGTTAAGAAATACAATATTGACAGCACTCCAGAAGTCCCCTGTGAATAGTTCCTCAGTTATACCCCCTTCTTCTCAGAGATAACCACTGTTTTACTTTTGTGCAAATCATTCTTTGCTATTTTAAAAGGTTTTACCACCTATGTATGTATTCAGAAACAATGAAGTTTAGTTTAGTATTCTTTGTGATACATTATGTTTGTGATATTCATTTGTGTTGTATAAATAGATGTAGTTTGTCCATTTTCATTACTGTGTAGTATTCCATTGTATACCCATATCACAGTTTATCCATTCTGCTTAGATGGACCTTTGGGATGTTTCTGGTTTGGAGTTGTCATGAATAAGGCTGCCCAAAATATATGCTGCTGTGTATATTTGAGAGTTTCTTGAAGTTACATTCCGGTATATGGGATGTCTGGGTCTTGGGGTATGTGCATCTTCAGCCTTACTAGTTAATTACTAACTAAGATATTCTGGTCTTCTCTGAGCGGGTCTTTTACTTCTTGTTCAGCCTTATTCCTAGGGTGTAGCCCTTCAGGATCCCAGGCCAGAGCATAAGCTGATTTCTCAGAGTCTCACCCTTGGTAGGCCCTAGACTCCAGCTTGATCTTCTTCCATTTTAAGCTATCAGAAACCTCTCAATCTCCTCTTCTGGATCAGTAAATTGTTTCTGGGCAAAAGCGCCCCACAACATAGTTTCACTTTCTGGTTTCTGTCTTCTCATGGATCTTGACCTGATAATACTTATGATTCTGTTAGCTCATTGATGCTTTTCAGAGTTTTTACATATTTTTTTTCAGCTTGTCTTCAATGAAGGGTTTATTCTGAATTTGCCTAATCTACATTTTCCTGGAAGCCGAAGTTTGTGCCTGTTGAGCTTTTAGTTTTAACTATTATATTTTTAGAATTTCAATTTGCTTCCTTTTCAAAGCTATATACTCAGTTTTTGTAGTTTCCTATTCCATATAGCTATTTTCAAGCTTGTGTTTTATTCTTATTCTTTGTGTCTAGTTTTCCTGTATGCTTGATAATTTTAAGATGTGAGCTGTTCACTTTCTTTGGAAAATTATTTATTAGTTATCTTTGAGGGCTGCAATAAAGTTGTATTCCTCCCAAGAAAATTGCGTTCACTTCTGTGGGTATGTTGGTGGGGATGGGTGTGTGTATACCAGTCCAGAATGACTGCTTTAAATGATAGTCATGGCTTCAGTTCTTTTAGGCCACCCAGTTAATATGATTTGGGGCAGCAAATATATACAAGGACTATCTGTGGTAACAGCTTTTTATTGTTGAAATTTTTATGTGCTTGGTTCCTGAGTCCCAAAGCAAGTCTCCTGTGGGGTGGTGGGAGTGAGGGGGTAGGGTCACAGCTTGATGGGAGAGGGTCTCTTATTGGACTTCCTACCTTGTTGGCTTTGTTTTCTGTTCCCTGACCAAGTGAAGTACCTGCCCTCAAGGCCAAAGTGGTGGTGTGCTGCATTTGATTCTCTCAGTTTATGCCTTCACTTAGATTTTGGCCTATTAATAAAAAGTCTTATGGGCTTCCCTGGTGGCGCAGTGGTTTAGAGTCTGCCTGCCGATGCAGGGGACACGGGTTCGTGACCCGGTCCGGGAAGATCCCATGTGCCGCGGAGTGGCTAGGCCCGTGCGCCATGGCCGCTGAGCCTGTGCGTCCAGAGCCTGTGCTCCGCAACGGGAGAGGCCCGCGTACCGCAAAAAAAATAATAATAATAATTAATTTAAAAAAATTCTTAGTATCTTACTGGTTCTTCTATGCTTTTAAAATAAAAAAGTACATGGTTTTTTCTTTATTTTTATTTATTTATTTATTTATTTATTTTTAAAGCTTTTGGCTGTGTTGAGTCTTTTTTTTTTTAATTTTTTTTTATTTTACAAATTTAATCAGTTATACATATACATATTGTGTTGAGTCTTTGTTGCTGTGCATGGGCTTTCTCTAGTTGCGGTGAGCAGGGGCTACTCTTCGTTGCTGTGAGTTGGCTTCTCATCATGGTGGCTTCTCTTGTTGTGGAGCATGGGCTCTCGGCACACGGGCTTCAATAGTTGTGGTGTGTGGGCCCAGTAGTTGTGGCTCCCAAGCTCTAGAGCACAGGCTCAGTAGTTATGGCGCACGGGCTTAGTTGCTCCACGACATGTGGGATCTTCCTGGACCAGGGCTCGAACCCCGTGTCCCCTGCATTGGTGGGCGGATTCTTAACCACTGTACCACCAGGGAAGTCCCTCTTTATTTGTTTTTAATTCAGCATTTTTAGTTGTTTTCAATACAGGGTTGATCTTTATATCTGGAAAGACGTATTAGTTTCTGTCTTAACACAGAATTTCATAAAAGTCTTTTTGATCATTCTCTAATGAAAAGTGAGAGAGACCATTTGTGAATTTTCAAATCCTGTAGTTTTAGTGTTTCAAATCCTTCATGAAGGAAGACAATAATTTTAAAAACCGTGTGTTCTACTTTCATAAAAGTAATTTCTGTTCAATCATGTATTTATGTGGTGAGCTCAACATCTTGCAGACAGTAGAAAATGCCACACTTAGTTAAGATAATGGTATAGTTAGAGTAAATTGAGGCTCCTCCCTCAATTGTTTTATCCTGGTAGATTGCTATGATGAAATTTGTTATTGTTTAAAATTTTGTTAAAATGTTACTGTTATTTTTGAGAACCAATTTGCTTTACATAACTTTGTCCTGTTGAAAATAAAATCTATAATAAATCTTGCTCTTCTTTTTCTTATTTCCTTCTCACAATGCATACAAGTGTGCATTTGTGCACACATGTGAAAACATTTGTTAAGTCATCTGATTGGAAGATTTTCCTATACCCCTTTTCCTTTTCTTCTTACAGTATAAACTAATAGATTTATTATTATGTCATGTTACTCCCTCTAGTTTTTTTCAGTGTGTTTAATCAATCTTAGTGTTCCAGCTAATAATAATCATGCTACTCTTTCCCCCTCATCTTCGTTCCCACCTCATATACTATAAAACTTTTCTTTTTGCTAAGCCGGTTTTTAATTAATTAATTAGTTAGTTAATTTGGCTGCACCGGGTCTTAGTTGAGGCCCGTGGGATCTTCATTGCGGCATGTGGAATCTTTTAGTTGTGACATGCGAAATCTCAGTTGTGGCATGTGGGATCTAGTTCCCTGACAAGGGATCGAACCCAGGCCCCCTGCATTGGGAGCACAGACACTGGACCACCAGGGGAGTGCCTGCTAAGCTCTTTTAAAGTGTGTTGTAGACTTATCACCCGTATATGTTAGTATATGTCTCCTAAAAACAAGGACGTTCTCCTACATAACCTTAACTACTTTATTACACCAGTTTGGCACTGATATAAACAGCAATATATTAAAAATTTTTCATCTATACACCCAAATGTCCGTTTTCCCTCTGTGGGAGCTAATCTCAGATTATGCATTACATTTGGTTGTCATGTCTCTGTATCTTTAGATCTAGAGCAGGGCCTTGCAGACTTTTCCCTAAAGGCGCAGATAGTAATATTTTAGGCTTTGGGAATCAACTCCACTTTACAGCTACTCCACTGTGTCATTGTAGCTAGAAAACAGCCATAGACATTGTGTAAACAAATGAGTGTAGCTATGTTCCAATAAAACTTTATTTAAAAAAACAGGCATGGGCTTCCCTGGTGGCGCAGTGGTTGGGAGTCCGCCTGCCGATGCAGAGGACACGGGTTCGTGCCCTGGTCCAGGAAGATCCCACATGCCGCGGAGCGGCTGGGCCCGTGAGCCATGGCTGCTGAGCCTGCGCGTCCGGAGCCTGTGCTCCGCAACGGGAGAGGCCATAACGGTGAGAGGCCCGCGTACCGCAAAAACAAAAAAACCAGGCAGACCATAGGTTGTAGACTCCTGATCTAGAATAGCTTTCTTTTTTTATTCCTTTCCTTTTTTTTTTTTTTTTTTTTTTTGGTGATGGTGAGGTCTTTAGTGACACTATTTAATGACTGAATGATCAAGCCAATTTTAGGGGCAGAATAACCCTCAGTTTAGATTTTTTTTAATGTTTTCCCGGGGACTTCAATGGTGGCACAGTGGTTAAGAATCCACCTGCCAGTGCAGGGGATACGGGTTTGAGCCCTGGTCTGGGAAGATCCCACATGCCGCAGAGCGACTAAGCCCGTGCGCCACAACTACTGAGCCTGCGCTCTAGAGCCCGTGAGCCACAACTACGGAGCCTGTGTGCCACAACTACTGAAGCCCATGTGCCTAGAGCCCATGCTCCACAACAAGAGAAGCCCACACACCACAACGAAGAGTAGCCCCTGCTTGCTGCAACTAGAGAAAGCCCGTGTGCAGCAATGAAGACCCAATGCAGCCATAAATAAATAAATAAATAGATAGATAGATAGATAGATAGATAGTTTCCCCATTAGTTTTTAAAATTACAAATGCCATGTAACCTTCCACAATAGAATTGAAATCTGACTCCTTGAAAAAGATTCTGGCTTGCTTGGAAATAAAATCTTTCTCCTCTCTCTCTCTCTCTCTTTCTCTCTCTCTCTCACTCTCACTCTCACTCTCTCATAGTGTGTGTAATATCACTGTCTAGAAATTGGACAATACAATTAAACTTCTAGATTGTTAATTCTTGGTATCCTCTTTCAGACATCAGTATTTTTACAAATATACTCTTTCATTTAAATGTTTTAAAATTCACAGAAGTGAGTAAAGAATTCAGGAAGATTTGGAGAGTGAAGGTAGTGAAAGTAACTTAGATGTAGATTTGAAGAGTATTTCTATTTTAGTCAAATGTGATTCCTCAGTATACAAGCTAAAATTCTTTTTATGTTGAAGACATGAAACAAATAAAATTAACAATTATCTGCCACAGCTAAGCTTGCTGTTCTTTGCATTGGATTCAGCTTTAGAAATAGATAAAAAATAATTTTGATAGATTTAATACAAAGTTGTCTGTGTGGGGAAGCTGTACTCTACTTGCATTCTTGTAAAAGTTTATACTTTTTTTTTTCCCCCAGTCTTTCCATCCTCTTACTTGGTTCAGTGAATAGTAGAATTGAAAGCAGCATGTTTTACTGGAGTAAAAGAGTTTCAGGATTTTTTAATGCTTGAATTTCCTTTAAATATCTCTGAACATCTATGGTGATTGGGTGCTATCCTACCATCATCTTTTATTGGTTTTGACTGAGAAAAGGTTTTGCTTCATATTGTGCCTTATCACAATTTGATTTTAGTTTGCCCCTTTGTACATTATAAGACAAGTCTATTTTCTTTTCCACATAGCTGCATGTTACATAAAGATTGAAATAATATTTTATTGGAGGTTCCCATTTCTTGGCTAATTATTCCTCACATCACATTGTGGAACAAATGGCTGGCATGATCTGTGCCTTGGTTTACTTATCTATGAAATAAGGGTAATGGTACCTATCTTGTAAGTTGATTATGAGAATTGCCTAATTGCACATTGTACAATATATATAGTACACATTCAGTAAATGTTTGACACTATTGTTATTTCATATTACATAGTCTCCCATCCATCTTGTGTGGTCATGAACCTGTTTGTCTCTCAAAGCAGAGCTGAATACAGTAGCGAGTATGATCCGATTAGCCCAGGAAGAGAACAGTGGCCACATCACCGGTTAATTTGAACTCAAGTTGTAGTTTTCTTTTTAATTCATTGTGGAGAACTTCAAGCATACAAAAAAGTGGACAGACTGGTATGATGGACCCTCACATGCCCATCCTCCATCCCCCACAACATGGCAGTCCTGTCCCATTCATTTCCATCCAGTTCCTTTACTCCCTCTCTGGTGTAGTGGTAGATCCTCTATTATACCTAAGCTCTGTTCCTGATTTACTTTGATAATTACTGAAGCTTTTAAGGATAGTGCCTAAATTAATGAACAGATGAATCTTGCCTCGATTGATGCCTGGGTCACATTCCAGCTTTTAGAGGTGAAGTGAGTGGATGGGTAGGATTGAAATTAGATTTATCTGTATTATACTGTTTTTTAGATGTCATGCCAGTTTTTTATTTCCTCCATCTCTGCTTAGGGATATGTATGATAATCTTATTGGTAAAATCTCTGAATACTCTAGGAAATTATTCAAATTAGCTGGGCTAGAAGACTTAAACTCACTATCTTCTTACAGTCTTTTCACTTATTCTGGACTTTTAAGTCTTTACCAATGTATATATTAGGTCTTTCAATTTGCTAATCATTTAATCTTGATTGAAGAGAAGCAAAATAGGGAGTGAAGAGTTATACTTTCTTTGTAATCTCTGTTGGAATTATTTTTTAAAGTCAGAATCATTGTGGAATAATTTACATACAGTAAAAATTGTTATAATTTACTGACTTCAAATAGAGGCCTTTCTTCCCAGTGGCAGTGACTGACTAGCACTTTTTCAAGCCTCTGCTTGTTTTTTTCTATAACTTTGTTCTTACTTGTGCCTCATTAATTGTTACTTGCTTACACTAGTTTGCTTCAAGTTTAATAGACTCATAATCATTTTCATATTGATGATACAGAAGTGTGTCCTCCTATTTAAAGCAAGGGTCAGTCATCACAGAGACACCATGATAAGTCTTTGGTTATTCAGCTACATGGGGTAGGCGTTCTGAAGGTGAAATATGGCAATTAAGAGTATTATAGAGAGGTTAGGTTAGGTTCTACCTGACTCAGTACAATCACCCTAAGATTGAGCGTGGGTGAGCCTTCCTGATAAGAAAACACCAGCACGGTCAAGGTTTGTACACGCCATACACCTCAAAGGAAACAGAGGCAGAGTGAAAGTGAGTTTAGGTTTAACCTCTGTAACTGATCCAGGAGTAACTTAGTACAGCCCTTGCTTTCCAATTCAGTTCTAACTTTTGAATGAAGTATCTCTAGCTTGAGAGAAGCCATACCCTTCAGAGTTTTACCTTGATTATTAAACATCTCATCAAGGATTAGTTAACAAGGGACTTGAGAATAAGAATATGTTTTAGGCAGGGGGCTGAAACGGTGTTCTAATAGAGAATGTCATGTTGCAGTTACGCCATGTCTGTGAACATCAAAATTGCATTGTTTTGGGCTTCCCTGGTGGCGCAGTGGTTGGGAGTCCGCCTGCCGATGCAGGGGACACGGGTTCGTGCCCCGGTCCGGGAAGATCCCACATGCCGCAGAGTGGCTGGGCCCGTGAGCCATGGCCGCTAAGCCTGTGCATTGTTGCGGAGGTTGTGCTCCGCAACGGGAGAGGCCACAGCAGTGAGAGGCCCGCGTACTGCCAAAAAAAAAAAAAATTGCATTGTTTTACCCTTGAAATTTCTGCTTGTTTGCTAACTTCCGGACCTAAAAGTTTCAGTATACTTTTGATTGCACAGAACATCTGTCCATTTGTTCATTCAAAGAATATTTACTGAGCATCTATATGTTGGGAAGTGTGCTGCACACTGAATAAACAAAACTGGACTTTTCAGATGTGTTTGCCATTATGGAGTTTATAGTCTTTGGGAAACAGAGTGAAATTTATTCAAAGACATAAAGAAAAATTGTGCTTCACTAATATTTTAAAGACCTAGTGACTTATTTTGAAGTGAACTTGGAGTGATTTGTTCTTGGTTCTTTTTGCAAAATGTATTCGAGTATTCAGGGGTTTTGTGCTAACGTGTTTCCTTATGTGTATTGTTATGTGAAATTAGACATTAGAGAGGCGGGACAATTTGAACTGCTGTTGGGGGGAGGAGAATATGAACAGATAGTAGGTTTGTGTGGGTAAAATTCTATGTTAGCTGTGCTAAATAGACTGCTATAGGCAGGGAAGTAAAAAATATCTTTGAGTTCTTTCTTCTATAAAAATGTTTAATACTTAGGAATTGACAGGGAAGTAAACTTCCTCTAGAATGGAGGTATAACAGAAAGAGCAAATGAGAACCATGACAACTAAGATCATGTCTGAATTATATGACAGTTTCTTGTAACTCTGGTCAAGAAAATTTGCCTCAGATTTCTTATTCCAACAGAGTACAACAGAGGGACTGAATTTGGTAATCCCTCCTGGTGCTAAAAATCTTACGATTTAAAAAAAAAATTTTTTTTTTAATTTAGCTGTTTCTTAATGACTTGGATTGCTGGAAAGTCAAGATGCTTGCTTTCTTACTTTCTGTACTTGTTCTGGTTCAAGAATTAAGAACTTTAGATGGGAGAATAAGGCTTTGCTTTCTCTAACTGATATTTTCTGACTAGGTACTTCGTAACTCAGGAAGACCTCATTTATTCCCAGTAATATGTTTTACTAAAACTCTTTCAGGTAACTTTACAAAGACTGTGTGACTTAATAGTAGATCATGGCTTGAACTCAGTTTTTATTGTTGTAACTAGAAAATTTTAGTGAGGGCTTTTTTTTTTTTTTGTCTCTGTAGTTATCAGAGACTGTTACAGACGATTGCTGTACTCGAGGCTCAACGTTCTCAAGCAGTCCAGGACCTTGAAAACTTAGGCAGACATCAGAGAGAAGCACTGAAAAATCCCATTGGATTTGTGGAAAAACTCCAGAAGAAGGTATATATTGAGCAATTTTTAAGATTTATTGAGATGTATTTGGTAATAACTCGGTTTATTCTTTTTATATGAATATATACTTTTTTAAATGTTTAATTTTTTTCCCATTCTGTAATTAACCATATTACTGAAGGCAGAATACTGCCTTCCTTGACCCCCACCAAACACACAATAAAATATACCTCAATGAAGATAGCTAGGAGCTTTAATTGGATGTGTGTATAGAAACTTGATGTCCTGTTCCTAGCCATTTTTACAGTCTTTTTCTGTTACTTTCTTCCTTCCCCATCTTAAAAATATTTTCCCTGTTTTGCTTTCAGGACTTCAAGATTGTTGAAGCTAAAAGAAAAAATACTTTAGTATTTATTTACTGCTTAGTTTAGAGTTACTTTTCTAACTCTGAACATAGTGAGATAGAAAACAATGGTGATACAAACAAAAACTATATTTTAAATGTCTTTAAGGTTATGGTTGCCAAGTCTATGAGAATGACGTATATAAATTTTACTTAGTTTTGAAATGTTCTTTTATTTTAGTGTAAAATTCCTTATAATTTTATTTTTTCCTTAAAACATAACTTTCATATTTAAGCAGTTAACCATTTGAAAGTGATTCAAGTTTTTATAACTTTCTTAGTGTGTAAACATGGAGATAATCTAGATGTGCATTTATGCCATAGTATGTGTCTTGAATTAGGGGCCCCCTAATTATTCAGTAAATTTGAGAGGCAAATATTAATCAGCATTGTCTGAAAAGATTAAAACTGAAAAACTATGAAAAAGAATACTCTTTTTCGCCTTAACACAAAAATTTAGCCTGTTCAGTATGACAAATTTAGTTATTAGTTACTAGTTTTTAATGAGTCACAAAAGTGGTCTACCAGGTGTTGAGGGAATGTCCCTGGGGACTTCATTTTATTTAGATGATTATTGTTTGGATTTGGATTTTTCTAGTTATGTTATTTACTTGGCAAGCATTCCTTTCTCTGCTTTCAGAACACTGAATATCATAATAGATGTAGGATCTATATATTGATTTGTTAAACCTTCTAGAGTTTTTAGAACCCTATTTTAACCTCTGTCTTATAGTGGGCCCACTTAGGTGTTTATTGATTCTGCACTGCTGTCATGAAACAATTTGCTGGTGCAAAAAGATACAGCACTTACAGTGTTTACTTATCATTGATTCAACTAAAACAGATGGTGTTTTAACCTTAATCGCATTTTATTCATGTTCTTGGGTGGGCAAAAAGTTGCAATTATGCACAATTTACTAGATACGTATGTGGTTGGTTATTTGCTGGTTTTCCCTTTCTGTGTTTAGTTTAGAACTGAATTTCTTTTCACTTTATCTCAGAAACAGAGATGTGATATTGACTATCTTAAGAATTTTTTCAAAAATGTACAAATGTGTATTAAATCCCAGATACTTTGGTAATCATGAAAGACTTATGTTCCTTGGAAAGAAAATTTTCTGCTGGATTTAATTTAGAAGTTTGAGTTTTCAGTTTTTCTGTGTTAACTCAAGTATGCTTAAATTGTCTATTTTCTTTAGGTTTACCAGAGTAGTTAAGTTGTTGACATGTGATCTCTTTGTTTTAGTGGACATCTAAAAACTCCTAATTGAAATTAAGGAAACTTGGATTATATATTGGTATATAGAATGCAGGGAACCTTTACGGCTTGTTAGCTTTCTTTGATATTACTACCATCATTATTTTAAAAGACACTCTGTTCTAATTTTTCTAAAGTTGAACCTTAGACTAATATGTGCTATTATGATGACTGTACTAATATAATATGTCACAAGCAAAATAAAAATTAAGAATTCTGTGTCACAAAGTGGATTTTGCTTGCCAATTTCATAATTTATGACCTGATTTTTTTCTCTACGTTTTATTTTGAAAAATGTTAAGTAGACAAAAAAGTGGAAAGTACTGTATAGTTAGCACACACATCCACCCCCAGATTCTACCATTAACATTTTATTATATTTGCTTGATTGTATGTTTATGCAATTCTTCCATCCACCATTTTATCTTATTTCAAGATGGAATGCATTTGATGCATTCCAGAGTTGCAGACATGCACACTTAACACCAAAACACTTCAGAATGCATATCGTTAACTAAATTTTTTTTTAACATTTTCAGGTGAAATTTACATAAAATGAAATTCAGAAATCCCAATTTTACCATTATATGAGTTCTGACAAATACACCCACCTATGAAACCCAAATCCCTATCAAAAGATTGATCATGGGCTTCCCTGGTGGCGCAGTGGTTGAGAGTCCGCCTGCCAATGCAGGGGACGTGGGTTTGTGCCCTGGTCTGGGAAGATCCCACATGCCACGGAGCAGCTGGGCCCGTGAGCCACGGCCGCTGGGCCTGTGCGTCCGGAGCCTGTGCTCCGCAACGGGAGAGGCCACAACAGTGAGAGGCCCGCGTACCGCAAAAAAAAAAAAAAAAAAAAAAAAAGATTGATCATAATGACCTGGTTTTAGTAATTATGACAACTAATAACTTCTCTAAAGGTGGTTGGCAAAGCAATTGAGTTCCAAGTAAACTGAAGATGTAGTTTTGATTCTCAAAATGTGATGTTTTTTTGTACACGTGCTGAGCTATATAGTGTGAAAATAATTAATAGTTTTATGGATAAGTCAGGAACACATAGGTCCAATAAAAATAAATTCTGTGTGTCAACTCATATCTATTATATTTCAGTCAAACACATTTCATGTGCTGTTCTTAGAGATAAAAATCTTTCTTTGCTATTTCTGTTTGAAGTGTGTTAGTGATAAAGTACAGTATGTTTATATAGTTCAGCTTTAGACCTCTAAAAATAGTGCTTATGTTTTGTTAAGTTCATTTTCCTTTACTTGGCTATCATCTCTACCATTTAATGTTTAGACCGTATTAACTTCATTGGCTGTTGGATTCAAAAAGTGAATAGAAATGCTCAGTTGATGATTATTTAGATTTGGAGTCATCTGAAAATTTGGTTGTAGTTGATAATTTCTTGAATTAAACTTAGTTTGTCACTTTCATTTTTTTCCCCCACCAGGCTGATATAGGGCTTCCATATCCACAGAGAGTTGTTCAATTGCCCGAGATTGTATGGGACCAATATACCAATAGCCTTGGTAACTTTGAAAGAGAATTTAAAAATCGCAAAAGACATACTAGGAGAGTTAAACTAGTTTTTGATAAAGGTAAGAAATTACATGATACGAATTTAATTAGAGAACTACGTGACAAAGTCTTGCTTTAATAATCCTATACGTGGTTTTCTTTTTAGTAGGTTTACCTGCTAGACCAAAAAGTCCTTTAGATCCTAGGAAGGATGGAGAGTCCCTTTCATACTCTATGTTGCCTTTGAGTGATGGTCCAGAAGGCTCAAACAGTCGTCCTCAGGTAAGCAGGATAAAGTGCTGGAGCAGGAAAATTTGAATTGTAGACAAAACATTTTAACATTTTGCTGGTTTGTATTCTTAAAATTCAAGCAGTCTTTCACTTGAAGGTATAGTGAGAGCATGAACTTTGAAGTTAAGAAAAAGCTGGGTTGAAATCATAACTCCACCACTTACTAGCTGTGGAACTTCAGATGTCATCTATATTAGAGTCTCCAAGCTGCAGTTTCCTCTTATATAAAATGTGATTAATATCACCCTATGTTGTAGAGTTGTTGTGAGGAATATAATGAGTAGTACATGTAACATGCCCAGTTCAGTGCCTGACACATAATACAGTATTTATTCTAAAAATAAGAGCTCTTGGGCTTCCCTGGTGGCACAGTGGTTGAGAGTCCGCCTGCCAATGCAGGGGATATGGATTCGTGCCCTGGTCCGGGAGGGTCCCACATGCCGCGGAGCGGCTGGGCCCGTGAGCCATGGAGGCTGAGCCTGTGCGTCCGGAGCCTGTGCTCCTCAATGGGAGAGGCCACAGCAGTGAGAGGCCCGCGTACCGCAAAAAAATAATAATAAATAAATAATTAAAAATAATAATAAAAATAAGAACTCTGTGTGTGTAGTGGAATGTAACTAGGATTTGCTGGTTGTAACCTGGCCTTGCTGCTGTTAGTTAGATGAACTTCAATAAACATGTGGGTTCAGAATGAAAAAGTAACATTTCTTTAAAATAAACAATAGCCGTAAAGATAGGGGTATGTTGAGCTGTGTAACCAGTTAAAAATATTGTGTACATTTTAGTAAAATTGATATTAGGCTCCATTTTATGAGCAAGACATATGTTTAGGATATTACTTTATTATTACTTAAATAAAAAGACTAGCACATTAAAAATATTATAATGGAAAAAATTCCATGTATAATTTCCTCATTGTTAGCAAAGAATATATATGGTACATTATTATTTCTAAATCTGCCCTAAACAGTCAGTACATATGATCTCTTCAAGATGTTTCCCCACATCCTTAGGCTAGAAATAAAACTGTTCATATTTCAAAAGTAAAGAATAAATAGATAACAAAGGAGAAAGATGCACCTGGTGTGTATTTATGCTTTGTTTCCTTCATTTTTCTTTGTGAGGGTGGATGTGATGCTTTATTTAAAAGATTGGGATGGAAATACTCTTCTGAGGTACAAGACACTAATTGGAAAATGGATTTGTTAAAAATATTTGAATTCTTTGGTTTTCAGATGATTTGCAATCTACCAAAGAAAGGTAATTCAAATAAAATATAAGCAATATAACAATGATTATTAAAAAAAAAAAGAAAAAGTAACATTTCTTTTTCTTTAAAATGAAGTTGCTGTCACCTATATCTCAGGATTGCTAGGAGTATAAAACCAAATGAAATAAAAGAACACGAAATATTTTGTAAGCAATAAATTATGTACACATTAAATAAATTTACTCACATATTTTGAAATTAATTAAAAATTTCACAATTTGTGTGTTATTTGGCTGTATCAAAGAGTAGTCTTTGTTTTTTCTCTCTGACAAAAACCTTGTTTTATATGTAGATGATAAGAGGACGCCTGTGTGATGATACCAAACCTGAAACATTTAACCAGTTGTGGACTGTTGAAGAACAGGTAATAGATATTTCTAAATTGTGTAGGTTAAAAAAAAAAAAAAAAAAGCAGTTAGAATTAGAGCCAGTATTATGAGTAAAGTGTATATTGTTGTATGTAATCCCCATTAACCATGAATTTAAAATATTTAAACTTGTTTCTGTATACCTTTTTGCATACTTCAAGAATTTTGCATTCTGAGAATATATGAATTCCATTTTGGGGATAATTTTTAAATAAGGAACCTGGGTTTTGGGAGGGGGATTGAAAAAGATATTGAAACAGATGGAGTAAAGTTTTTGTAATGCAGCTTTGTGAGACAAAAACCTGGAGCCAAGTAAAGCTGTGCTTCCAAGTGAATTCTTGTTTTTGTTTGGAGGGGAGCTGGCAAAGCCAAGGTCAGAGTGTTCTCTTACATCTTGGCATATAGCTAGGATTGTTTGTGGGTAAGGTTTGAGACACATCTCTATCTCATGTGAGGATTAGCCCCACAGCTATAATGAGTTTATCAGTTTATAAAAAGCTTCAGGAAACTTATTTCCAACATTTGGACTATTTTGCATCCTTAGGACTATGGGAGAACTTAGGAGATAGGTCAGAATATTAAAATTAAATATTTGAATGAAGGACCACACAAAGGAGGAAAAGATCTCTTTTAGTATTCTGTCTAAATCCAAATGAATTTACATAGTTTTGTCAGATCCATAGTGGCAAGCCTAAACATAGTCTAGCAAGATAAAGTGGTCAGTGGAAATCACTAAGATATGTAACATTAATTAATTATTTTCTTTGTTGGGGGTGCTTTCCTTTTTTACTGAAGTGCATAGAAAATCTTTATAAGGTCTTTCATAGGTTTATTTTCTAATCTTATTTTTCTTGTGAAGTCTTAAATTCCTTACTAGAAATTTTTCCTAGCATGAGGATTTCTAGTTGATCTAACCCCCAAAGTTGGGGAGGGAGTATTATAGTTTAAGATGAAAGGTGAATGTATTTACTTAGAAACTCAGTATTAAACTTTCTTAAATTTGGTCTTTGGTTTGGCTTAGAAAAAGCTTGAACAACTACTCTTGAAATACCCTCCTGAAGAAGTAGAATCTCGACGCTGGCAGAAGATAGCAGATGAACTGGGCAATAGGACAGCAAAGCAGGTAATTGAGGAGATAGCCCCATATTGTTGGCATGTTTTTGATGGTTTTTTAAATGAAGGATAGTGAAGCTAAAATCAGTAGACCTGCCCCTTCATATTTAGCTACACAGTGCTATAGTATGTGGAGTTTTAAAAAACAACATTGTGTATTTTTCTGTTGATTTTAGGAACAACTCTGAGATAATTCCGCTTTGGATCATTACTTAAAAATAAAAAAGTAATGGACTTGGTGTCTCTTGAATGTTTAAAGAGTGCACCAGTTTGTGCTTTTTGGTTAGACTGTGCTAATAGATTTGTGATAGTGCCTTAGTCAGTATTCCCTGATTGTCTTTCTAAAAAAATATCTGTCACATTCCCATTGGTATTAATAGATGTGTTTTTATGCTACAAGCACTAGTGTTCACAAGTTGAAAATGTGTTTAGCTTTGGAATCAAACAGATTTAATTTATTTTAACAATTTTTTTGTCTCTATTTTAAAAAAGTGTCTTTGGTGGCAATTTAAAATTATTTCTAGATTTATGGTAGATTTTAAGTGGTTACTATTCATTAAGATACACATGGATGTTTTAAAAACTATTTTAAAAAACTATTCTGGTACTGCATGTCTTGTCATTTATTACGTTAAAAGGCTTGTCATGTTTCCTTAGGTTGCCAGCCGAGTGCAGAAGTATTTCATAAAACTAACTAAAGCTGGCATTCCAGTCCCAGGCAGAACACCAAACTTATATATATACTCCAAAAAGGTAAAAAGAAAATAGGTAAAAGTAAACCTTAGATCTCAGATTAAATTCATCAAAGTCAGAGTTCCTGTGTAAAAGTTTATATATTTATCAGAACAGGGTTATTTTATTTTTAAAATTTGACTCACTCTAAACATTTTCTTATATATGGTAGGATTCCATTATTGCTACTCTGAGCTTCAATGACGATTATTCATTATTTTCTTAGGAATAGGTTAGTTTATGTGAATGAGTGCTATTTGAAAGATATTAGATTGTACATATGTCAAAAAGGCCTTTGTGATGTTAAAGTTTTTAGGATGTTTGTTTCTTTAATAAATGTAATCAATTTCTGTTTTATACATATACTATATAAATCCAAGGTTAGAAATGTTTATTAAGATATTTAATCCTCACTATAATTCTAGAAGTATAGGTAGTATCACCTTCACTTTACTCATGATAATATTAATAGATAGCTTTTGTTATTACTGTTGAAAGCTCTGGGCTAGGTACTGTTCTACAACCTTTTTATAGATGAGAAAACTAAGTACATTGAGTAAATTGTCTAGTCACATAGCTGGTAAGTCTGGGAATCATTGATCTTCTGATTCTGCACCTAAGCCTTTTCCACTGTTCTCTGCTGCTCTGTACAGTGAAAAAGCTACTGTCCCTCTCCTACATAGAACACTGCATAGAATTATAGCCAATTTTTTGCTTTAATTGCGAAAAAGTAAAGCACGTAATTGGCTTTCTTTCATTTCCTTGGTAAATCATCTGGGTACTTCCACTCCCCCGCAACTGCCCCCGTTCACCTAAAGAGAAGCTAGGAGCCAATCTAATGCTGTTACCCTTCCTTAGTGAAGCTAACTATTTTACATTAAGAATATTGTCTATATAGCTCCATGTTTTAAAAATTTTGTTTTTATTCTTTTTACCAAGCTATGGAAGCTTGTTTTAATTTGTCAGATGTTTTAAATATTTTGGATTTTTTTCTCCCCAAATATAGTATTATCAATTTAGATATGTAGAGTTCATCCTATAACTTCAGAATGTTGGAACTTTGATAACCACCATTTAACTTAACAGCTTTAGTTTTGGTGATTTCTAGGTTATCTTTAGATGTGTTGTGCACCTTATGTTTTCACCACTAAGACTAGATGATGATAACAAAAGGAATACTAAAGAAACCTAAATGTGTTCCCTTCTTTGGGTGCACTGAATTTTAAGTTAACAGACATTTTGACTGCAGAGATCTAGCCCAGTCATAGACATGGTTAGAGGTTTCTTGTTTTGTTTTGTTTTAAATAAATTTAATTAATTAATTAATTTATTTATTTATTTTTGGCTGTGTTGGGTCTTTGCTGCTGCGCACAGGCTTTCTCTCGTTGTGGTGAGCGGGGGCTAGTTTTTGTTGTGGTGCGTGGGCTTCTCATTGCGGTGTCTTCTCTTCTTGCGGAGCACAGGCTCTAGGAGTGTGGGCTTCAGTTGTAGCATGCGGGTTCAGTAGTTGTGGCTCATGGGCTCTAGAGAGCAGGCTCAGTAGTTGTGGCGCACAGGCTTAGTTGCTCCACGGCATGTGGGAACTTCCTGGACCAGGGCTCTAACCCGTGTCACCTGCATTGGCAGGCGGATTCTTAACCACTGTGCCATCAGGGAAGTCCTGACATGGTTAAAGTTTGAATTTTGAAATGAAATGATGGTTCTCTATGTGGCTGAGGTTATTCTTTGTGGCGGTGCTGTTAGTGAAGAGAGGAAGTCTGCATAGTTGTTCAAAGGGAGGCCTTTGGCTCCACAGAGGCCTCGTTTATAATCTTGATTCTACTACTGCCTAGCTGCAGTACCTTGAACAAGAAAGTTAACCTCCTCATGCCTCCGTTTTTTCACCTTTAAATTAGAAGTGATAATAACTACTTTACAGGAGTGTTTTGAGGGTTAAGTGACATTGACAAAGAGTAAGCAGTCAATCAGTGTTAGATACTATTT
Source organism: Mesoplodon densirostris (assembly GCF_025265405.1). Classification (NCBI taxonomy): domain Eukaryota; kingdom Metazoa; phylum Chordata; class Mammalia; order Artiodactyla; family Ziphiidae; genus Mesoplodon; species Mesoplodon densirostris. The sequence continues at coordinate 69,487,475 of NC_082662.1, read as the reverse complement.
TCAGACATTCATCGTGTTGGGGGAATTTTCTTTTTACTTGATAGTTTTATATCTGGCTTTGGCTAACTTCATCCTCCTTGATCATCTGTAAGATGACCTTAAGCCGAGCTCAGCATGTGAATGCCAAGAGTGTAATAAATGTTTGGGATACAAATATAAGCTACATAATGAGCATATGGTCCATTATACTCCACGTAGGTATTCTGCCTACATTTCTGTTTGTTGGTTTGGTTTGTTTTTATTTAAGGCTTGTTGTCTTTTTAAAAATCCAGATTAAATAGAAAAAGCAACCACGTAAGAGTATGCTGAAGGGTAGAGGTGCAGTCCTTCTGATTAGGCAGACTTGCAGGAAGTAGCATTTATATTTTTGATTCTTTTAATGATTGTCCACTATCCCAATTAAAAATTTGTTTTCTCACTTAGTCTTCAACAAGCAGACGACAGCACCCCCTTAATAAGCATCTCTTTAAACCTTCCACTTTCATGACTTCCCATGAACCACCAGTGTATATGGATGAAGATGATGACCGATCCTGTTTTCGTAGCCACATGAACACTGCTATGGAGGAGGCATCAGTAAGTTATCTATTTATACTATATTTATATCTGTCTATCTATCTATCTGTCTATCTTTATCTATGTATTATACAGACCAGGATACAGAATGGGAGCACCAGGATTTCCTAATTATTTATTCCTATTCTTCAGAGAATGTTGCTTTCTTTTCTTTTAATTAACTAGTCAAACTTATTTTACAATGGGCTTTTAAAATGTTTTTATGAAGAAACTTTCAAGCATATACAAAAATAAACCCATGTGCACCCATTATTCAACTTTAACAATTATCAGTTTGTGGCAATCTTATCTTCATCTATACTTCCTACCCACCCAACTTTCTGTCTGGGATTATTTTGGAGCAAGTTCCAGACATTATAAAATATCATTGTCATGTTTATTAAAAGGTACTTCTTTATATAATCCAGATATACAGTCAGTTCACATTTCCCCAATCAAAAATTGCAGTAGTTCCTCCCCACCCCCCGCCCTTTTCTCTCTCCTCTTTTTTCCCCTCTCACATTTGTTTTGTTGAAAAAAAGTCTTGTAGAATTTACCTCAGTGTGGATTTTGTTGTTTGCATCTCCTTGGTGTCATTTAATCTGTTCCTCTGTTCCCTGAATTTCCTATAAGTTGATAGGTCTAGATAACTGATCAGATTCAGGTTTATTTGTTTTTTTGTTTGTTAGGGTGGGCAGGACTACTTCATGTATACTTTTATCAGTTTGACATAGCATGCATTGTTGCTTAGATCCATTAACTCATTAGATGTTACAAAATAGTAAAATCCTTTCTTCATTTATTTGATAGAATATTCACAAAGTAACCCCCCCATCAACTATTTGATTATCCTAAGTTACATACAGAAAACGCAGCATAACTGCTTGATTCTTCCCTTTATTTTCTTGTTTTTAAAATAATGAGTTTGTTCTCTGATATCCTCCAGATTGATTCATGAGGTTTTAAAATTTTTGTAGTCTTATGAATTGTTGGACTTAAAATATATTTAATGTGTTTCAGTGCATTGATATTATTGTCTTTATTAGTGTACAAATTGGCCCATTGGTTGGTTGTAACCTATTCAAGCTGGATTTTGAGTTCTTTTGACAAGACTCTAGTAATCTTTTATAGCTTCCTTACTGTCCGGTAGCACAAGGAAATTCCAGGCTCATCTTGTATATTTCCTGCTTCAGACCTGGAGTCAGTTCTGCTTTCTTTTATTGAGAAATGGTATTTGTAGGCTCTATCCTGATATAGGATGTTACTTGCTACTGGATTGATCATTGTATCTAATCCTATATAGTGGACAGAGCTGAGAAATATGTTATATATTTGTTAAAATTAAAAGACATCATAAATTCATCATTTATTTCAAATTCAACTTAAGGACTGTGGGAATTTTACTTAACCCGTATTGATCTTTAATATGTATCATTTTTCTCCCATGCTGAAAATTCCAGTTATCAGTGACATCAACATAATGCTTACTTTCTTTGTCTCACACTGCCCACAGTAGTCTCAGAATTTAATAATACTAACACTGCCATCAACAATATGATCCTGAAAACAGGTTTTTTGGGTAGCACTGTTTTTGCGGAGCACAGGCTCCGGACGCGCAGGCTCAGCGGCCATGGCTCACGGGCCTAGCCGCTCCGCGCCATGTGGGATCTTCCCAGAATGGGGCACGAACCCGTGTCCCCTGCATCCGCAGGCGGACTCTCAACCATTGCGCCACCAGGGAAGCCCCGGGTAGCACTGTTTTTGCCTTAGGATATACCCAACTACAGAAATAAAGTCAAATTATACATTTTTTTTTTTTTGCTTTATAACAAATTTAATCAGTTATACATATACATATGTTCCCATATAAATTATACTTTTTAAATCCTCTTGGACTAATTCCTCTCTGTGTTGTCATCAACTGGATGCTAATTTAGGTTAATTCATTTCATTTTACTTTACATTCAGAGATTCCTTTTTATTGCTGTTAATATTTTTTATTTTACTATGCTAAAATTCTTCCTCAATAAGTAACATGATTCTTATTCCTTGCTTAAAGGACATGAAGATTGCCTTATATCTTCCTTAATACTTTGATTATATATGGTAACTGGAAAAGGAGATTTTAATGAAAAGTCAGCAGATAAAAATAAGTCTCCTTTGTTCTGTTTCTAGATTAATCAAACACTGATTGTATACTTTGGTATGAAACTACTGTAAAATGACTGTATTCTTAAATTTTTTTTTTCTTTTTAAACTTGTCTTTTTGAAAAACAGCTAGATTCTGCTGTGTCTTAAGATATGGCATTTGTGTGTAATTTTGTATTTTGTGACTATTAGAATTACTCATTTGAGAAATGTTTATTTACACTTAATATGTAACAGGCTCTGCTAGAGGTCAGCTCCATAGTTATGAATAAAATATCTATGATCTTGGGGTTCCCATAAACCTTAGTTTTGTGGGAGGAGATAAATGTGTAATCACATCAATAAATTACAAAATTTTAAAAATGCTTCAAAAGTAGGTGTCATTGTAATTATTTTAGAGGTACTTAATTCAGATTGAGAGTTTAAGTAGAAGACCCAAGGAAGTGATAGTCAAGTTGGCCATTGAAGGATGAATAAAACTTAGCTAGGTGAGGAGTGATGATGGGTTGCTTAAAAGAAGCACATTTTGAGAAAATTGGCAAAATATAGTATAGTATAGGTGGTTGAATTTGATTTAGCTTTTGTTTGGTTGATTTTATTTATTTATTTTAAAATGAGCACCAGTTTACATCATTCTGATTACTTTAAAATAGCTATTTAAATGTATATTTATGAATCCTCTAGTGTAAAATGTATAGATTTCAGTTTCTCTTCAGAAAACCAGTAGCTAGAGAGACAATCTGTATACCATTTAGACCCCCTTGAAATTGGTCATAGTATTTCTCCTTTAAGTAAATTTAAAATGATTATAACTAGGAAATCTGTTTATGGGTGAGCATTTTAAAAATATTTATTTGTTTGTTTTTTTGTTCATTTTAAGGTAACATTGGTTTATAACATTATATGTTTCATGTGTGCAGTATTGTAATTCAACTAATATATATGCACTACAGTGTGCACACCACCAAAAAATCTAGTTTCTATCCATCACCATACATTTGACTCCCTCTACCCATTTCTCCCTCCCCCTACCACTCTTCCCCTCTGTGGAAAGAACACCAATCTTTTCTCCGTACCTGTATGTGTTTTTGTTTTAATTTGTTTGTTTGTTTATTTATTTTATGTTTTTTAATATTCAACATAAGAGTGAAATCTTGGTATTTGTCTTTCTCCTCTGACTTATTTCACTTTGCATCAATTCCCTCAAAGTCCATCCTTGTTGCCACAGCTGGCAAGATTTTATCTTTTTTTTTTGATGGCTGAATAGTATGGAATTTTAATTTTTAATTGTGCTGAATACCCATAACAGAAAATTTACCAGCCAATTTTGAGTGTACAGTTCAGTGGTGTTAAAGTACGTTTACATTATTGTGCAACGAATCTCCAGAACTCTTTATGTCTTGCAAAACTGAAACTCTGCATCCAGTAAACATCATCTCCCAATTCCCTCCTCCTTCTAGCTCCTGGCAACTACCATTCTACTTTCTGTCTCTTTGAATTTGACTACTCTGGGTACCTCATATAGGTAGAATCATACAGTTTTTGTCCTTTTGTGACTGGCTTATATCACTTAGCATAATGTCATCAAGGTTCATCCATCACGTAACATGTGTCACAATTTCCTTCCTTTTTACGGCCAAATAATATTCCATTGAGTGTGCATACCACATTTTATTTATCCATTCTTCTGTCAATGGACACTTGGGTTGCTTCCACCTTGCTGTTGTGACTAATGCTGCTGTGAACACGGGTGTACAAATATCTGTTGGAGTCTCTGCTCTCAAATTCTTTTGGGTATATACCCAGAAGTGGAATTGCTGGATCATATGGTAATTCTGTTTCATTTTTTGAGGAACCACAGTACTGTTTTCCATAATGGCTACAACATTTTATATTCTCACCAACAGTGTACAAAAGTTTCAGTTTCTCTACATCCTTGCCAACACTTATTATTACTATTTTTTAATTTTGATAGTAGCCATCTTAGTGGGTGTGAGGTGATTTAACTTTTTTTTTACCATCTTTATTGGAGTATAATTGCTTAACAATGTTGTGTTAATTTCTGCTGTATAACAGAGTGAATCAGCTATATGTATACATATATCTAACTTAATCTTGTTGACCAAATTTAATAATACCCTTAGACTTAAAATGCAAATTAAAAAATTTAGCAGAATTTGTATTCTTTGTATTTGCCTAAAATATCTAAATTTAATACATTTTATTATAAAATTTCTTACTACATTATTTAATTATATGGGTTACATCATATTTATTGGTATTACATATTTATTACATTATTTATGTTGTCTTTCTCAGGGGTAACATAGGAAGGCAGTAGCTATAATTTAACATCTTTAGTTGACAAGAATTTGAAATGGATGAAAGATAGTGGGAGATAAGGTAGGTGAAGTGTGAGATTATAAAGAATCATTATCCAGCTGAGGACTTTGGACTTGACACTGTAGATAGCGAGGAAGCCATTTTTAGCAACAGTGAGACAGAGGAGGGAGTGGATACTATAGAGGACTGATATGAGAGAGATTTTAGGTAGTGTTAAATAGTGACAGAATTATGTTATATTAGATATGACAGTATAAAATTAAGGATAACACTTAGATTTAGGCCTTGGGCTGCTAGGTGTGTAAGGGGTTAGTTATATAGACAAATCTGGGTTCAAATCACTTGAATCTGCAACTAATTAACTATGTAAGCTTGGGCATATGTTATAATTTCTATAAACATCAGTTTCCTTGATATAATATAAATATAGTAGTTAATAATACCTAACATGGAGAGCAGGAGGAACGGGGGGTGCAGGGGTTGTCTGGTCCAGGATTGGGAATTGATGGAACCATGGGATTAATGAATTGGGGATGCTTTTTGGAGGGTTGTGGAAATCAGTGACCATGGGATCAGTCATGAGGTAGCAAAGGGAAGAAATGGATCCTGGGTAGCAGAGCACAAATAAATTGGGAAAATAGGAAGCAGTTAGTGATTCATCTGTCAACTTCAAATTCATATAGCTTTTACTGTTCATTTCTTTATTGTAAATAATAATCTTTGTAACTTAAGTTTATCCTTTTGAGTAAGAGGAATGTACTGTCTTGATCATTGGGAGTACTGAGCAGAAAACAGAGCAGAGATTAGTTTGCTTGTTGTTAAGAAAATGTCATATTTACCTGAGGAAGCTTAAAAATCTGTTAGATTGGAGAAGAGGAGCTTCCTGCAGATCAGGAAGAAGCAGATTACAAGGAGTCTTCCAAGTCGCCATGAACTCGTTGGGATGGGGTTGAACTGCGTTAGTGTATGACAGAGGTGGGAGTCACGCCTTGTTCCCCTGGTACTTGCATTATGAAGATGCCTACTACAGTTCAGTATTACTGTTGCATTAAGAAGCCCTCTAGGACTTCTTAGTGAGAGGATGAGAGGCCCGTGTACTGCAAAAAAAAAAAAGAAGACCTCCAGAAGTATTAGTCTAAAATACTGCTGATAGTAGCGCTGATTTTCTGTGAGCCCTAAAAGGTTGAGGGTCTCTTAAATGTGAAAAATATCTTGTCCATAGAAAAATATTCTTTATCAGTATTTCTTATACTAGTTCATTTTAATTATGAAACTAACATTTTTGTTTTGTGTTTTGTTTTTTTCAATAGGATGAAGAAAGTATTCCTATTATGTATAGGAATTTACCTGAATATAAGGAACTATTACAGTTTAAAAAGTTAAAAAAACAGAAACTTCAGCAAATGCAAGCTGAAAGTGGATTTGTGCAACATGTGGGCTTCAAGGTAAATTCTACTTAATTTTTCTATTCATTTAATTTTTAAAAGGATGATAAGATATATTTAAGGTGGTTTTCGGAGCTTTAAGCTCCACGACTTTCAAGCACACAGATAAAAGTAAGTTTAGCTCTTGTCCTGTTCATTTATACAAAGTAGTGTGCCACAGTTACTGGTGTCAAGAGATTTATGATTCAGTAAAGATAGAGAAGAAAAATATACAGGTATACTTTGAGGTAATATATGAGATGAGAAGTTTTTCTAGCTATTCCCCCACCCCAAATTTACTGAGATATAACTGACAAATAAAAACTGTACATATTTAAGGTGTACAAAAAATTTAAGATACAAAGAAAATTCACCTCGCGTAGTTATCTTTTATTTTTTTTTGAGATAAGAACACTTAACATCTGCTCTCTCAGCAAATTTCAAGTATGCAATGCAGTATTATTAACTATAATTACCGTGTTGTACATTAGACCTCCAGAACTTATTCATCTTATAACTGAAAGTTTGTACCCTTTGACCAATGACAACACGCCCACCACTACCTCCCTCCCGCCCCCCAGCCCCTGGCAACCCTCAGCAACCTCCATTCTAATTCTTTGCTTCTGTGAATTTAACTTTTTTGGATTCTACATTTAAGTGAGATCATATAGTATTTGTCTTTCTGTGTCTGATATACTTCACTTAGCATAATGTCCTTAGGTTTCATCCATGTTGTCACAAATGGCAGGATTTCCTTCTGTTTTATGACTGAATAATATTCCAGTGTGTGTGTGTGTGTGTGTGTGTGCGTGTGTGTGTGTATAGAGAAAGAGAGAGAACACATTTTCTTTATCCATTCATCCATAGAGCTATTTCTTTTGTTGTTGCTGTTGTTTATGGATCAGAAATTTCTTTTCCCCATTCAGAGTCAGTTATCTCTGCTGTTTTTTGAGGGGCTAGTAGAAATACATTTATTCATGCCACAAAATTTTGAAATATCCATTTATGTTCCAGGCACTTTGCTAAGTGCTAGGGATTCAGCAGTAAACAAGATGGACTCACATCCTTCCTTATTCTGTTTTCATCTCATAAGTGATTTAGAGAAGTTAAATGAATGAATTAGTTGAGTGTGACTAGCGTGCATACTGGAGAGTAGTGAGAGGCTATTTAGTTGCCTTGGAAATTTTGCTAAGGAGTTTAAATTCTTCTAAAATGTTGGAGAAACTTTGAAGGATTTTAAGCAGAGTAACATGAAATTTGCATTTTGGACAGATCATTCTATTTCCTTAAACAGTACAACCCTTAGGAAGGCAGTGGGTTTAGGTGGATAACTCTTAATCTCTGACTACAGTATTGTTAAATTCTTTAAATAATAATTTGTTCATGTATATTTTTTATGTAATTAAAAAAAATTAAGTGAAGGGGGAAAAAGATCATTCTGGCATTAGTATGGAGAATGGATAGGAAGAAAGCAAGGCTGAGGGCAGGGAGACTAGTTCGAGATTCTCTTCATTAATTTAGACAAAAGATGAGAATGTCCTGAACTTGACTGGTGGCTACAGAAATAGAGAGATTGACAGGTTTGAGAACACCTTAGACATCAGAACTGGCTATACTTGGTGGGATTGGAGGAAGTAAAATTGAGACCATGAACTACAGATTTGCTGGTAGTGGTACACATAAAAATACTGATGTGTGCTGTGACTTAATAAATTTAAAACAAAATTCTTACACCTCTGATCCTCTGGAGTGGCTATTAGCCAGACTATATTAAATGATTTTATTTTCTTGATCTTTCAGTGGTCCTGCTTCTCCATTTAGAGATTTTCCTAATTGACAGCTATGTCTTTCCAGGAAGAAACTCTCTCCACTTCTCATAATTTTGTTGTAAGACCCAGCTGTGGCTTGTTTGCCAGTCTGTCAGCCACTCTAGTTGGCCTGATGATCAAAGAAACTAGAAATGAGATTTACTTTGATTTCCAAGATTGCGCAGAACACATCGAGGGCTACCACACTGCCACAACACTGAGAAAGAGCTAAATTTGCCTTTTCTTCATGGGTGGGCATTGGTTATTAGGAGCCTTCAAGGCTTTGGAAAGTAACTCAGTACGATGAAAGTTCAGAGAGGATTTTGTGTTCACTTGGGTTTATGTTAGCTGTGGTAGCCTGTTTTAAATAGTTCTGTAACATATTTGGATAGTTTTAACTATGGTATTAAGTCAGTGGTTCTCAATCCCAGTCATTGTACACTGGTCTGAGGTAGCTTTCAAGTCAATAGCTACTAATAACCAAATGCCCAAGTTTGCCGATGATTTACTTAAGATTTTTAAAAATAAATTAAAGCATATTATGATGTTCCTCTCACCCATCTGTATTGTAGCTCAATCTTGAATGGATAGAGTTTCAGCTAGTTTGCTAGAAATTGTGCCTAACTTATAACCATTTTTTGTGTTATCCCACTATATGGTGCATGGGGAGAGAGGAGAGAATGTCTATGTGCACATTATGTGTTGCCCAGCAGGAATAAAGAAAGCTTGAGAACGATATAGTTTAATACTTTTTCTCTCTGAATCTTTAATAGTGTGATAACTGTGGCATAGAACCTATCCAGGGTGTTCGGTGGCACTGCCAGGATTGTCCTCCAGAAATGTCTTTGGATTTCTGTGATTCTTGTTCAGACTGGTAAGTGTTACCTTTCATTGTAAGTCTTAAATTTTGACAAGAGCTTCTCAGACACTAGTGAGTTTGATTTCTAAACTGCTTAGAAAATCACCACATTTAATGGGTTGAACTTTGCTATTCTAGACAATTAAGAAATACTCCTTAATGACACCATATCTCAAGTAACTTTCCATTAGAGATTTTGATAGATTAATGGATTTAAACAGGTAGAGCTGTGAGGAAGTTTGATAATATCTAGACCAAAATGCATCCAATGCCATGTAATGATGTGTTTGTGTGTGTGTGTGTGTTTTCTTTTCAGCCTTCATGAAACAGATATTCACAAGGAAGATCACCAACTAGAACCTGTTTATAGGTCAGAGACATTCTTAGACAGAGACTACTGTGTGTCCCAGGGCACCAGTTATAATTACCTTGACCCAAACTACTTTCCAGCAAACAGATGACATGGAAGAGAACATCGTATACTAGTCCTCTTCAACACATAGCAATGGTATCATTGTGAATTATGTGCACAGTTTGGAAAGATTCTCTACTTTCCCTGAAATGACACTCACAGCATGACAGCTTCCTGAGTGTTCTCGTCAACAGCTCTGCACCGTTGTTGCTCTAGATCACTGTTCAACAGCTGAACATTCCTGGTGAGCAAAAGGGTTTCCCTGGTGAAATTCTCACCACCACCTTAAAGCCTTTTAGGTGGTGATCTTAAATGGGTGAGATGGAAATGAGAGCACATATTAAAGAGAGAGTAAATTCCAAAGGTTTCAAAGAACTTGGTCATAACTATGCTAATGAGAAGACAAAGTATTTATATTAAAACAGTTTAGTAGCTTTCAGTTTTGTGAAAATAGTTTCCAGCACAGAAACTGACTTCCTTAGACAAAGTTTTAACCAATGATGGTGTTTGCTTCTAGGATATATACACTTTAAAAGAACTCACTGTCCCAGTGGTGGCCGCTGATGGCCTTTAGTAAATTGGAGCTGCTTAACCATATTGATGTCTAATTTCTTTTAACCACAATGAACTGTCCTTATTACCAACAGTGAAGCACTACAGGAGGCAACTGTGGCATTGCTTCCTTAACCAACTCATGGTGTGTGAATGTTATGAAATTGTCACTCAGATATATTTTTTACATGTAATGTTATATAAGATGATCATGTGATGTGTACAAACTATGGTGAAAAGTGCCAGTGGTAGTAACTGTGTAAAGTCTCTAATTCACAACATTAATTCCTTTAAAATACACAGCCTTCTGCCTCTGTATTTGGAGTTGTCAGTGCAACTCATTGAAGAAAACTGCCTAATAGAAAAATCATATATATGGTAATAATTTCCCTCTTTTGTAGTCTGCACAAGATCCATAAAAGATTGTATTTTTATTACTATTTAAACAAGTGATTAAATTTAGTCTGTGCAGTGAGCAAGAGTTCACATGCATTCTTTTATACTGCTGGATTTTGTTGTGCATCATTTAAAACATTTTGTATGTTTCTTCTTATCTGTGTATACAGTATGTTCTTGAATAATGTTCATTTGTCAGAAGAACTGTGAGAAATAAACTATGTGGATACTGTCTGTTTATATTATAGAATGCTTGTTGTGACTTCCTTCGGTTAGATTTTGGATTTTATTTTTACTAGTATTAAAACCAAAACAATTTTTTAAGGTTTTTTTTTTTTTTTTCCTTTACCTATCTGTCCCTTAAAAAAGAGTAAGGGCTATATGATGGAAAAGAAGGTAAACTTGAGAAGCTCTGTAAAAGATGGTAATGTTTTCACTCAGTGTGTGTGCTGAAACACTAAACTAGGTTAACAAAAAAGAATATGTACCATGGTTAAAGAAAAAGACAATTATTAATGTCCAGATGTGAAAACTAAACTTAGGTTGAAAACTTTTAACCTAACCATCATTCTTTCTGATGAAATAAGCCCCCCATGTGTTAAATAAGGGGTTTTTGAAAATCACTGTATTCCGTGGAAATTATTATTGACTACTGGAAAAGAAAATATAAATATTCTAAGATTGATTAAGTATACTGATGCAATTTTTAGAGTCTCCTGTTTTTTCCAATTTGAAATCAAGGGGACATTATTTACCAGTCCTCTTCAATACATTGCAGGGTACTGAAATCATACCCTGAATTTTTTTAATTGAGAAAAGTAATATAATTTTAACTATAGAAATATGAGAATTTTAAAGTAATATATTGATTAAAGAATACTGATGATTTTGATAAAATATATCACATCAGAAGAAAAGGAAATGGACTTGAGTTAGAGTTTTTGCTCTGGAATTATTAGTTGGGGCAAGAAGAGGGGAATCATTAACATTCTGGGCATTTGGCTATTAAACTACAAGTGAATATGCCAAAGATCTACCTTCAGCTTGTAGTAAAGTTGAAGTAGCACTTGATGGTAACTTCTGTAACTTCTATGTTTGCATAGAAGTAATACCAGTCAGTTTTGGAGAGCCATTCAGAGCCATTCAAAAATCCCATAAAGTATGAAGTATGCTTTGAAAGAGTGATACAATTGATATTTATATAAGAAGAATAGACAAAATAAATCCACTTAAATGTATTTTTTTAAGGACAAAGATTTTGAGAATTTTGAGTAACAAAGAGGATTATTTTCTGCTTGAGCAAAGATGTGTTTATTTTGCATTTTTCAGCTCCAAGCAAATAGTCCTCATGGCTTTAAAAGGGTAGTAGTAGTGGTAATGTGTTTTGTTGTTGTTTTAATGTGAGGACTGCAGGAATGCACAGGGCTCTCATTTGCAAGTAGGTCTTCCATCTCCTACACAGAAGCATTGGTTGTAAAAGACAACATAGACCTACTTGTTAAAGCATCACTTATTTAGTAGTATTCAGTAGGTCAGTTGTATTTCCTGAAATATTCTGCTCAAATTATTTGCTAAGAACTGAAGGAACTTTTAATGACACCTAAAACCACTGCTTTAATGTTTTTAGGCAGAGGGAATTTTGGTTGGTGTGTGATGTGTGCTAAGAATAATAGCAAACACGGATAGGGTGCTTGTTATGTGCCAAGCAAGCATACGGTAACGAATTTAATTCGTACAACCTATGAGGCAGGTTCATTTTTATCCTGTTTTCATATGAGGAAATCTAGCCAGAGAGGTTAAGTAACTTGCCCAAGGTCATATAGTTAGTAAAGTGGTGATGCTTAGATTTTAACCCAGACAGATTGCTTCAGAGTCAGCGTCTGAGCAAGAATATTCCCTTTGTGTCAGGGGTCTCAGAGATGGTGGAGGTGGATGTGTGCAGGAGTTGCTTTTCTGTCTTTTCTTCTGGTGTGGTATGCACCCTAGAGTACAAACGTGAGCACACGTCCAGGTTTATAGCTCAGAATAGAGCAGCATATCTGTGGATGGGGAAACCCATCGATCTGTGAAATCATCTGCCCCATGACGAATTAGGAAAACACATAATTTACATATTCTAATTTGACAGCAGACATGTGGTCATGAGGCTTTAGGTGAAGCTGGGACTGAAGACTTGGGTCTTCTGCCTCAGTTACGATTTGTTTCCATGCATATTTGGTGCCTCTCACTTAACCTAATAGTATGCTGTGTCCATTTTTCTCTCCTTTTCTCTTTCGTTTAAATTAAATTGCAGAACACAACAATTTACTGAGGTATGAGGAACATTTTTTTATGAAATTAAAAAAATAATATATGACATGTATTAAGGATAAATACTTTGCAAATTTCTATGTTAGTGATAAACATAAGAGTGGCATGCTATATAAACTGTACTTCTTACTGTGGATAACAAAGTTTGAAGGGCATTATTCTAGGTACACTGGGTAGATTGAAAGCCTCCAGATAATAAGTAGATTTTTACACAAGATTATGTCCTATTTAGGTTCTAAAGGTTTGTTTTTATTTCACATCTTGAAGAAAAATGGGCTTCTGTTTATATGATCCCAGGAAAAAAAAAAAAAAAAAAAACAACCTTTTCCCCTACAGTTCAAGTAGCTGATTAAATGGATTTTTGAACATGGTGTCACATTTAGCTCCATGAGGACAGAGACCATCCGTGTCTATCTTTATCCCTAGGGCCTGGCTCTTAGTAGACTCTCAATAAATATTTATTGGTAGTAGGACCAATGTTTTGGTTACATTTTTCTCTAGGAAGTTAGAGAAACCACCTATGTCTGAGTGTGTCTGTGAGTGCCTCTGTGGGACCCTTAGAGGGTTTGCCTCAGGAGATCTCCTTTACAGGGCTCTGGGAGGAATAAAGGATCATTACATCCTATTTTATCTGGAGGATGTGGTTCAAACCTGGGTGGCTGAGATTTTGGTTCTCTCTGGGACCCCATTTTCTGCCATGTTTTTAGAGTGATGTAATGTTAACTAGCATGGAAATTCTGGGTCCTAGTCTCAGTTGTGGAAGTGAGACCCTCAACAAATGTTGACAAAGAACTGCCTCTTATTGAGCACTGGGAACTAGTAAATGATCTACATGTATTATTAACCTGTTTAATCAGCACAGCACCTCTATGAGGTTGCTTACTATTGTGACCTCCATGGTACAGATGAGAAAACTAAGGTTCAGAGGATTTAAATGTTAGCTCTCCATAATGACTGCTATGTGTGGGACTGAGGATACAGAGCCTTGCCCTTCTGAAGCTTATATTCTAATGCCGAAGACCTGCAGTAAACAAGTAAATAAAAAATACTATGTAATTTTACGCAGACATAAATGCTGTGAAGAAAAATAATGCTTGAAAAAAAAAAAAGATGGACGGATCGGGACCAGCCTGCCATTTAGAGGGAATAATCAAAGAACACCTCAACAACAAGGGTAAAATTGAACAGAGACCTAAATGGAGTGAGGGAATTAGGCTTGTGGATAATCTGGAGGAAGAGGCAGGAGGAGAGCAAGGGCAAGGGCCCTGATCCAGTAGAGAGCTTAGCTTGTTCAGGCAACGTTAAGAGGGCCAGTGTAGCTTGAACCAAATGAGTAAGAGGCGAGTGGTAGTTGTTGAGGTGAGAGAGGGCAGAGGGCCAGATCAGGTGAGGCCTTGAATGTAGATCATTGTGAAGGAGTTTGGACTGTGTTCTGATGTCTTCTACATACAGACAAGGTCTTCTTCGAGGGGCAGAGGCCTCTAAGGTCCTTTCCTGCTTTAGTGACTTCAGTGATGTCATATCAAGCCATTCAAGTCAGTCAACCTGTTTTAACAGTTCTGTAGAAGACTTGCTTTGCACCTCTAGATACTCTTCTTCCGGGCAAAGCCATTTACCCCTGCTGATCTTTTTCAAGAGGGTGGCCAACTGCAGCCATAAAAGCCATGGCTGGGCTTGTCTGCTGCCCTGCTGTCTATCAAAGCTGTGGTGGGCATGGGCTGTTGACCAATATGTGGTATGTGTTTAAAGAATGTTAATTCCTACAAAGAGTCACTTTGTGTTTTCTGGCACAACTGATAATTTTCATCCTGTAACTCTCTTTTTCTGATTTGCTCAAATACTCCTTGTCCTCCCCTGTAGAGAGTGTTACAACTCGGGGTAGTAATGAAGTATTTGACAACTGTGTGAGTTGTAGGAACATGCCCCCTTTTGTTAATAGAGGCGTAATTGTAACCAAAGAAATTTAATTTCTTCTTTAGCAAACACTGACATTTCTGTTTAAGAATGACTGCTAGAGTAAAAGGAAATACCATGTATCATGAATTACACTGGAAGTTCTTTCTGTAATAGCTCAAAACTGGCCTATGGCCAAAATTAAAACCATATGAGCATATCATAAATCTCAACTCTTACTGTGTTTGCTTCTAATTCTGTTTGGAATAAGGCTTCAAATGCTTTCCAGAATGATGTGAGTTACAAATAAATAGAAAAAGAGTTATCCTGTGTTCCATTTACTTTATTTATACATATCCATTTCAAGAAAAAAAAAAAGATTTAAAAAATACAATTCTGTCCCAGAAATGGATCCTTATCTGCACAACCATTGAAGAAAAAAAATCATGCAAACGGAAACTATGGTCTTTTCTAGTGACTGAGTGGAAGATGCAGTTATTCCAGTAGAATATATAAGAAACTCTTATTTGGCAACTGATAGCACAGAAGAGAAACCAAACTTCACCGGTTTGATTTGAGGAAACACAATTTTACATACGGATAAAGGGTTTGCAAACCCCTGGAAAAGGCCTGTATGGAACAGATACAGCATTGGGATCTGTTAAACATGGTGTACTGACATGCCCTTTCCACCCAGGTCAGTTTTGTTACTATATTTCTTACTTGCTTGGTAACTAAATAGATAATCATTTAAAACCAAAGCCATAAGTTGACATTAGTCCAGTGAATGTGATAACAAACCACCGCATGCTTTTAAATTCTGTGTGGTCATTGGTTTTAACGTATAATTCCCCCAATGCACCACCAGGTATAGAAGAGACTAGGTTATTAGATAATTTATTCAATTTGTTCACTTAGCCAATACGACACTATTCCAAGTAGCCAGTATCATAGAAATGAATAGAGAAATGTTACCGGTGACTAGTCTAGATTTTGCTATCTTGGAAAAGCTATACAATTTCACATATAAAAAAGCTCATCACATTTTTTCAAATTTAATCAAATTTGTTATGAACAGTGGGTGGTCTCGTCAACCCAATCTCTTCAGCTCTGAGCTGGATGAGACTTGAGGAAACAGCGTCCAGAGGAAGAGGCCCAGGCCTGCCCCCCATCTTAAGGGCCTTAATCAGGTAACAAGAGATAAATCTTCAGAAGAGGAAGGAAGATGTGATGGGGCGTTAGGGATGCTAACTCCTCCCTATCTGCGAGAGTAGAACCGAATGATCAGACTCTAGTAAGTCCTGAAGGCACAACTGACACAGATGGGCACTGCACTGCTGTTCATGTACTAATTTAGCTCAGAGGTGATAAAAAAGTGTGCTGCTGTGAGTGCAGACAGCTGTCTGACTTAGGAAGAAAAGGTTGGATAATACCAAATACACCATGCATGATTTCCAGACACCTCTTGGGTCAAGCTGGGAAGCAAACAGCAATGTCAGGATTTGGGGGTGGGGGGCATACAAAAGGTTTAAATGGAAACATACAGTGTTATGGGATGAACTTTCAATATTTTTCTCTGTCTCCACTCTCCTTAACATACATGCATTTTTGCCTTCAGAAAATAGAGTCAATAGCTGTGCAGAGTTGAAGAAAAACTTCCTCTGGCGTCCCCTCTGCATTTATCTATGTTAAAAAGGAAAGAAAGAGAAAGTTAGTCTTAAGAAATGTTTGTAAATAAGGCCACTTTTAGTAATAAAAAGATTACCCGCTTATAAGTTGCTGTGCAAAATTTTAAAACACAGGACTCCAAAATCACAGAGAAAAGAGTAGTTGTTTAAAAACTAGGTGCCTAATTAAAAAAACAAGACACGACTACACACCTATTAAAATGGGCAAAATCTAAAACACGTCATCAAATACTGGTGAGGATGTGGAGCAACAGGAACTCTCATTCTTTGCTGATGGGAATGCAAAAGGGTACAGTCACTTGGGAAAAGAGTTCGGCAGTTTCTTACAAATTAAACATTCTTAGCATATGATCCAGCAGCCTGTGCTCTGGTACTTACCCAAAGGAGTAGAAAACGTATGTCCACACAAAATGCTGCACACATGTTTATAGGAGCTTTATTCATGATTGCCAAAACTTGGAAGCAACCGAGATGTCCTTAGGTGAGTGGATAAATAAACTGTGGTACATCCAAACAATGCGATATTATTTAGTGCTCAAAAGAAATGAGCTCTCAAGCCATGAAAAGACTTGGAGGAAACTTAAATGCATATTACTAAATGAAAGAAGCCAATCTCAAAAGGCTGCATACAATATGACATAATGGAAAAATGGCAAAACTGTGGAGACAGTAAAAAAGATCGAGAGCTGGGGGGAGAGAGAAATGAGTAGGTGGAATGCAGGATTTTTATGGTAGTGAAACTATTCTGTGTGATACTATAATGGTGGATACATGTCGCTATACATTTGTCAAAACCCATAGAACGTGCAACGCCAAGAGTGAACCCTAATGTAAACTATGGACTTTGAATGGTAATGATGTGTTGATGTAGGTTCATCAGTTATAACGAATGTGCTACTCCTGTGTGGGATATTTTTGTTCTGGGGGGTTTTTTTGGGGGGGGGCCACACCGCGCGGCTTACAGGATCTCTGTTCCCCGACCAGGGATTGAATCCAGGCCCCCTGCAGTGAAAGCTCGGAATCCTAACCGCTAGGCCACCGGGGAACTCCGTGTGGGGTGTTGATAGTGGGAGAGGTTGTGTGTGTTTTGGGACACGGGGAATATGAGAACTCTACTTTGTGCTCAAGTTTGTTGTGAACCTACAGCCTGTCTAACAACAACAGCAAGAGCTAGGTGCTTATTGAGGTAGATAAAGTATTGTTAAAAGTCACGGAAAGGCTTTGAGTTAGTTAAAATGAGACTTCTGAGTGTTCTGGAGTGTTTGGAGCAGGGTAGGAACAGGGCAGAGGCTGGGGGATGAGAAGGACGGGTGTGGAAAAGAAAGCAAAAGTTGAGACCTCAACTTGCAGGTGTGCTAAGCGCTAAGGGCAGAGCCCTCTTGGAGATTGTTGATACGCCAGGGCAAGGAGCCAACAACAAAGGAAGTAGGAGGGAGCTGATTTCCCGGGCATGAAAGCACCACCACCCCCTCCTCGCAACATTTCCTAACATTGTGCCAACCACTGAGATTTGTCCCACCGCACATGTAGCATCCATAGAAAGTAGAGGCCTGGTGATCCAAATGAGACTCGTGGAAGGGGCGGGGTTGTGAGCTTGCTAAAATGCAGCTTTTTCATACTTCATCTCCAGAGGTTCTCATTTGGTGAGTTTCGGCTGGGTCTTCTAATCCGCGAATTTAAACAAGTTCTACAGATGATTTTGACGTGGGTCATCTCAGACCGCACTTTGAGAAACTCTAGATGATTGCTTCAGTTCCTGTCTACCTTCTTTGTGCAAATGAGTTTTGATTTTACAACCCCTGGGATTCCAGAGGTAGAGTGAATGCTCAAAAGGAAAAAAAAAAAAAAGTACACATTTAGGGACTTCCCTGGTGGTCCAGTGGGTAAGACTCCACGCTCCCAATGCAAGGGGGCCCGGGTTCAATCCCTGGTCAGGGAACTAGATCCCACATGCCGCAACTAAGAGTTCGCACGCCACAACAAAGATCCCGTGTGCCACAACTAAGACCCAGCACAGCCAGATAAAAAAAAAAAAGTACACATTTAAATATCCTAGAAAATAGATAATAACGATGTTTGTAGAAGCATTGTTTGTAGTCTTCCCAAACCGGAAAAATTGCAAATGTCCATCAGCAGTAGATGGATAAATTGTGGCATAGTCATATAATGGAATACTATAGTAATGGAAAAAACAAACTACAGCTACATCCAGCAACATGGATTAATCTCACAAGGTTGAGGGAAAGAAACAAGTTGAAAAAATATGCATTCAGTACGATTCAATTTATATGAAGTTCAAAAATGAGCAAAGCTAAATTATATCGATTAGGGCTCCATACACAGATGATAAAACCACAGTGAACCAGGGAAATAATTATCATAAAAGTCAGGATGGTTACTTCCTGAGGAGAAGAAGGGAGATTTGATTGGGAGGGAGAGACATGTGGCAGAACTTCTGTGACTGCTGTTTCTTGACCTGCATGATGATTACACGGTGTTCATTTTATAATTCTTCAAATTTTTCATATAACTTTTATGCATTCCTGTATGTATGCTGTATCTCACAACAAGGAAAAAAAATAAAACCTAAAAACATTTTTTCAGCTTCTCCCCCTCTTCCCCATAAACGTATCATACTTGATCCTTACAGGAGGGTTAAAGAGCAACCCGCAGTTGGTTTGTCTCCCTGGCTGGCGGCTCTCCATCGCGGGGGCAGGGACTTTGTGGTTTTCTGTCCCTCATAGCACCTTGCTTGTTGCTTTACCTCTTCTTCCTTTCCCTTTCAACCAACAAACATCTTCTGGCTGCCAACAATATATTACATGCTGGAGAAACCACGGTGAAATGGACATAATGGTCCTGCTCTCAAGGAGCTCACAGCTCAAGGGTCGAGACAACAGGATTTCACACTGTTGTCAGGTAAGCACAGGAGCTCTGGATAAAGGGATACTTTATACAATCTTGGGAGGGCAGGAAGCTTCCTGAGGCAAGTTGTCATCGTCATCATCATTAAAAATAATACACTTTAGGGCTTCCCTGGTGGCGCACTGGTTGAGAGTCTGCCTGCCGATGCAGGGGACACGGGTTCGTGCCCCGGTCCGGAAAGATCCCACATGCCGCGGAGCGGCTGGGCCCGTGAGCCATGGCCGCTGAGCCTGCACGTCCGGAGCCTGTGCTCCACAACGGGAGAGGCCACAACAGTGAGAGGCCCGCGTACCACAGAAAAAAAAAAAAAACTATGGTGAAAAATAATACACTTTACTACTAATGAAGCATAAGTGCTATTTTTTTTTCACTTTCACCCTTGCTTTACTTTCTCCCTTCCTTTTCTCCCCTCCCTCCTGCCCTCTCTTAATCCCGTCCATCCCTCCATCCCTGCTTTGCTCACTCCCTCACTCCCTACTGGGCTCCCTCCATCTATCACACCCTCCCTTTTCTGCTCCTCTCTCATTCCCTCTCCTCTCACTTGCTCCCTTCTTCCAACCCCTGCTCCATCCTCCCCTCCCCCCTAGCACAAGTGCTTTTAAACAAACAGGTAATTCTAACAATGATCTTAGGCAACAGGTATTGTTATCCCCATTTCACAGACGATGAAACTCAGGTCCTGAAAGATGAATTAAATTTCCCAAGGTCATACAGCTAAGCAAGTGTCAGACACCTGGTTCAAACCCAGGTCTCTGACTCCAAAGTCCTTGTACTTGTTGACTACATCCTTGTATATTACATCCACCAGTTCAAAATAGCTGGATGGTTGAACTTAGTGGGAGTAGCAAGGAGTGAAGCTGGAATAATAAAAAGAGGTTGACTATAAAGAGGCTAATAGACTATTATATAAGAATAAGGGGGAGTCGGGTAATGGTTTTTAAGGAATAGGTTGACATAATCAAACAGAAACATTTGTTTCCTCAGAGATTGGCTCTAGATAGGTATCTAGAAAGTATCCTCTAGATATCCAGTGATCCCACTCCTGGGCATATATTTGGAGAAAACTATAATTCGAAGAGATACATGCCCCCCAATGTTCACATCAGCATTATTTACAATAGTCAAGACATGGAAGCAACCTAAGTGTCCATTGACAGATGAATAGATAAAGAAGATGTGGTACATATATACAGTGGAATATTACTCAACCATTAAGAAGAGTGAAATAATTCCATTTGCAGCAACATGGATAGACCTAGAGATTATCATACTAAGTGAAGTAAGTCAGAAAGAGAAAGACAAATATCATATGATATCGCTTATACGTGGAATCTAAAAAAAATGATGCAAATGAACTTATTTACAAAACAGAAATAGACTCATAGACATAGAAAATAAATTTATGGCTACCAAAGGGGAAAGGCATGGGCGAGGGATAAATTAGGAGTTTGGGATTAAAATATACACACTACCTTATGTAAAGTAGATAACCAGGGACTTCACTGGTGGTCCAGTGGTTAAGAATCCATCTTGCAATGCAGGGAACCCCGGTTCAATCCCTGGTCGGGGAACTAAGATCCCACATGCCGTGGGGCAACTAAGTCCTCATGCTGCAACTACTGAGCCCGGGTGTCACAACTAGAGAGCCTGTGTGCCACAACTAGAGAGAAGTCCACGCACCGCAATGAAGAGCCCGTGTGCTGCAACAAAAGATCCTGTGTGCCGCAACTAAGACCCAAAGCAGCCAATAAATAAATAAATAAATATTTTTAAAAATTAAAAATATAAAATAGATAACCAACAAGGACCTACTGTATAGCACAGGGAACTATACTCAATATCTTGTAATAACCTATAATGGAAAAGAATCTAAAAAATGAATATAAATATATATGTATAACAATCACTTTGCTGTACACCTGAAACTAACACAACATCGTAAATCAACTATATTTCAATTTTAAAAAGTACCCTCATTTTCCCATTCCTTCCTCCCTTTCCTCACAGAAACAGGCTATTGTAGGAGTAGAAACACACTCTTGGAGCCCATTTTCTGACCCACTATCTGGACTTTATAGAAAGATATGGATTCTCTCTTGTAAAAGCTGGGCAACTTGGTTTCAGGAACAAGGGCTAATGAGCACAAGCATCTGATACTTTCTGACGTCTGAGACTGGGAGGCAGAAGGCTTTGCAGCGGGATCTTGTCAATCTTGTCAATCAGGCCAAGGCTGATGTTTGGGGGAAGCTGCAAGCTGGGCTGAAGGAGTGAGTCATGCCCGGAGCTTTAGCTGGGCCATCTCCCGCTTCTATTTCCATCCAAAACCTCCCTCTTCATTTTGCTTTGTGGCTTAAATCCAGGCCTTTATTTATTTAATTAAATAAAAGAAAGCTGCTCATTGTCATCCAGAGTCACGTGCTGTGGTGTGTGCCTCTGTGGAGCCCACAGACGTGAGGAGGTTTCAAGACAGAATCAAATAATCAAACTTCTCTAGATGGAAAAAGCAGCCTTTGACTTGGGTGAGTGGGAAATATATGAAGTTAATCTGATACCCTCATTAGGCCCAAGAAGCAGAATTCTGAGAACAAAAATTGAGAGGCAATGAGATAACATCTTTTTTCTTATAGAAGCTGTGTGTGTGTGGTGGGGGAGGTATAGACTGGATTTTTATGGAGCAAAAGAGAGCCCAACTGAACTGAGTGGGATCAAAGCCCTCTGTCTACTCTCCAGATTTCTCCTTCAGTTCTTCAGAGATGACCTGATCATTTCCTGAATCTCATCTAATTCCCACATGGGGAGTATTTTAAGAGAACAACAAGTGGCTTTTATATTTTCATATATAACTGTGGAACTCATAGGAAATGGAAAAGAACCAACTTCCTAAGTGCTTTCTAAGCTATAGGAACTATTCTCGGTGCTTACAACTTTAGCAAATTTAAATGAGCTCACAAGGTGCTAGTGTTTAGTCCTTGATGAACAGATAAGAATCCTGTGTAATTAGCATACTAATTGTACAGTGTGAAGAGAACTTCCTCAGCAATTGTGCAAACTCGAAAATAAGATGTCCTCCCACATACGGTAAGTTTTCACCCCGTAATCAATGTGATAATATTAATTTACAGCAACCCTCTTTTCCCATGGAGAGTAAAAGTAAGCTTCGTGATCTTTTCCCAAAGGATCTCCAATTCTGAATCAGCAGAGTCAGAATATATGAGGTTTTAATATATTTAATTTAATTGAAAACCAGGTGAGTGGATTTGCTTCTGACTTGAAGAATTTATCACTTTTGGTCTGAGACTTATAAAATCCTGCAGTAAGTGATACCCTGATCAATATACAAAAGATTTTTTTAAATAAAAAAACTAAAGGCAAGTGAACAGGAAATATGATTAAATTTCTGAGGTTTCACCTGATTTCTGGAAGGAAAAGTAGAGCAGTCAGAGATAGTATTTCTGCCCAGCCATCAGCAGAACAGATTGCAAATTAGGAAAGTAGTTACACCACCTTGGGAATTGCACGTTTTGTCTACTCCTTAGTTCTATGAATTTATGAACCGTAAAACAGTTGGCTGGGGCATATACCCTGAGAAAACCATAATTCAAAAAGAGTCATGTAGGGCTTCCCTGGTGGCACAGTGGTTGAGAGTTCGCCTGCCAATGCAGGGGACACGGGTTCGTGCCCTGGTCCGGGAGGATCCCACATGCCGCGGAGCGGCTGGGCCCGTGAGCCATGGCCGCTGAGCCTGCGCGTCCGGAGCCTGTGCTCCGCAACGGGAGAGGCCACAACATTGAGAGGCCCGCGTACCACAAAAAAAAAAAAAAAAAAAGTCATGTACCACAATGTTCATTGCAGCTCTATTTACAATAGCCAGGACATGGAAGCAACCTAAGTATCCATATTCAGATGAATGGATAAAGAAGATGTGGCACATATATACAATGGAATATTTCTTAGCCATAAAAAGAAATGAAATTGAGTTATTTGTAGTGAGATGGATGGACATAGAGACTGTCATACAAAGTGAAGTAAGTCAGAAAGAGAAAAACAAATACTGTATGCTAACACATATATATGGAATCTAAAAAAAGAAAAAAAGGTTCCGAAGAACCTAGGGGCAGGACAGGAATAAAGACGCAGACATAGAGAATGGACTTGAGGACACGGGGAGGGGGAAGTGTAAGCTGGGACGAAGTGAGAGAGTGGCATGGACATATATACTTTACCAAATATAAAATAGCTAGTGGGAAGCAGCTGCATAGCACAGGGAGATCAGCTCGGTACTTTGTGACCACCTAGAAGGGTGGGACAGGGAGGGTGGGAGGGAGACGCAAGAGGGAAGAGCTATGGGAACATATGTATATGTATAGCTGATTCACTTTGTTATAAAGCAGAAACTAACACACCATTGTGAAGCGATTATACTCTAATAAGGATGTTAAAAAAGAAAAAACAGTTGGCTGGTTCAAACACTGCCCAGATGGGGTGTTTTTCCTGAATTTTCCCACACTGTCAAAACATTGCTTGAGTTTCACTGGCGCCGTGGGGCTCCTGGGAAAAAACCAAGCTGCTATTGAGTGTTTTATGATGATTGTGTGGGTGTTGGCCACCTTTTTCCTCTTCTAACCCTGTCCTCTGTTCAACCAGACAGAGCCTTACATCACAGGGATCCCTCACAGCCAGAGGAGAGCGTGGTGCCCAGCCACGGCCAAGCCCTTCACATGCAGCACTTGTGCACGTCTCTGGACAATCATTAGATGTGCTTTTCCAAAGTCGGGGTCATGGAAAAGGCTGCCCCTGGGGAGTTGTCCATTTCAGAGATCTGGTCAGGCCACACATTCCTCCTCACTCTCAAGGCCTTAGAAAGAAGGAGGACTACGTACACCTTTACTTTAGAGAGCTTTAAGGACAAGCTTTAGCAAAAATACAAGGATGATTCATAATCTGCACATTAATGATGGTTCTATACACAGGACTTCCCAAAGTACCAGCAGTTTGTCCATTTAAAGTGTTACCTGCTGCTCCCTTTCCTTCTTTCTCTTCCTCTCAATTCTGTCTGTAGTTTAAATTTGACTAACAGATCTTCTCACAGACATGAAAAAACAAAAAAAACAAAAAACTGTCCTTTCTTAAAGTGACTTTTCTAAAACAGATCTGATCAGCCATGTCCCTGCTTGAAATTAGTGGTTCCCTTCATTACTTGCAGTACTTAGTTCAAACTTTCTAGAAGAGGCTAGAACTATCCAGGATACAGTAAACACTAGCCACAGGTGGCTACTGAACACTTGAAATGTGGCTAGTATAAATGAGGAATTAAGTTTTTGATATTCTATAATTAAAGTGAATCTAACTTTTAAAGCTAATATTTGACTCAATTATTGGAACATTAAAAAATATATTTGAACAAGTTGGGTATGTGAAATCTACCTTTTCAACTGGAAATTTTATGACATACAAATACCATTGTAGTATTTCTGATGAAAATTTAGAGTCTGAATTGAGATATGCTTAAATACCAGATTTTGAAGACATAGATTGAAAAAAGAATATAAAACCATCACATTAATGATTTTTTATATTGATTACATGTTAAAATGATAACATTTAGGCTATATTAGGTTAAAAATTAATCTCACTTGTTTCTTTTTACATTTTTTTGGTTAATGCGACTGCTAGGAAATTGTAAATTACCTATTTGGCCCAGATTATATCCCTGTTGGACAATGCTAATCTAGAATATTTATTGTATGAAGGAGGAATGAAGCCTCTACTTTGCTTTTTAGTCAAGTCTTCCCCCGACTTTAATCCATCTGTGCACACTACGTCCTGTGCTAGCACTACTGGTCTCCTTCTCATGTCAGAGCCTTGGTCTGCTCCCTTCCATCTGGCTCGAACTTCTGCTCATCCTTTAGGACCCAGCTCAAATGTCTGCTTCTTTCTGAAGCTGTTACCTACCTTTCCAGACCCAAGCTTTTTTGCTCCCAAGGACCTGGAGCATTCTGTAAATCCTATTACTATTGATATATTTACAACCTTGCTGTGGGTGCAGAGTTTCATCTGTCTCTTTTCCTCTCTGAATACCCAGCACTAACCACCCAGCATTTGGACGTTGGAGATGCCCCATAAATGTCTTCGTACTATATGAAGGACCTTAGATGGAACAGCACCAGTTCTCTGCTGGTGGAATCCGTGGCAGTGACTACCGCAGAGGTTCTGAGTTAGGGTGGACCCCAGTGAAAGGACTGCCCTGAGCTGGATAAAAGCAAAACCTAAACCCGCCGTATGATGAGAGCAACCACAGAGGAAGACAATCAGGAATGTGTACAGAAGAGAACAAAAGTCTGGCGTTCTCTTCTGCCTGCTGTCCTGGGAGGAGACAAGGCTGCAGTGAGCACAGCTCAGTTCAACAGGACCACAGGGGTGCAAAGAATACTGTATCAACCCAAAAGCTCTTTGCGGGAATCTAGTGAAGCCCTGACAATCAGGAATGGAGCGGGGTGGAGAGAAGAGTATTTCAAACAGACTCATAAGGAATGGGTTTCTTAAGTCTCTCAGAGACAGATGGAAGATTTATGCCTCATTTATCAAGCGGGAGGATAGAACCTCAGGACTCCTCTAGATCACTCTCTCCTTCATGTACCTTCCTTTCTCCTGGGCCAGCGGGCAGGAGGGAGAGTTTTCTCCAAATCCAGGTTGCTAGTAGCACTCAACCAGGGCAGGTCCAGATTGAATTAAGGAAAGCTTCAGACTCAGAACTGAGAAGTAAACTCAGCTGAGGTGGGGCATTGATCAAAGAGGCCAGGCATCCAGGGAATCCCAAAGTTTTTCTACATGTTGAAGAACTCTTCTCAGGGCAACAAGGAGAGAAAGGGAAGTGAAAATTAATGGGTTAAAAAAACCCTCTACTTAGGCTCTGAATAGACATTTTTCCAAAAAAGACATACAGTTGGCCAACAGACACATGAAAAGATGCTCAATGTCACTGATCATCAGGGAAATGTAAATCAAAATCACAGTGAGATATCGCCTCACACCTGTCAGAATGGCTATCATCAAAAAGACCACAAATAACAAGTGTTGACGACGGTGTGGAGAAAAGGGAACCCTTGTGCACTGTTGGTGGGAATGTAAATCACTGCACACACTGTGGAAAACAATATGGATGTTCCTCAAAAAATTAAAAACAGAACTACCTCGTGATCCAATAATTCCACTTCTGGGTATTTACCCGAAGAAAACAAAAACACTAATTTGAAAACATATATGCATCATTATTCACGATAGCCAAGATATGGAAGCAACCTTAATGTCCACCAGTAGATGAATGGATAAAGAAGATGTGGTGCATAAACAATGGAATACTACTCAGCCATAAAAAGAATGAACTCTTGCCATCTGTGACAACATATATGGATCTAGAGGATATTATGCTAAGTGAAATAAGTCAAGACAGAGAAAGACAAATACCGCATGATCTCATTTATATGTGGAATCTAAGAAACAAAACAAACAAACAAAACAAAATAAAAACAGACTCATAGGGGCTTCCCTGGTGGCGCAGTTGTTGGGAGTCTGCCTGCTAATGCAGGGGATGCGGGTTCGAGCCCTGGTCTGGGAGGATCCCACATGCCGCGGAGCAACTAAGCCCGTGAGCCACAACTACTGAGCCTGCGTGTCTGGAGCCTGTGCTCCGCAACAGGAGAGGCCGCGAGTGAGAGGCCCGCGCACCACGATGAAGAGTGGCCCCCGCTTGCCACACCTAGAGAAAGCCCTCGCACAGAAACGAAGACCCAACACAACAAAAATAAATTAATTAATTAATAAACTCCTACCCCCAACATCTTCTTTAAAAAAAAAAAAAAAAAAAAACAAAAACAGACTCATAGACACAGAGAGAAAATGGGTGGTTGTCAGAAGGGAGGGGAAGGGAGGTTCGGGAGGTTGGCCCAAATTGGTGAAGGAGATTAAGAGGTACACACTTCCAGTTATAAAATAGATAAGTCATGGAGATGTGATATACAGCCTAAGGAATATGGTCAACAATACTGTAGTAACTTGGTAAGGGAACAGATGGTTACTAGATTCATTATGGTGACCATTTTGTAATGTATTTGAATTTCAAATTACTATCTTGTACACCTGAAACTAATGTTATATTGTGGCTACTAGAAAATTTAAAATTACACATATGGCTCACATTTAATTTCCATTGGATGGCACTGGGGTAGAAGGAAGAGAGTTATGTGTTCTTGAGAAAAACAAGGAACAGTGGTACATAAAAAATACAGCAAACGTTCTTGAGTTAAAAAAAAACTGTCATGCCATTGAAAATCACTGAAAAGCAGATCTATATCTGTACTCCAGTTTTAAATTACACGGAAAAACATTAAAATTTTTTCTTTAAAGATACTAGTTGAAAAAAGTTTACTTCCAGATTTGTTTTTGCCTTTCTTCCAGCACACTAAATGCTTCAAAACAATGGGGCAATGTTTACTGACTTGCCATAGAGAAATATTGTGACCTAAATTTTATATACAGTGAAACGGTTATTTGTGTAACAAACCACCATAGTGACATTCTCAGGTATTCGTAGAGAGATTGAACTAAAAATTAGGTCAAGAGTTATTTTAGCCAATTGAAAGAAGAATTTGAGTACAGAGAATTCAAGGTATAAAAGTAATCTGAGTTTTTCCTTGCCTTGTGCTAGACTCCTATCTTAGGAATGCACTTGGCTAAGGGCTATCAAGTGGATTTTGCATCCAAGGGGTAAAATTTGATTCGATGCTGCCTTCTGCTTCCACTCCTTTCATGGAAGTTGCAGCAACTACATTTCTCATTCTTTATCCCTCAGTTCACAGGAAGTCTCCTGCCAGGTTGGATGACTACCCAGAACAATAAATGGGTACAGCTGTATTTTGGGACTTACTAAAAATGGCTAAGCTATTTATGAAGTTGGGACACTGCAGCAGAAGAACTGTTGAACGAATAAGTTATTTTCTCCTTTACAATAGCCAAGTTGCCAAGGAACTGGATTTTCTGCATCTGTTGAATGCATGTTTAATGAGTCATTGGCCTCTCTTTTTTTTTTTTTTTTTTTTTGCGGTATGCGGGCCTCTCACTGTTGTGGCCTCCCCCGTTGCGGAGCACAGGCTCCGGACGCGCAGGCTCCGGACGCACAGGCTCAGCGGCCATGGCTCACGGGCCCAGCCGCTCCGCGGCATATGGGATCCTCCCAGACCGGGGCACGAACCCGTATCCCCTGCATCGGCAGGCGGACTCTCAACCACTTGCGCCACCAGGGAGGCCCGGCCTCTCTTTTTATGTGTTAAATTGATTAAGACTAATAAATAACCCAGGGATGGATATCATCTGTTACCAGGACCACTTCCTCTATGGCCTGGGGGTATTTCTGGGCTTATGATGCCATGAGCAAAAAGTACATTAAAAAATCAAGAGGGCCTCCCTGGTGGCGCAGTGGTTAAGAATCCACCT
Source organism: Mesoplodon densirostris (assembly GCF_025265405.1). Lineage (NCBI taxonomy): Eukaryota > Metazoa > Chordata > Mammalia > Artiodactyla > Ziphiidae > Mesoplodon > Mesoplodon densirostris. Next base: position 69,458,673 of record NC_082662.1, on the reverse strand, counting down.
GCCAATGCAAGGGACACGGATTCGAGCCCTGGTTCAGGAAGATCCCACATGCCGTGGAGCAACTAAGCCTGTGCACCACAACTACTGAGCCTATGCTCTAGAGCCCATGAACCACAACTATGAGTCCGTGTGCCACAACTACTGAAGCCCACACACCTAGAGCCCATGCTCTGCAACAAGAGAAGCCACTGCCATGAGCAGCCTGCGCACTGCAACGAAGAGTAGCCCCTGCTCACCGCAACTAAGGAAAGCCACGCACAGCTTGCACAGCAACGAAGAAACAAAGCAGCCAAAAATAAATAAATAAAATAAATAAATTTATTTTAAAAAATGAAGAAGCACAAATGTAAGAAAATATACCAAAATGTTCATTAATGATTATATTTTGGTCGAAGAATTCTGGATAATTTTTATCTCTATGCTCTTAAATTTTCTAGTTTCTTTTTTAAAAGTAGTTGTTACTTTTATCCTTAGCAAAAGGAGAGGTTTTAAATATCAATTTATACACTTCTGTACATGCCACTTGAGGAAGCTATTTCTGGAATTTCTCCCAGTTCACAAGATCTTCTTTTCTGGAAATTCCTTGTTCTCCCCTCAGTTTTTAGGGAAGAGTCCCAGGCAACCATGCAACCATGTTTTTATTAGTCAGGTCTTCATTCAAATGCTACCTCCTTAGAGACTTTCCAAACACCTGTCTAAAGTCCCCACCCCTAACAAGTCACTCTGTTTTGTCTTATTCATAGATCTAATCCTATTAGCAATTATTTTATTTTCTTGTCTACTGCTCTTCTCTTTTCAGTGAGGGACTTTGTCTTGTTTATTGCTGTGTCTCCACACGTGCTATGCACTCAATAAAACAGCCACAACAAGTGAAAAAAGCCCCACGTGACCCCACCTGCCTGGCCATAGCTGATAGGACCAGGGACTGGAGCAAAACAAGGCCAATCAGAATATTTCTCTCTGGAATTTGGAGCTGTTGTGGTAACATGAACATGGAAGCTGCACGTTTGCCATATTCTAGCTTCTGGGTCAGAGAAAGAGAAAAATCAAGATGAGAGAGAGAAGGAGGGAAAGACAGGTGTGAAGAGCCTAAGGAAGCCTGGTCCCACGGGCTTCCTGGACCTGCTGCGTTTCAGCCTCAGTTCACATAACCTTACAAGTAAGCTCTGTGTTTCAGGTCAGGCCAGCTAGGGTTGGTGCCTCTTACCTACAACCTCATAAATATACCTGTGGTCACCATCATGCTTTTAAAATTCATAGCCAAAATATTTGAAGGAAATAATCCAGAATGTTTGCCTCTGAGTGATGGGACTACCTAGTTTTCTATATTTTCTAAAACAAGTATGTGTTACTTTTATGATTACAAATATATGTTTTTTGTTTTTTGTTTTTTTTCCCTGAGAAGCATGGAGTGAGAGACCTAGGGTATTCCAGGAGATCCCATCCTGTCCATCCATTTTATTCTGCTGAGAGGTTTAGCTGTGAAATGACTCACCAAGTTCCCGAAGCTCATTCACACCACTGTGGCTTGGGTTTTCTTATACCCAGGCCAGTATTCTCTCTACCAGGCAACCTCTGGACAATTACTGTGCTGTTCACTTCAAAATGCTACATTTCAATTATTTCTTCAATAATAAATTCTCTCCCTCAAGGTGAAAAAAGCTTTCTCTTACAGGTCAACTCTAGTGAGTTGTGTGTGACTACCTGTATTGCTGTGTTGAGAAAGTTTCTGAGGCAGCGTCCAGACTGGGTAGGAAGGTAGTACCACAGCTGACTAATGATGTCTGCCCTGAGTGCAAGGAGGAATGGAGTGACATGGAAGAAAGTTCTAATTCTTTCTTAGATGCAGCGCAAAGCTGGTGTTGTGAGAGAGGAAAACGGAAGGTCAGGGGATCCATTTGGATCACATATGCTTCTATCCCTTGGTTTATGTTACAAGAAGCTCTAACTTTATTGTATGATGATGGCATAACAAAGACAAAGAATAAGGCAGTGGCTATATAAGCTCTGCTTTGGGAATAAAGACACAGACCTACTAGAGAATGGACTTGAGGATATGGGGAGGGGGAAGGGTAAGTTGTGACAAAGCAAGAGAGTGGCATGGACATATATACACTACCAAACGTAAGGTAGATAGCTAATGGGAAGCAGCCGCATAGCACAGGGAGATCAGCTCAGTGCTTTGTGACCGACTGGAGGGGTGGGAAAGGGAGGGTGGGAGGGAGGGAGACACAAGACGGAAGGGATATGGGAACAGATGTATATGTATAACTGATTCACTGTTATAAAGCAGAAACTAATACACCATTGTGAAGCAATTATACTCCAATAAAGTTGCAAAAACAAAACAAAACAAAAAAACTGATAGACCAAGAAAAAAAAAAGTTCTGCTTTGCTTTTTTATTACTTTTGTTTGAAATTTCATTGCACTTTTCCAGCTAGTTGGTGGCCAAAAGGGCTGATTATCATTAGGCAGTAAAGGTGTCAGGGGATGGATCGACCGTAAACATAACTGGGCAACACTGAGGTCTGAGGGAAGTGCTTTTGGAGGGTCCTCTGTTTCTGGGCTGGACCACTGGGCAGCTCTAATTCCTAAAGAAATCTCACTGAGCTACTGATTCATCTCACTTGCATCTTGAAGTGCATTCACCACCCCCATCTAGTTTAAGAAAACTCCTTAAATGATCCAGGAGCCCACCTGGAGAGTGAGCAGCCCCGCCTTGGGCTCAATAACCAACGAGACAGGGAATGGGTACTAAGAATCCAAAGAGCATTGCGGGAACAAGACACAGGCCGTCACTTCAAATCAGGAGGCAATTAAGCTGATGCTCGGAGACCAGGAAAGAGCCCAGAAGGCCAGAGAACGCAAAGGGACAGAGACTTTCACCTCCAATGGAAACCAAGCCGGGTTGCTCTCTCGCTTCTCCTCCAGTCCCCCTCTGTGGCCCGAGCTGCTGGCCAGCCCCATGGGGCACCTGCAAAACATTGTCACCTCCCTGGGCCCCTGGGCTAGCACTAGGCCGCCCTGTGCTGTCTCTACTCCAGGTGGGGGAGGAAGGCTGTTCACCTCTGCAGCTGCATGGGTGAGGACAGTCCCGGGGCAGAGGCAGGGACAAAGCAGCTTCTTCAGAGAGGCCCTCTGGGAGTCCTGAGGGCTGGAGCCCACGCTGTTCTGGAGTCAGGGCTGGAGTGGTTTTAAATATTTGCCAAGTGGATCATACATGTTACCTCACCACAGACCCAACAGCCAGCATCTCCAAAATCCGGGGCGGGGACCTGCAGAGATGAGCCGCGTGGGACTGGAAACTCCCTTTCCCGTTAACTTAGATATTAAATTTCTAAGGAGGATTCCAGAAATCAGCTTTATCTGAGAACTCGCTTAGCCCCGCATGCACGTGCCAATCACTTGTGAGTGTGTAGAATTTAGGTTGGAATAATACAGGAGAGAGGTAAAAGGGCTTTTCTGACTCTGAATTTCTTAGGGACTTTTCTCACCTCTGCAAATCTTGAAAGTGGAAGGTCATTTCCATGTGTGTTCTAGGCGGCACGAAGGGTGGAAATCACCAATCCTGGAAAGGCCTCTGCCACCTGAATTCTTACAACCCTGCTCTTACATAGTGCACTTTTTGTTTGCTTGTTTCTAATGATCTAGGTCTTTGTTTTTATGTAGCCACTGGAGGTTACATGATGTACAGCAAATAGGATTCGTCTTGCTCATCAAGTCCTAGCAATCGGAAGGAGATGCCTGGCCCGCTGTGCTATCAACCTCACGAGGCCACGTCTGGGTCTTGAGGAAAGCGCCACGATGCCGTAGCAGTGTCTGCTGTGGGTGCAGAAGGCGGGGATGATAGCTCTCATGTCACATACATGACATCTCTGAGTTAAATCATGGAGCACCTTTCAGATTCGACACAGGGCTAAGTTCATAGGAGTCTGGAAAATGGACCATTTACAGGCTCAGAAGATAAGAATTCATTATCAGTGGTTTCCCCCAAGGAATGGATCATGTAGCTGTCTCCGAGACAAGTTTGTTATTGATTGACTGATGTCTCCTTGTAACCTCCTGGGAAAAGCAGATAGTAGCCGTTCACTCTCTCTCCTCTGCGTTGGGTCCTCAGGGTTTTGGTTCCTGGATACGCCCCAGCCTCCCAGTGGTCTCTTGGCCTGACCTGCTTGGGACCCATTCTCCAAAAGGCTGATGGAGGGAGCTTTCTAAATGGAAACCCTGACTATGTCTGTCCCCTTTGGTAGTTCCCGTCATCATCCTCAGGATAATTATGGGCTCCTATGATAGGTTCATCTTGATCTGGTCCTTGCTTGCCTCTCCACCTCCACCCCTTGTCCCTCATTTCCTGGCCACTATAGGTCACAGCCAAGCTCCTTCTGTGTGAGGAGCTCTGCTCCCCGTACGGCACCCGCACCTCGGGCTCAGCTTAGTTCTCCTCTGGTGACCTTCTTCAGTGCCTTCTGTCTCCCCTCAGACCAGGTTAAAGGGCCCTTGGAACTCACTCTGTGCTCGCTTTGACCCTATATGGTGATCCCAGATGTGTCTCTCTCCCCTACTAAACCCAAGGCTCTAGCAGGCAAGAACCGCATCTTATCACCTGCATCCAAACCACCAGGGCAGTGGATGGTCCATAGGAGGTGCTTGATACATAGTTATTAAATGAGTGAATGAATGGGGATTGGGTAGTTTTCCCAAATTCGTGAACTTGACAGGGACTCAGCATGGATTAGCTCTCGTGATGACTGAGTTGACACCACCCATTTCCTCACTGTTTCATCTCATCTGCTCTCCTGGCCCCATATGCTGCTTTGCCCAATAACACTAGTCATTGCAAGAAACTGAGGCAGGGGCTTCCCTGGTGGCACAGTGGTTGAGAGTCTGCCTGCCGATGCAGGGGACACGGGTTCGTGCCCCGGTCTGGGAGGATCCCACATGCCACGGAGCGGCTTGGCCCATGAGCCATGGCCATTGAGCCTGCGCGTCCGGAGCCTGTGCTCCACAACGGGAGAGGCCACAACAGTGAGAGGCCCACATACCGCAAAAAAAAAAAAAAAAAAAAAAAAAAGAAACTGAGGCAGCCAAGGGCCAATTATGAACTAGGCAAAAATCTAGAAATGCAAAGTTGTTGAATTTTAGATCTAGACGAGACCTTCTGGATCCTCCTATGCAGCTGAGGTCTGGGAGGCAGAACTTATGCCTCACCCATGCCTCCCTCCCTTCCTCCCTTCCTCCCTCCCTTCCTCCCCCCATCCTCCCTCCCTTCCTCCCTCCTCCCTCCCTCCCTCTCCCCTCCCTCTCCCCTCCCCCTCCCCTCCCCCTCCCCTCCCCCTCCCTCCCCCTCCCTCCCTCCCCCCTCCCTTCCTCCTTCCTTCTCTCCCTCTTTCTTGGAAATAGGACCGGTTTCCAGCAACCATAATGGCATCTATAAACATTGTATGGTCAGCTTTTCATGGTCCATATGACATACAAAAGTGAAGAGAGGGCTTCCCTGGTGGCGCAGTGGTTGAGAGTCCGCCTGACAATGCAGGGGACACAGGTTCGTGCCCCGGTCTGGGAAGATCCCACATGCCGCGGAGCGGCTAGGCCCGTGAGCCATGGCCACTGAGCCTGCACGTCCGGAGCCTGTGCTCCACAACGGGAGAGGCCACAACAGTGAGAGGGCCGCGTACCACAAAAAAAAAAAAAAAAAAAAAAAAAGTGAAGAGAGTAAGGGACTCATATTTTGGCCCAAATTGTGCAGCTATATGCAGTTCTAATTCCAAGATCCCTTAACCGAAATTTCCTATTTTTTCTCTTTTTTGAAAAAAAAATGGGTGGCTGGTTCATTTTGGGGGGCTGTGAGGTGACTCACCTTACGTAGCTGTGTTTTCGTCTCATAGTAGGCGACCATGGGGATGGAGGCCCGGTAGTAGGTCTCAAGGCGCTTGGTGATAGCGGTTCTGTCGTCCTCGCGCGGGCTGCCCCCACTCCTCTGGAGAAGGCGGTTGGTCATGGTGTCTGCCGAGCAGTCCATACAGATCACCAAGCGAGGGTCTCCAATCTGGGCATGGGGAGGGGGCACAACATGCTCAGAAATTCCACTCAGCGAGGTTCTGGAAAGACCTGGGATCCCTAGTTTTTACTTCTGCTTCCTCTCAGGGTCCCAGACCTACATTGTGGCAGAGTTGGGACAGGATATCACGGCTCCTTATTTCCACGTCAGCAGCTCTCCACAGGCTGCCTCAGAGCTGTCTCTTGGCCTCAGCTTTTAGGTCACCTCCTGTAATGCAGGGATTGTATAGAATGCTACCCAATGCAGTCACAATCTGTCCTCCACACTAAGGGGAGGGGAGGTGTGTGTGTGTGTGTGTGTGTGTGTGTGTGTGTGGTGTTTCCTGCTGGGAGCCCTGCCTGACCTACTGAGACAAGCTAATCACCTTCTTTGTCCACCACTGTATCTTACATGAGCCACCAGGAGCACAATGTGGCTGTGGCTGTACTACGTGGTGCTCAGTAGAGCATAATGGTTGAGCACACAAAGGTTCGAGTCAGGCTGCTGAGGGTCAAATCCTGGTGTGGTGACTTGTCTCCAAGATGGTCTTCATTGATTCATTACCTCCATGTACTTTAAGCTCTTCCCCCCATTGAGACATAGAGCCCATTCCTCTACCTCCTTGAATCTGAGCTGAACTGTAACTGACCAACAGAACATGGTGGAAATGATGCCACATGCTTTTATTTTTAAACTTTTATTTATTTATTTATTTATTTTTAACACCTTTATTGGAGTATAATTGCTTTACAATGGTGTGTTAGTTTCTGCTGTATAACGAGTGAATCAGCTATACATATACATATATCCCCATATCCCCTCCCTCTTGTGTCTCCCTCCCACCCTCCCTATCCCACCCGCTAGGTGGTCACAAAGCACCAAGCTGATCTCCCTGTGCTATGTGGCTGCTTCCCACTAGCTATCTATTTTATATTTGGTAGTATATATAAGTCCATGCCACTCTCTCACTTTGTCCCAGCTTACACTTCCCCCTCCCCGTGTCCTCGAGTCCATTCTCTAGTAGGTCTGCATCTTTATTCCCATCTTGCCCCTAGGTTCTTCACGACCATTTTTTTTTTTTTTTTTTTAGATTCCAAATATATGTGTTAGCATATGGTATTTGTTTTTCTCTTTCTGACTTACTTCACTCTGTATGACAGTCTCTAGGTCCATCCACCTCACTACAAATAACTCAATTTCGTTTCTTTTTATGGCTGAGTAATATTCCATTGTATATATGTGCCACATCTTCTTTATCCATTCATCTGTCTATGGATACTTAGGTTGCTTCCATGTCCTGGCTATTGTAAAGCCACATGCTTTTAGAAGCAAGATCATAAGAAGTTTTGCAGTTCCTGCCTGGTCAACTGCCATCTAAGATGTCCAATGACTCTGACTGCTAGGCTGGGAAGAGCCCAAGCTAGCCATACAGAGAGGCCATGTGGACAGAGATGCCTGACCAGACCTTGGCTGTTGTAGACATCCCAGCCCCTGCTCCAGACATGTCTACTCAGCCTTATCAACTATCTGACTGCAGCTGAATAAAGGACCTCAAGTGAGAACCAGCCAGCTGAGCCCATCAACACCCAAAACCCTATGAGAGAAAATAACAAATTGTTTCTTTAAGTTACCTGATTTCATCATTAACTAAAGGTGTCACTCAACTTCTCTGCACCCCCATCTTTCTCATTTGTTCAATGAGGATGATCACAGAATTGCTGTGAGGGTTAAATACAATTAAATAAGGTAATGTAAGTAGATTGCTTGGCATATGGAAACACTTGGTAAGTATCAGTCACTATGTTATGTCCCGTACTAGGCTATGATCTCTTTGTGTGTAGGCGTTAGGAATGCTCAGCTCCTGATCCCAAGTCTTGTATATAGTAGGTAACAAAGAAATGTTTTCATGAATGAGTGATAGTGTATGATCGGTAGTGTGTCTCTCCCTATCTCCCCATCCTTCCCTTAAAGTGTTCTTTTGCTTCTGATGTCTGTCTCTGGAGGATACCAACCTTGCCTTCACTACCAATCTCAACCCTGGATCAAAAGAAATTGTTGCTCTCTTCTGATCTTGCAATGTAAACGAAAGTTTACCGCCCCACTATGGAAAGCGCCTGGGAGGGATGGGAACAAAGTCAGGGTAGGGGAGGACTTTAAGACAACACGCAGAGCCGTTAAGTTGTCAGTAAGTGCTGTTCAATGATTTATCTACCCCCTCTGAAGGATGTACTTTAAGAAACAGAGTGGAAAAATTCTCCAAAATCTAGAAGAGTGAAATAAACCTCTGGAACATGTCATCTAACTCTCTGTCTTTATTCATTGGAAGAAAAAAAAAGAGCATTTGAGCAGTAAGAAAGCTGGGTGAAAGTTTAGAAGACAATGACCCTTATCCACCAGCAGAGGGCGAGCTTGGGAGGCAGCCTAGGGCTCAGTTACAGAGTTTGGCTCCTGGAGCAGTTTCCGGCCGGGGTTGTGTTTGGAGACTAGGTGATTTTTCTTACTGTGGCGGTTTTCAGGCCAGTTGTGAGGACACAGACGACACTTCAGGGACTCATTCAGGTACAAACAGAGATAATGTGTGTCTGAGCAGGAGATGGCAATAAATGAACTGAAATAAGTGCAGGACAGAGAGGGAGCTTCCACCTTGATTCTCAAAGTGTGGGCTGTGAACCAGGAGCACAGGCTTCATTTGGGAGCTTGTTAGAAATGCAGATGCTCAGGCACCATCCTCGACCTGCTGACTCTGGATTTTAAGAAGATCCCCAGGTGATTCTTCACAAAATAATACCTTGAGAAGCTGCTCTCGTGCCAAGATTGGGGTTTGACCTAACCTATTTCTCCTGGAGTCAGCACTCCCTTCCTACATAAAAAACTGTCGAGCAGCCATTCCATTTGGAAGTGGCCTGTACCACTGATTCTTTTTTTTTTTAATTAATAGATTTTAAGTTTTAGGTTTACGGGAAAATTGAGCAGATAGTACAGAAAATTACCATATAATTCCCCTCCCCTGGTTTCCCCTATGATGTCTTTAGGGTGGTACATTTGTTACAATTAATGAAACAATACTGAAGCATTAACTGAAGTCCATAGTTGACATTAAAGTTCATCCTTTGTGTTGTACATTCTATGGGTTGACAGTTGGATCATGTCATGGTCCACCATTATAGCATAATATGTAATACTTTCACCCCTCTGAAAATCTCCTGTGCTCTTCCTATCCATTCCTCCCTCTCTCTCCTCTCTAACCTTGGCAACTACTGATCTTTTTTTTTTTTACTGTTTCTGTAGAATTGCCTTTCCCAGAATATCATAGTGTTGAACTCATCCAGTGTGTAGCCTTTTCAGGCTGGCTTCTTTCACTTAGCAATATGCATTTAAGTTTCTTCCATGTCCTTTCATGGCTTCAGAGCTCATTTCTTCCACTGATGCTTTTAACACCTAAAAGTTTTTGAAATGTTTGAGTGAAATACCATTCAATCATTTTTCAAAACGCTTTGATATATTTCTTTAGAAAGTCCCTTGTAGTAGCTCTGCCTTTTTTCCCTGGACCATGGTTAGCCTCTAACACAGCGTTCCCCAACTTTTTTGGCACCAGGGATGCTTTCGTGGAAGACAATTTTTCCACAGACACATGGGGTGGAGGGGGTGGGTGGTTCAGGTGGTAATACCAGCGATGGAGAGCCACGGGGGGTGATGGGGAGCCATGGGGGGCAATGGGGAGCGGCAGATGAAGCTTCGCTCGCTCACCCGCCACTCACCTCCTGCCGTGGCCCGGTTTCTAAGAGGTTGAGGACCCGTACCAGTCTGCGTCCTGGGGGCTGGGGACCCCTGCTCTAACATCCTGTGGAGGGGAGAACAGAGAACCCTGTCCTTGTCTGGATGAGTCACAGAGACTTGGTGACAACTCCATGTCCCCAGCACTCCCCTGCTGGCTCCCTGGAATTCTGCCACTGCAGTGCTGGGCTCTTCATGGCCTTTGGGTATTCAGGGGACCCTTATTAGAGCACAAGTGCCCTTGGGAGGGCATTGAGATATGTAAGAACATTTCAGCAGCGGGCGCACTGTGCCATCGCCCTAACCCCTGTGGGGAGGAAATGGAGGCCCACAGAGGTTAACTTGCCCCCAATCACTGAGGACTAGTTAGGGACAGTCCTGAGCCAGCTGCATGTAACTTCAAAGCCTGGTGACTTCACCTTAGTGGAAGGTGCCAGAGCCTTCAGAATGGGACTCTGGCCAGATGCCTGGTGGGCCAAGTGGAGCCAGGAGAGGAGGGTGGGGTAGTAGGAAAAGAAGTGGACGGTGTCAGAGGCCATTTAGTTTTCTTTTGCGGAAACTTGCTTTCGCTGCCTCTGGGGATCTAGTTGGGATCCGCACTCACTCCAGATGAGAGCAGCCCACCAGGATGAGGGTGTCAGCTGACTTGTGATGATGGCTTTGCCTCGAGAATTCCAGCAGGTAGAGCAGGAGGAGGCGTTTTCCCTGCTCTCCTCTGCACCCCACTTTAGTTTTCTTCTGATTAAGTCAGGACACGGGTTAGGCCATATTACCAGCGTGCAGGGTCCTGCCATTCAGGAACTTTCGAAGGTTCAGAGTACCAGCTTTCTTGTTCTCTCTGGGTGCCTCAGTTGCCTCATTTTAAATGAGGATGACAAGAGTCTCTGCCTCATAGGACGGCTGCCGAGGATTAAATGAGTTAATACATGGCCCATTTCAAGCACTGCATAAATGTGAGCTACTGTTATTTAATGTGGGCCTGGCAAGATTCATTTTCATCCCTTTGCACTTCGTAAAAGCCCCTGTTGGTCAGATTTGAATTTAGAAAGAGTCAGAGGCCCCACCCGTGCTTTTAGCCTAAGTCGTACGCTCCAGCGCATCTACCAGCCTCACTGCACTGGGAGGTAAGGCCCGGCTAACAACAGAGCCACAGGCCTATTTCCCATTTGTTCTCACTCCTGAGCTTTATCCCCTTGGGGAACCTCAGTAGAGGAGGGGTGATGGGGTCATTCCAGCATTGCTGAACACACAACCCTGATAATAATACCACCCCATCGCCGCCTTAACATCTGCCCTGGTGCTGCCATTACATAGCTCAAAAGTTCTGCACTGGGGCTTCCCTGGTGGCGCAGTGGTTGAGAGTCCGCCTGCCGATGCAGGGGACTTGGGTTCGTGCCCTGGTCCGGGAAGATCCCACATGCCGCAGAGTGGCTGGGCCCGTGAGCCATGGCCGCTGAGCCTGCGCGTCCGGAGCCTGTGCTCCGCAACGGGAGAGGCCACAACAGTGAGAGTCCTGCATACCGCAAAAAAAAAAAAAAAAAAAAAAAAAAAAAAAAAAAGTTCTGCTATGAACCGCAAGTTGGAAAAAGAGAGTGGAAAATCTCAAGTGGAAAATCCCAAGGTGGTCCCAAGGCTTGCCACAATTCCAAGCCACTAGGACACACCAACTAGAAAGTTCTTTGGCCAGACTCATAACCTTTTTTTTTGTTTGTTTTTTGCTAAGAGTTCATTCCAAAGATTAGAATGCACTTATAAACAGAATTACTGATTCTATAGATGAACAGTGTTATGAGACAGTTCAGAGCAATCAGGCAGAGGGATACACTGTCATTATCCACACATCCAGGAAACTCATCTGCATAGTCAGGCTAAGGGCCGAATTTCAGCTAAGAGGCTTCTGGGAGGAAAAGGCAAGAGCAAACCCGTGCATTTCACTTCTGTTAACATGTGTTTAGCTTGGCTGCTGAAATGTTGGGTTAACACAGGAAAGCGTTTCCATTTCACACCAGGGAGTCAGGCTAAGCACACAACCTCCTTGAGATAAGAATAATCTATAAGGTGGGAATAATAATACCTACTGAATAGGATTGTAAAGATTAATACAATTAATACAATCCTGAATAGGACTGTAAAGATTAATACAATGACATGGGTAAAGCATCTAGTTCAGTGCCGGGCACATTTTAAGTGCTCAAAAAATAACAGCTATTATTCAGATAGTTATGTATCCTGTATGATTTTAACTGAATGAAGATAGGTAGAACCAAGACCGGAAGACAAGACATCAGAGTGTTCTCTGGGTGGTTAGTTAGTCTTTGCTTTACATTTTCCTGTACTGTTTCATATCTATATAATTCCTACTTCTATAATCAGAAAAAATATACATAATTTTGAAAAAAAAACTGTAACAATGTATTGAACATCATATGCAGGCTTATACATATATAAGGCACATTTCAAGGATTTCAGCCAATCCTCCCAACAAGCACTGAGGTAGCAATTTTTCCTTTTTTTAACTGAAATATAGTTGACACACAATATTATGTTCCTTTCAGCTGTACTACATAATGCTTTAACACTCGCATACATTATGAAATGATCACCATGATGAGTCTAGTTACCATCTGTCCTCATACAAAGTTATTACAATATTACTGACCATATTCCCTATGCTGTATGTTATATCCGTGACTTATTTATTATACAACTGGAGGTTTGTACATCTCAATCCTCTCCACTTATTTTGCCCACTCTTCACCCCCTCCCTTCTGGCAACCACCTGTTTGTTCTCTGTATCTATGAGTCTGTTTTTGTTTTTGTTTGTTTGTTTGGTTTTTTAGATTCCACATATAAGTAGATCATGAGATATTTGTCTTTCTCTGTCTGACTCATTTCACTTAGCAAAATATCCTCTAAATCCATCTATGGTGTTGCAAATGACAAGATTTCTTTTCTTTCTTTTTTTTTTTTTTAATGGCTGGAGGTAGCTATTTTCCACCTATATTTTATAGAAGAGGAAATTGAACTATGTAGAGTCAAATGACTTGTCTTGGACTTATAAACCCAGGCTCTAAATACAGGCCTGTGCCATGAAGTGACTATAACCAGGGGTTCGCAAATGGGGTGGGAGCTGGGGATGGTGGTTAGAAACCCCAGCTCCTCCTTCATATTCCTTCTCTCTCTCTCTCTCTCTCTCTCTCTCTCTCTCTCTCTCTCACACACACACACACACACACACACGCACACACACAGTGACAACCTTCCCTTCCTTAGCATACTATGTTGGATACTGAAGGCACAGATCATTAATTCTATGGGGGGAAAAGCAGGCTTGGGAACAGAAGATAGGGTGGTAATAGAGAAAGCACATACAGACTTACCCCTAAGCTATGGACATGAGTTTGTACTTGGTCTTAATGGTGTCGTGTATGGTAGCCAAGCAGATCCTCAAAGGACCTGCCTTTCAGAGCAATCAGCTATAGTATGCAAAAACATCAGCCTAACTAACTGAACTGGATTTTTTTCAGCCACAGATGGTCCCAAGCATCAGACACATCAGTCTCTGTGATACAGAAGGGCTGGTGAGGCGTCTATGGGCTGGAAAACCATCCATAGGCCTGAATGGGCTTCAAATAGAGTCGCAGGCCTGACAGATACACAAAAAACACTCACTGTGCTCTCAGCCAGGCTTATTACTCTGAATCTCTGGGGAAAATCATACATCTCTATTTGTCTTTGCCAAATTTCAAATGAAATGCTTGCCTGTAATTTGGACGGGGCTGTACAAATGATTGGGTCCCTTCAGGGCATAAATGAATCAACAGTGGCTCATTCCGTGTTTGTAGCATCTTTGTTGTTCTGGTCAGGTTTAAAGCAGTGCTTGTTTTGGAGGGCTGGATGTGTTCTCCTGCATACAAGCCAAATTGATATTAGAATCTTCTAAATTGCTGTACCCAGGGACAAATCAGGATCACGCTTGATCTTTGCAAACTCCTTCCAGCAGAATGCAAAAGACTGTCTTCGTAGACTTCTCACTTGAAGGTCGCCGGTTCATAAATGAAAGGGGCACTTGTATATTTTTGGAAGTGCGTCATGAATTTTAGCATTGGTTGAAACTATCCAGTCATCACGTTAATGACTCTTCTCACTCCTAAGTTCTAGTTAAGCCTCTTATCTGACACTTTCTAAAACCTGTCTGAATGGGACCCACAGTGGGGAAGGAAGTTTTGCTTTACTTTAGGAAGATCGTATGGATGATTTGAATTCATATTTACCCAAAGGCCAGGGATAGACTGGTTGGCCATCTAAAGTCCTGAACTCACCCATCCTGTGTTATAAGCAAAGGAGAAAGGCATGACAGAGCAGGAATTTATGGGCTTGAATGAAATGTGATTGAAAAATGGGTGACCCTAAAGTAGATAATATTTTATAACATTTTATAGCTTAGGAAACACATTTATGTGTGTTACATCATTTGATCCTCACAAAACCCTCTAAATAGGATTTGGCAGCTACATTATTCTCTCTGTTTTACAAAGGAGGAATCTGAAGTTGAGTGACATGACCAGGATCACAGTAATCTATGACCAAGGTGAACATCCAGCTTTTTTGACTCCAGACAGCATAAGTGATGCGCTTTAAAGATGTCACCTTGGGAGGCTCTACATGAGTGCAACAGTGCTGTCACTGCTCCAAACAGTTTGGACCCCATAGGCCTAAGTTCAGATATTTGCCTTCAGACCCAGTTTAAAAAGTTCCCAAAGGAGAATAAAGATCATAATTTTGTTGTTGTTTGCACACAGTAGTTGACAAAAAAGATGCTTATCTTTTCCCTACACCTTATTTATTACACTTGGCCACTTGGGGGTTTCAAAGAATATTCTACTACCACCGAGAGCAATTTAAAAAAAGGATATTGAAAAGGATATTTTCCCCAGCACTTCCAAGCAAGTTCGTGACCTTTTCTGACTTCCAGAGACCCTGCCAGGACTCTCAGACCTTAAGTTCATGGGCAAGTTCAAGTGTGAGATAATCTGGTGGGGTGCTGCCACCTTGAAGCCTGAACCTCAATCAACATTGCTCACTGGCAGCAGTTAGCGCTCATCTCCCTTGTGTATATGTGTTTTTTCTTTTTTTTAAGGTTTTGCCCTCTTGTGTTTTAATGGCATGTTTACACAACTGCCAATTTCCAATAAGCAGGGAGCCCCTCAAGGGCCCCCGACCACCCCTTCCCCTTCTCTGGATCTCCCCTCACCCTTGGCCTTGCAGAGGCCCTAATTCAGAGGTGGTGCAGGAAAGATGCCCTTGTTCCTCAGTTCAAGAGTATCCCCAGGAGACTTATTTACAGCATGGACACTGGCTAGAAGATCAGAATAAACAAAAATGTACGAGAATCCGTGGAATACTTAATATTGTTAAGATGTCAATACTACAAAAGTGATCTACAGATTTAATGCAATCCCTATCAAAGTTCCAATGACATTTTGTTGTTGTTGTTGCATAAATAGAAATATCCACCCTAAAGTTCATGTGGAATCTCAAGGGACCCTGAATAGCCAAAGCAACCTTGAAAAAGAACAAAGTTGGAGAGCTCTTACTTCCTGATTTAAAAACTATTACAAAGCTACAGTAATCAAAACAGTGTGGTACTGGCATAAAGTCAGTAACTTAGACCAATGGAATATAATATAGAACCCAAAAATGAACTCTCAGATACACGGTCAAATGATTTTTGACAAGGGTCCAAGACCACTCAATGGGGAAAAAACAGTCTTTTCAATCAGTGGTGTTGGGACAACTGGTGATCTCCATGCAAAGAATAGAGTTGGACCCTTACATTACACTACATACAAAAATTAAGTCAAAATGGATTAAAGACCTAAATGTAAGAGTGAAAACTGCAAAATTCTTAAGAGAAAACAGGGTAAAAGCTTCATGACACTGGATTTGATAATAATTTCTTGGACATGATACCAAAAGCACAGGAAACAAAAGCAAAAATAGATAAATTGGATTATATAAAAATTAAAAACTTCTGTGCATCAAAGGACACAATCAACAGAGTAAAAAGGCAACCTATGTAATGGGAGAAATTATTAGCAAATCATATATCTGATAGGGGGTTAAAATCCAGAACATACCCCAGACTCCTACAATTCAACAACAAAACCAAATAACCTGGTTTAAAAATGGGCAAAAGACTTGAACAGACGTTTCTCCAAAGAAGACATACAAATGGCCAAAAAGCACATGAAAATATGCTCAACATCATTAATCATTAGGGAAATGCAAACCCAAATCACAATGAGATACCACTTCATACCCATTAGGATGGTTACTATCAAAAAAACAGACAATATGTGTTGGCGAGGATGTAGAGAAACTGAAACCATTATGCACTGCTGGTGGGAATGTAAAATGGTGCAGCTACTATGGCTGGCAGTATGTATGCATATGTATTTGTTCCTCAAAAAATTAAAAATAGAATTACCATATGATCTAGCAATTTCACTTCTGTGTATATACCCAAAAGAGTTGAAAGCAGAGTCTTGAAGAACAATCTGTACACGTACATTCATAGCAGCATTATTTACAATAGGCAAAAAGTTGAAGTAACCCAAGTAGCCATCAATGAATGAATGGATAAACAAAATATTATTCATCTTTAACAAGGAAGGAAATTTTAACACATGCTACAACATGAATGAACCTTGAGGACATTATGCTAAATGAAATAAGCCAGTGACAAAAGGACATATCTGTCTGATTGCACTTATGTGAGGTATGTAGAGTAGTCAATTCATAAAGACAGAAAGTGGAACAGTGGTTGTCAGGGGGCAGGGGACAGGGAAATGGGGAGTTTAATAAGTAGAGTTTCAGTTTTGCAAGTTGAAAAGAGTTCTGGAGATTGGTTGCACAAAAATACGAATACAATTAACATGACTGAAGTGTACACTTAAAATCGGTTAAGATGGTAAATTTTATGTTCTGTAAATATACAGAACATGATAAAATATTACCATGATTTTTTAAAAAACTAGAACAATCCTCCCAATTCCATTTTGTAAAAAAGTGGTTGATTATATAGAAGTCTGATCTCTTAAAGTGGTTTGTTTGTTTGGGAGAAGGCTGTTTAGATTTCTGGTACGAGTGCTCATCAGGAACCACCTGGAACTGCCACAGTCCCAGGTGCTGCCACATAAATCCATTTCTCTCTGCCCACCCCCATCTTGTTGATAAGGCCTCCTGAGTTGAGATTCAGAAAGTCAGACCCGGGGGTTAAGGCCCACCCTTGGCAACTGAGCCAGGGAATTTCTTCTCTGGCTCTGGTTGTAAATAGGAAATGCAAGGGAAGGTGAGCAATTGTCCTTTAAGTATTTAGATACCATCTAAGGAAATTAATTAAAACAGAGACTCAGAAGGAGGTC